>NC_058406.1:179959532-180177258 GCF_002201575.2 Neomonachus schauinslandi | reverse complement strand
CACACCACACACACCACACACACCACAGATGCACACCACACACACCACACACACACCACAGACAGATACACACCACACACACACCACACACACACCACACCACACACACACCACACACACACACACGACACACACACATACCCCATCATGTACACAACCTGAGCAAGGGAGAACGCTGCTTATTTCCTGAGGACTGTCTCGCCGCATCCAATGGCTTGTTAATTGACTCTGGCTGCAGGCCTGTTTATCATCTTTCCCCAGTGCTTGGGCACCAAATGAAGACAGATTCCAGGAAGCTTTGAAATGTTCCCAACCCAGAAGCCTCAGACTCACATGCTTTGAAGATTAGAACAAGTTTTAATTCTCCTTTCCCCACCCTGGCTTTTTAATTATTTTTGAAATCTTCCTCTAAAAATGCTCTGTGCCCTGTGATTTTAAAAGCAATATGGGCTCACTCATTCAACTCTAACTACGTGCCAGGATGTGATAAGCAATTCACCTCTACGACCTCCCTGGGTCCTGATAACAGCCCACAAAGGGAGGAGGCCAGCATCATTTTAATCCCCATTTCATAGATGAGAACATGAGGCCTCAGATCCGAGTAGTTGGTGTGGCCAGCGGTGAATCCGGGCTGCTCAGCCCCAGAGCTCAAGTTTGTAAAGCTCATGCAATCGTGCCTCTGATAAATGGTGGGTAATCTGGAAAGCATAGAAGGGAGCAAAGAAGAAAATACAAACTTCTAGAGAATTAAACTGTTTGCATTTTGGTGGATTTATTTTCAATGTATTTATGTAAGTATAAACGTATTTTATTTTCTAAGACAGGGTTACGTTCTCTAAATGTTCTGTGTGCAGCTCTTTCCCATGAAACTGCTCCTTTCCAGAGACTTAACACCGAGGGAGGAGGGTAGAGGGAACTGAAGGGCAGAGGGTGTGTCTTTGTGTCCATGAAGCAGGTGAGCTGAGGGAGGCTTGCAGCTAGTGGCAGGGTGGCCTTTCTGTTCTGGGACCGGGAGGAACATTGCAGTTTTCTGGCCTCAGATGGCGTGGTGCGAATCCTACCCCTGCCCCCGGCTCCCGGGCAGTCCCTGGGGCAGAGACGCTGCAGGCTGTCCAGGCCCCCATCTGTGAACCAGGGCTGGGGACCACCGCACAGCCCAGGTGTGCGGACTGGCTGAGGGTGGATGTGAGGGCCTGGCCCAGTGCCCGTCGCGGTGGCCCCCAGCACAGAGTATATTCGGGAACACCAGAAGCGACATGTGCCCATGTCCGGGCTTGTCCTGTGTGTCGGCAGGCAGTGCCGTTCTTCCAGATGATGAGCCGGGGCACGTGGATTCTGCTGGGGGGAGGGGTTCTTCATTCACATCACATTCAGCCTGTCAGCGGACCCTTTGCTCACATCAATAGAAGCTTCCAGAGCCCGGCTCCTTCATACCTTCACAGCTACCGGCCAGGTCCAAGCACCATTATGGCCAGATGTTCTGCTAACCCCTGACCAGCTTCCCTGTTCCTGTTTGTTCCCCTTACGGTCCTTCTCCACCCAGCAGCCAGAAGGGCCTGTGACAACACATCAGGTCGGGGACCCCGCTGCTCGAGACCACCCAGTGCTTCCCTCCCCATCCGAGCAGCGCGGCCCGTGTGCTGCCTCATCTGGCCCACGACCTCTCAGACCTCATCTCCCGCCACCCTCCTCCCCCAGCCTCCTAGCCTCCCAGCCTCCTGTGGCGTGCTCCTACATCAGGGCACCGTGCTGGCCCAGCCTTCTTCTGGAGCATTCTTGACCCAAAAGCCACAGGGCCTACTCTTTCCTTTCTCAGGCCTTTGCTACAGGGTGTCTCTGCCGACCCTGTAGCAAATGGCAACAGCCTCCACGACATTCCCGGCTTCGACCTTTTCCTGCATCAGGCAGTGTTGGCGACATCTAGATCTGTGTCCGCCGTCTATACCTGTCCCTACACCCACACCATCTATTGTCATACACCACCCCCCTCCCCAACACACACACACAGGCACGGAAGCTCGGGAGGCCAGGGGCCAGGTTTTGCTCACTGTTCTAACCCCAGCACCCGATGCACTGCCCGACAGATCGTAGGCGCTCCATAAATAGCTACTGAATGAAAAAATGAGCCATCGGGAGGCAAATGGGGAAAGGACAGCGATGCCTTGAAATAATTGCATGCGGTCAGGTGGTGTGCCATGTGACGTTCGCTGTCACCCCTGATGTCTCATGCCATCTTCAGTAACACCCACTTGTCACCCCTGCCCCGCACCCTGGGTTTTATTCCCTGTGGGCTGTGTTGAGGTTCAGGTCCCCCTTCGGTGGCTGTGGGGGGCGCAGGGGGTTCCCCTGGCAGCTGCAGCCACGCCCCAGCTGGTGGGGAGGGCCCTAGTCCGATCTCCATCTCCTCTCCGTGGGGATGGCGTGGTCACCACTGTGATAGTGTGTCAGGCCACTTCGCGGAATGAGACAGGATGGGGACACGCGATGTCCTGAACGCGATGTCCTGAAATCCTTTCCAGCCAAGGAAAAGGAACGTCCGACGAGACAGTTGCAGGGACAGAGTGCACCAAAGTTGGGTTAGGGGGTAGGAGGGCGGGAGTGAAATACGACTCTCATCATGCCCTTTCAGGCCTGCCCAATGCCTCTAAGAAGCATCTGGAACATCTCCAAACACTAGTTCCGGGGTCCAGGTCCTGGCTCGCACCTGATGGGCAGCTGCAGGGGGGCGGGGGTTGCTGGGAACCAAAGCCCATGTCCCAGGGGACCTGTCCAGCTGGCTCGCAGCCCCTGAGGGGCAGGGGTGAGGCTGAGGACAATGGCAGGAAGGATAAATGGCCACATTGTAGCCCATTTGATTTGGGGAGGGTGGAAGGGAAGCTGATGGAGGATGTCAGCATTTGTCACGGGCATGTCAGGCGCTGCATGACGCGGCAGGCTGGTGCTTCTGGTCCCAGGCAGAGAGAGGGACAGGCGGTCCCCCAGAGGGGTCGGCGGCAGGGAGCAGGTCCTGACGGCTGGGGAAGGGAGCTGAGGATGCTCTGCTCCCTTGTCATTTAGCTACAGCATGAATTACTGATGGCCTGCCGTCTCACACACACACACACACACACACACACACACAGCTGAGCATCATTTTGCCATCATTTGGCTCCTGCTTGGCTCTGTGCTGTGATGATGAAAGTGTCATCTGATCAGAGGGTAGCAGTGGCCCTGGGATGACTGCCATCCCGCCTGCCTATTCGCCAAAGAGGCCAGGAGCGCGGTGTGCACTGGGGTCTCAGTCTTCTGGGAGCTCTGATGTAAGTGGTGGACCTCTCCCCAGCCTTTTTCATTCTCCTCTTTTCTCGAGCCATTCTCTCTGCTGGAAGGAAGGACATGGAGTTGCAGGCACACCTCCCTGTTTGGTGTGCCTGCAACTCTGTGTCCTGCTGCTCATGGCTGATGCCTTCTGAAGCCTGGGACACGGCATCTGGCCCCACCGCCGCCGCTGGGCCAGGAAGTGAATTTCCAACTTTAATCTCTCTTGATGTATTGTCAGGGAAGGAGGGGAAAGAGAGAGAGAGGAGAGTCTTTTCCAGCACAGCCACACACAAGAAGGTGCGTGCAGGGGTGTAGACTGTCCTGGAGGCAACATTCCAGGACATTCTCAAGCATTCAGGGCCGTTCCTGCCAAAGAAAGATTGGAAACCAAGAGTTTCCCATATGAAGGCTCAGTTTCTCAAAACACCTTTCTTTCCTCTGGACTTCCATGTACCGATCCCTCGTGAGAGTCGTGAGAGGAGGATGTTCCGTTGCTGAGGTTGTCTGTCCTTCTGGCCCCTGGGTCTTTGCACCTGCAAGTCCCTCCATGTGGGCCTCCATTCCCCTCATCCTCTTCCTTTCAGAATCCTGCCTTCCTTGTAGGTTTCCATCTGCCGAGTGGGGAGTGTCTTCTGGACCTTGCAGAGCTAAGTTCAGTTTACATCTCAGAGATGCCACATCTCGAATGCTCCCCAGTGTCCTGGACTCAGAGTCACTTCCCTGTTTTGAGGCTGATGAAGTAGAAGCTTAAGAGACTACATAACACACCCAAGGGCCCTTGGCTCCTGAAACACCATTGCAAACACACGGCCCAGACTAGAGTCAGGAATGCAGGGGAAGGAGCCTTGGCATATTCTAGACTTATGTTCAAGCCCACCCCAGTTCCCTCTAGAGGCACGTTGGGTGCCCCTGGGTTTGGTCAGAGAGGCAGCCAGTCGTCTCAGTGTTCTGGGGGTCACCCATACCTTTCTGGACATTCACATCCCCCCTTCATGATCTGTGGCCCCAGGTGGGTGGGAAAAATGGGGGCTGCATTTTCTGGCCTCACTCTGTCTGACCTCCCTATCTCCCAGCCATCCTTTGACCTCACACCCTCAAAAGGCCAGAGGGATGAGCTTCTATCTTCATCTTCCTCTCTAGTAGGGATTTTCCCTTGGTTAGATTCTCTTTCCAGGGTGCAGGGTAAGAGACCAGTTTAGCCCAGTAACCGTGAACTCAGGTGCATGTCCATGCTGTTCCAGCTCCAGGCCCTGGCCCAGCCCTGAGGATCGTGAGTTCTGGAGCCGGACAGGCCTGCACTCCAGTGGCCTTCATTCATAGGCCCATCAGGTAGGCCCTGTGCCAACACAGATCCCTGTCACTGTGGCACCAGCCATCCTCTCTGCTACTTCCTGCCTCATCTGTAAAATGCAGAGAATTCGCCAAACTCCCAGGGCTCCTGTGAAGATCAGATGCGATTGGACAGAAAGCACCTTGCATGTAGTAAGCGCTCCAAGTTACCCACCATTGATAGTTCTGGATCTCATTCTCATCTGAAAGGGGAAAAACAAAGACCTGCCTTGGAAGGGGAATGTAAATTTTAAGGGGGATGATGTATTTCAAACTGGAATCATGATCCTAAAGAAATATCTACACTCCCATGTTCACTGTGCCATGATTCAGAGCAGCCAAGATTTGGAAACGACCCCAATGTCCACTGACAGACATATGGATTAAAAAAATAGGATATATGTGTATATATAATGGGATGTTATTAACCTTTAAAAAAGAAGGAAATCCTACCATTTCCAATGACATAGATGGCTCTGGAAGACATTGTGCTAATTGAAATAAGCCAGTCACAGGACAGGGACCTCCTGTGCTATAGACTGAGTGTTGGTGTCCCCCTTGCCCCAAATTTATATCTTGAAATCCTAGGCCCCAGTGTGATGGCATTTGGAGGCGGGGCCTTTGGGAGGTGCTTAGGTCTTGAGGATAGAGCTGTCATGAGTGGGATCAGTGTCCTTATAAAGGACTCCAGAAGACTCCCTGGCCCCTCCCACCATGTGAGGACACGGTGAGAAGGCAGCCATCTTGGATCTTGGATCCGTTGATTTGGGACTTCCGGCTTCCAGAACTATGAGAAATGTGTTCCTGACACAGTCTGTGGTAGTTTGTTACAGCAGCTTGAACAGACGGAGACAGCATGATTCCACTTACAGTCAGAAATAGTCAAACTCATGGAAGCTGAGGGAACAATGGTAGCTGTCAGGACCTGGGGGCAGTTAGTGTCCAAATGGTGTAAAGTTCCAGTTAGACTGGAGGAGTAAGTTCTAGAGATCTGTACAACGTGGGACCTATGGTTAACATGGTGGTGTGTGCTGAAAAATTTGTTAAGGGGGTAGATTGATCTCGTGCGAAGTGTCTTTACTACAAAACAAAAGCAAAACAGGGGCGCCTGGGTGGTTCAGTCCCTTAAGCGTCTGCCTTCGGCTTAGGTCGTGATCCCAGGGTCCTGGGATCAAACCCCATGTGGGGCTCTCTGCTCAGTGGGGAGTCTGCTTCTCCCTCTGCCTTTGCCCCTCCCCCTGCTTGTGTGCGTGCACTCTCTCTCTCTCAAATAAATAAATAAATAAATCTTTAAAAAACAAAACAAAAAAGCAAAACAGAACAAATAGAACAATAGCAATAAAACCCCATGGAAATACAAGAAGTCTTTTGGAGACCATAGATATAACCTTGTCTGTGGTGACGGTATCGCAGGTGTATGCGTGTCCAAACTCATCAAGCTACATACATAAAATACGAAAACTTTTTGAATATTAAGAATAGCTCAGTAGAGTGGAAACTAAACTCTTGAGAAGAATATGAAATGAGAGTCGGTATCGGTCTGAGCATCCTAACTCGGGTCTCTGAAGCTCCCTCCCCAGGTGGGGTGACACTGACTGGGGCTCAGCTGCCCAGAGAGAAAGAGGTCAGGCTGAACCCCAGGAACTTACAGGACCCAGAGAGCTTCCTGCACTCCCTGAGAAGTCAGTCACGGATTCCAGAGGCTGGATCAGACCAGCTATGACCCATGTCATCGAGGATCCTTGAGGCCAGATTCAGGCATTTCCTGACATCTATGTGGCATCATGTGTCATCACTGGGTGGAGGGCCCTCGGAGACCATCTACACAGTCTCCTCGTTTAGCAGTGAGAAACCTGAGGCCCAGAGAGAGGGACTGACCCAACCACGGTCACCACACAGGTGGAGGCAGGGCAGGCCCAGCCATACCTCCCTGGGGCCGGTTCCAGTAGCTTCCAGTTCATCCCCCTGCCCCCCTTCCTTCCAGTAAAGTCCAGATCAGGGAGGGGAGTGATGCTGTGGGCAGCTTGCGGGCCTCCCTGGGCCCCTGCACTCACCTGCCCGGGGCCAGACCGGGGACCCTATAGGACTTCCCTGACACCGCTCTCATAGAAGGTCCTCAGCACATTAGCACTCTTAGTTTAAAAAAAGAAAAGGTATTCATGTGCAAAGCCACTTATCTCTGCAGCACCTCCAGATAAACCTTCTAATTTATGGGTAAGCTGACACCCTCCAAGCGCCAAAATCAATGTGTGTCACTGTAAATCCAAGCTGGGCCTCGGCATCCACTCCTACCAGCCAAATGGAGGCCTTTGCTTTTGCACTGGGCCAGCTGGAGGACAAATGGGGCAGAACCTGGTGGAAGGATCCTGGGAGCCCTGTTCTGGGCCTAGACCCTGCCTCCTACCCCAGTTCTCCTTACCTCTCAGATGCCGTCTTGGCTCTATGGGCCATGTGGCCAAGCCCCACCTGTCTGCTTGCTAATATTCAAGTCATCTTTTAAAGCCCAGCTCAGGTGCTGCCTGCTCTTGAAAGCCTTCTTGGAGTTGTCCACTTGGAGTTATCTTCTTCATGTTGTCCTGGGGGTGTGTCTGGGAAATGCCACGATGACAACCAACCTCGGAGGATGATAAGGCAGCACTTGCCCCTTCCGAGGTTGGGAGCACTGTCATCAGAGCACCATCTTTACCCCTCTTCTGCTCACCAGCGTGGGGTACTGTTTGTGTAGCATTCATTGATTGAGCACCTACTGTGTGCTACTGTTCACTGTGCGTGGGGCCCAGGGACGGGTCAGACACAGCGCCAGGCCTGGCGGTGCTCACGGCCTCATCAGGAAGACAAACACAAAATTAGATATGACAAGTGCTCCGGGGAAGATAGGAGTGCAGGGGCAACATCTGTGTCAGCCCGAGAGTCAGGGTGGGCCTCCCCGAGGAGACCCAAAGCCCACTAGGAGGTGGCCAAGCGAGCAAGTGGGGATGAAGGATGCCCTCCATTGTGCCACCTGGTTCTTTTGGTTGTCAGGCCACCATAAGAAAACATAGGCCCAGAGAAGGTGTGTGAGGGCGCCCCTTGCCTCCCTGGAATCCCCAGAGCCTTGGTCCTTCGTATGTTTGCCAAAATGCACTGAACTGAGTAGTTGCCTTTGGCCGTTAGGATAAAAGCATTTTGTGGTAAGACCTTCCCGTGGTTCTGTACATGAGGGAAGTCAGTCACGGATTCCAGAGGCTGGATCAGACCAGCTATGACCCATGTCATCGAGGATCCTTGAGGCCAGATTCAACCAGGAAGTGCTGGGTCTGTCTTGAGGGGAGTGGGATAGAGAAGCAGTGGCTGCCATTGGTCTGTCTCCATCCTCCCCTCTTCCCGTCCTCAGCCACAGACGTGTCCCAGCCCCCTGAGGACCCCAGCCTTGCAGAGGTAGCCGCTGACCCTGCTCTGCCAGCCCAGCTGGGCATCTGCCCGCAGGCTCAGGCCTTCCATCCCCTGGTCAGTCTTGACCTGACAGGCAGATGATTATCTTCCACAGGCCAGTGGCGGGTGGGGGCTGGGGAGAGACCGCAGGGCACCTCAGCCCAGCTTAGGGTGTGCCAGAAATGAGTCTGGCGCTCATGGGTACACCAGCTCTACTCTCTCGGCTCCATCCCAAGGTGCGTGTTTTTTGTAAGCTGGGTTTTGCTGCAGTTCCTGTGTGTTTGCTGGTTCTCTGCTCACTCTTCAGCCCTGGACTGAACCTCTGCAATCTCAGGAGAGGGCTAACCCCCTGGCTAGCCACTGAAGCCTCTATAAACTGAGGTGCCCTCAAACGACCACTGTATCCTCAGCCCCTAGCCCAGTGTCCGGGTACAGTAAATGTTTGTTGAGCAAATGGATGAATGGAGGAAATGGGTTAGAGTGCCATGGATTCTAGAATCGCCAAAGCATGGGGTGCTGCTGGCCATGCTCAGTCTTCCTGAGATGCCAGCCTCTATGTGACTAAAGCCCAAATTTTCCAGGCTCCTTGGACATGAAAATGGGATATCTGGCTATCATTAGCGGCCATTTTTAAAAAGTTTTACTTCTTTAAGTAACCTCTACACCCCACATGGGGCTCGAACTCACAACCCCAAGATCAAAAGCTGCATACTCTCTGGCTGAGCAAGCCAGGCGCTCCTCCTCAGGGGCCAGTTTTAAACCCATCCAGTTCCTGGGGCCAGCGTATTCAGTGTCAGCCTCCCACCTTCCCCAGTTGCCCTGCGCTGAAGTTCCAGCCTGCCTCAGGGCCATCGAACAGAGCTGTGCTTTGGTGAACAAGATGTCTGGGCAGCCACTGCACGGGCCACAGTTCTATTGCTTGTAGGGCATCAGGATACACCATGTCCCCATATGCCTATGGGCCAGCAGTAAAATTTCCAGGGTTTATACATACCAGTTTGCCTGGTAGTATCCTTTCAGGCCTCTTGCTCTGGCATAATTATTACTGGAGTCACCCCACAAGTGCCCTGTTCCGGATGATAAACTGTGCGGTCATATATTTATATCCATACACCCTGGGGGATTTTCCTCATGGGGCCATAGCTTCTAGTTTTCAGAGGCTCCAAGCTACAGGATTCTCTCATTGCCTCTTCCAACCTTCCCTTAAAGTCTGTGAACTTCTCAAGCTTTCACAAAGGCATTAGAACTGAGAGCTTTCCTAAAGGCATTAGAATTGTGGCAACTTGTTCTGGGCAGGAGGTTATTTCCCAGCCTGGTTCTTAAGTAAAAGCATTCCATTCTTCCAAGTCCTTTGATCTGCTGTCTCCCATGACTATTTCAGACATTTCCTGACAACAGTCAATGAGCCATTGATTAGAGCCATGTTATAGCTGTACAAGTCAGTCTCAGATTCCAACATTTGTCACTCAATTTAATTCAGCAAACATCAATAGAGCACATGGTTTAAGGAAACACTGGATGACTCCAGTGGTCCTTTGCCAATTTTGAAACTTGTAGCTTATTTGAATTTAAGCTGCCATGATAGGAAGAGGTGTGGTTCTATTAACTCATTGTAGCAGGTGTCTGTTGCTGAAAGCTCACTTCTAGTAATTGTGGACTCATTTGTACCAAACCAACTCTCCTGCTAAT
The DNA here is from genome assembly GCF_002201575.2 of Neomonachus schauinslandi. Classification (NCBI taxonomy): domain Eukaryota; kingdom Metazoa; phylum Chordata; class Mammalia; order Carnivora; family Phocidae; genus Neomonachus; species Neomonachus schauinslandi. Next base: position 180,167,529 of record NC_058406.1, on the reverse strand, counting down.
AATAGTTATAAAGTGTGGAAAAATGTTTTCTTTAAAAAACTCATTATATGGGGCGCCTGGGTGGCTCAGTCTTTAAGCGTCTGCCTTTGGCTCAGGTCATGATCCCAGGGTCCTGGGATCGAGTCCCACATTGGGCTCCCTGCTCGGTGGGAAGCCTGCTTCTCCCACTCGCTCTGCTTGTGTTCTCTCTCTCTCTCCGTCGAAAAATAAAAATAAAATCTAAAAAAAAAAAAACAAACCTCATTATATGAAGGCCTTGGAGAGTGACAAAAACAGGCAGAAATGAAAGGGGATTTGACACCTGAAGAAAGAATCACTCTTGACTAAATTTCCCATTTTTATAGTTTTGCACCTGCAGCAAGTTTTAGTTGTGGCAAAATTTCACAGAGATACCTGAGGTCTTACTTGTTGAGGGATCGGGAGAACTGAGTTTGGGACAACCACTGTATCTCTAAAGTGAGCAGAGAAATCTGTACAGAGGAGAAACACAAGAGAGGGCAGCCTAATTTGCTGCAGATTCTGCCTAAATTTCTGTCTTCTACTATGCATTTTGGAGGTAAATTCCAAGTAGTCCAGCTGAAATGAAAAGCACTGGGTAGAAATTTTATTGCTGGCTACTGAGGGTTGACAAAGTTTGAGTTCAGCCAAGTTAAATGCCTGCTGAAATAAGAATCTATAAACTTGAGAAGAACATAACAGAATCCAGAGTCTTTACAGGATATCTTTAACAATGTCTAGAATACAACTCCAAATTACTAGACCTATACAGAAACAGGAAAATGTGATCCATAGTCAAATTATCTTTTGCTACAGTAATGTATGTAATAAACCAATCACAAGAGCTTGGTAACGTACACCAATAACATTTATTTTTGTTTATACATCTACAGATCAGCTGATTGCTTCTGCTGACTTGACTGAGCTCACTGATACATCTGTGGTCAGTTGAAATTTGGCTAGGTAGCTTCACTGATTTTGGCTGAATCCTTTTCCATACCTTGGGCCTCAATGTGGGCAACAGGGCTGACTTGGTTTTGCTCCAATTATCTTATCCTCCCACAGGATAACTGAGCATGTTCTGATGGTGAGGACTGAAAAGGAGAGGGTGGAAATGCACAGGCTTCTTGAAGCCTGGGTTCAGAACTGGCACACTGATCTTCCACTGCATTCCATTGATCCAAGGCAGCCACAAGGCCGATGGGAGGAGCGGTGAGGTCACACTGAAAGGGCTTGGGTTCAGGAAGAGGTGAAGAACTGGGAGATTTTTGTCATCCATCCATTACAGCCATAAAACTATGATTCTGCCTTTGTTTGGTGGGAGATGATCCCAGGAAATACCAGGAGGGAATAAGGAAGGTGAGCCAAGGGAGGGAAGAAAGCCAGTCCAGATGTGCTGAGCAGATTATTGCTGAGGAGTGAGGGGATCTGTCATGTAATTCCTCTGGAGACCTCAGGAGACAGTGAGAAATATGCCTCTCAGAGTTTGCCTACCCAAGGGGTGAGGAAACTGGGATATTTTTCCATCGACTCCCCTTCATCCTAAGGCTTGTTTCCTGAAGCATTGATTCCCAACACATTCTTTTTGACTCTGGATATTTTGCCTGATGGACTGTTTCTTGGAAAGGAGTAGGAGGTGGGTGGGTTTTCTACCCAGGTCAGGCTGAAGCTGACCCAAGACAACAAGCATAGAAGTAAAAGAAATGAACTGAATCCACCAAGGGGAAGACAGGGAAGGGAGTCATTAGAGGCCTGAGGAAGACTCTGGGTACACATACTCCATGCAAAAGGATGTTTAAGCCAAGTATACCTACATCTCTAGTTGAAGAAAGCCCCGAGTGACATCTGGATTTATAATTCTAACACAGAGTTCTATATGGGGGCAGTAGGGAGGCCTATAAATATTTTCAGAAGTACATTTTCTAAACATACATGTCCGCCTCACATCCCCTATGAATTAGATCTAATTTACTCTCTTCCATTGGTGTGCCGGTAAATGTTTAACAGTTGGCTCCATGGGAAAAATGTATGCATATATGTACATACACAACCTTATTATAAATTTTACTTACATTAAATATGTGTGGCACACAGTGTACTAGTAATAAAATATATTCGTTATTAGAACTTCCATATACTAATGATTCTCATAGAATGCATTAGTTGACTTTTGCAAATTTTTATTGATTTTATCTATAGCCAACCTATCATTGCAATTGATGAATAAGCAGTTACAACATGAATGTTGGTTGGTAGTTTTGCCTATGTTAGTAAAAGGAATAGGAAACAGTGAAATCGTATGTCAGAATTCCACCCATTTGTCAATGACGTAAGCAACGTCTTTGTTGAGTCAGATAGTTGTTGGTTTTTTTTTTTAAGATTTTATTTATTTATTTGACAGAGAGAGACACAGCGAGAGAAGGAACCCCACCAGGGGGAGTGGGAGAGGGAGAAGCAGGCTTCCCACAGAGCAGGGAGCCCGATGCGAGGCTCGATCCCAGGACCATGGGATCATGACCTGAGCCGAAGGCAGACGCTTAACGACTGAGCCACCCAGGCGCCCCGAGTCAGATAGTTTTTGAATACTAGACTACTTGCTCACATTTTTGTGCTATTCACAATGTAGTAGTAACAGATACGATATACTTTTTACATTAATCTGCATGATTGACACTTCTTTTATCACTTTCTTGTCTAGAAATCCACAAAAAGAAAGCCAAGCACTGATGGGAAGAGTTTGCTGATTTTTGTGGTGTGAATACGTCCTCCATGGTTGAGTTCTGGCTCCCAGTATGAGGCCATTGACCATGGAGTTGCGGAGGTGCTCAGTAGAATCACTACTTGTTTTTCCATGTACAGACACAATGGCCACAAATAACCTTAAGAGCCCCAATAGGGTAAACTATAGTAAAATAATTACCAAGTGTGAGGTTTTAGAATTTATTATCTTTGGCATTAATGTAATTTATTGTAATTTTACATAATTTAATTTTCAGTAACGGCTGGGTTTAGCAATCAGCTTGCAAAATTTCTGAAAATGTAATAAGGCTTTTGCAAATGCGTGTGAGCCGACTCCGTGCACCACTGTGCCTCCTCCCTTCCTGCCCACAGGGGGTACTTCACAGAGGAATTTCTGTTTCCCCCATAGTTGTATGCTCAGGACCTGGCCTGACCCCTGGTAAAGGGAATGCTCTTAATAAAGGGTCCATGAGTAAATGAAATCCTAGGTTCTTTTTCTTTCTAAGAACCCATGATTCTAATGAGCTGTTCTTCTCCCACTACTCCCACTATGCTGTGTGAGGCAGTGGGGTGTAGACAGGAAGGTTGCCTAAGTTTGGATCCCAGCTTTGCTGCTGACTTGCTGTGTGACTTTCAACAATTATGAACCTCCCCGTGCCTCAATTTCTCTTTTGTGAAATAGGCGTAATAGTACTAGTTCCCTCCTAGAGGTGTAATTGTGTGATGTGAGTGAGTGACTGTGTTTCAAGGGCTAAGAACAGTACCTGGTACCTCATAGGCCCTATATTGGTATTTGCTATTTTTCTTAGTAGTAGTAGGAGTAGTAGCAGCAGCTAATCATTTATTAGGCATCTATTGTATGCCAGAGGCTTTACATGCTTTGTCTATAATTTTTTTTTTTAAAGATTTTATTTATTTATTTGAGAGAGAGAGAGAGCACATGAGAGGGGGGAGGGTCAGAGGGAGAAGCAGACTCCCCGCCGAGCAGGGAGCCCGATGCGGGACTCAATCCCGGGACTCCAGGATCATGACCTGAGCCGAAGGCAGCCGCTTAACCGACTGAGCCACCCAGGCACCCTTGTCTATAATTTTTTAAACAATATTTTACAGATGAGGTAAGTAAGGTCCAGAGAGACGTTGTGGTGCAGCTGGTTGGGGAGAGCTGCAAAGGGGACCCAGGCCGTTAGCTCCAAAGTGCACATTCGACTCATGCCATGAGGTCGGGAGTCCATGAATCTAGAATACTGAGTTTTCCTTGTGCGTCATTGAAAATAGCTGTTATAGCCCTAGACTCTTTACTTGGATTTATCAGTTTATTTCAAGAGTCTTGTTTTATTCTCTTTAATTGAAGGAGTGTGTGTGTGTGTGTGTGTGTGTGTGTAAAACATTTGTATCCACCAACTGGACTTAAAAAATGTCACCATTTTGTCGTATTTCTTCAGGTTTTTTACATAGCAAAATATTACAGAGAAAGTTAGAATTGATTTCATTTTCCTTTCAAGGTGAGGCCCAAGGGCAAACCGCTGACCACATAGAATTTAAGAACAAGGAGGGATGGGGGTCCGTTTGCAGGTGAGGAGCCTGGGAGAAGGGGAGTGATCACCCACAGGCTGACACTCAGGCAGCTTGGGGTGGGCACAGCCCCTGCATCACACATACAGAGTGCCCTTGACGTGCAGCCAAGGATGGGGGGCCGGGTGACAGAAGTTCATTACCCCCAGCCTGCGTTTCCCAAGTTCTTCTGGTCCTGGGATTGAAAGGCGTGAGGATCCCCAAGGAGCCCAGCAGCCTCACATTCCATCTCAGCACAGAAGTTACAAAGGAAAGAACACATCAATCCAGCAACATGAGGAGGGGAGTGGAGCTTAAATCCACTGTGGCATTTCCTAAAAGATGCCAAACGGTGCACTCCTAAGACACAGCAAACTTCTTAGGTTCCCCCTCACACTGAGGCTCCCTGGCACCTCTGCCCCACCCTTTGTCCTGTCCTGTGGACCCTTCAGCCCCCTAGTCTGCTGCCCCTGCTCCTGCTCTCCTCTCTGGATGCAGTTCTTTTTTGTCTATTTATTTTTTAAAATTTTATTTATTTGAGAGAGAGAGCAGGACGTGGGCCTCGATCCCAGGACCCTGAGATCATGACCTGAACTGAAGGCAGATGTTTAACTGACTGAGCCACCCAGGCGCCTCTCTTTCATTGTCTGTTTAAAATACAATTCACACACTGTGCAATCAATCTGTGTCAAGCATACAACTCAGCAGTGTCTAGGAAATTCAGAGAGATGTGCGGCTGCCACGACAGCCAATTCCAGAACATTCTCATCATGTCAGAAAGAAGCCCCAGACCCTTTAGCGATCACCCCCATCTCCCCAGTGTAACCCACAGCCCCAGGCAATGAGGAAGCTACCTTCTGCCTCTGTGTGTCACTCGCTGTCGATGTCCCTGTTCTGGGGTCAGGCCTTTTTAATGTTATCAACCAATTTTGCCACTGCAGTTCCTTCCTGTCCTCCTCACCTGTCACTGGACTCTGCAAGGCAAGGGAGGCCTGCTCTCTCCCCGGAAGATGCAGAACGGGGTGCGGGGGGGGGGGGCCCGGGCGGGAGGGCTGCATTGTCATCCATGTCCACTATGACCTCGGATGGGCCGTGAATTGAATTACTGCTCCAATAGAGACATAATTGGCAGGCTTTGCAAAGAGATGACTTCCTCTGGGGAAGACAGGGCAGCTCCTGGGGGACTGGAGCTGAGCTGTGAAAGATGAAGGTGTCGACAGGTCAGAAGGGGGGAGGAAACTTCCGGAACGAGGGAGCATCAGGGACAGAAGACAGAGGCTTCCGGTGGCGGAATGGGGGGCCGTGTGTGAGCAGCACGCAGGCGCCTCACGATGGGGCCGAAAGCTAATGAGAGCCACTGTGTACCGTGGCGTTGCTCAGCTTTTATTTCATTATTGCCCCCGGAGGAGAAAAATTAAATTTAAATATAATTTCTCCCTAACGAAAGAAAGTAAATAGTAAGGAATGCAATTTTGTCGAGTGGGGTTGAGCTCTGGAGGGCCGCAGACTCTCGTAATGTCTTGGATGTTCACCTTCTGAGAGCCGGTTTTCGCCACGTTGGGGGTGATGCGGCGTGTGGAGAAAGGGGGGCTCGGGCGCACTTACTGAGCACTGTCAGATCGCGTTCGAGTCTCAGGTTAGCCCTGAGATGGGTACTAGTTCATAATCTCTGTTGAACAGTTGTGGAAAATAAAGGTCACAGTTGCACGAACCCCCCGTTTAGTGATGCGCGGAGCTGGGATTTGAACCCAGGTGGCGCAGCTCTGCAGCCTGAGTTCTAAGCCATGTGCCAGACCCCCTCTTGGGCCTGGGCTTAGGGGCGGGGGTCAGGCCTTGAGCCCTGCGTCAGGCCTGTTGTCCTCTCTCCCAGGCAGGTACTTCTCTTCTTGCTGTTAACTGAGGACTCAGCTGGGTGTTCTTGGGCCTGGCCTTACCACGTTGCTGAGCAACCCCCTAACCAAGGCTCAGAAAGAAGTCACCAGGTGCAGAATGTTCTGGAAAATGCATGGGCTTTGAGGTCAGGCCGAGCTGGGTTTGGTTTGGCTTTGCCGTTTCCTAGCGGTGTGACCTCTGAACATTAACTTGTCTGGGCCTTAGTTTCTTTGTCATGAGGAGGATCTTGAGTATGAAGTGGCTCTTGGGGCTGCTTTATACACTGACGAATTCTGAACAGGAGGGTTTATCCCCAGAGTGGCTCAGCTGATTATTTCCGCCGTCTCCTGCTGGCTGTGGGGACAGCGCACCCAAGCAGGTGGGTGGCTAAGCACGAGGGGGAACACGATAGCTTGTTCAGGAAGGGGGTGGTGGGGCCCCGGGTCCCCTTTCCACAGGGGCTGCTAAGCAGGGGAAGGGCCTTTGGCTCACACAGGCCTCACCTGCACACCTTGGGGCCTGGTGGGGTGGGGAGTCACCCGTTCTCCCCGTCCTCAGCCCCAGGTGGCCCTCAGCTCCCCTGAGGCCAGAGGGGACTCCCGAAGGCCTGTGACCCTCCCCAGCACTGCTCCCTCCCACATCTTTCCCTCAGGAAAGTGAAACAACCAAAACAACAACCAAAAGGTGACAGAAATCTGCGTTGCAGCCAGAGGAAGCTGGTGACAACTGGGGTCCTTACTTCAGGGAGAGCACGCTTATCTCCTCTGTCCCTTGCTCCATCTGCTGGAGTCCTCGCTCTGTCTGGGACACCACTGACCCCCTGATGACCCATCTGTGGGGGGGAAGGGGGGGGAAGAGGGGGAGGAGGAAGGGGAGGGGAGGCAGGAGCTCCAGGCAGGACCTGCACCCTGGTCGCCCTTGAGAATTGGCCCGGGGAGTGTTTAGAACTTGCCCTGCCTTGGCCTCACCCCACACCACTTCCATCCGAGTCTTTGATGGGCTGGGCCTGGGCTACTAGGAGTTTGTAACGTTCCGCAGTGACAGAAGTGCGCAGCCGGCCCTGAGCCCTCGTGGCTGAAGTGCCACCTTCGGCCGGGGCCACCTCGGCGCCCGATGCCCCTCTGTCGGCTCCTGACTCTCTGGTCCCCCTCAGCCTCCTTGGGAACCTCCTCTCATGCAGGCCCATGTCAGCAGGGCTCCATAAGCTGCTGCCCCCAGGCCACATTTGCCCGGGGCTCGTTTTTTGTAAAATGAGTTTTATTGGAAGGACCAAATACATTCATGTTACATATTATCTGTGGCTCCTTTGTGGCTTTGTGGCAGCAGAACTGAGCCCCTGCAGCCAAGCCTAAAATATTTCCTATCTGGCCCTTTACAGGAAAAGATCGCTGGTCCCTGCTTTAAAATGCTTGTGTTTCCTGGGGCTCCATCCTGGGCCCCCTTTTCTGTTCACTCTTGGGCTCTCTTGGGACAGTAACCTCATCCACTCCTATGTCTCTATGACCATGTGTGTGCCCAGGACTCTCCCACGTCCAGGTGGCAGGAGAGTGTCTGGGGACATGAACCAAGTCCTTTCCCATGTTTTCTTCTCCTGCCCCCCCACCCCCCAGTCAGTGGCACTCAGCATCTCAGGGGATGGATTACAGACTAGAAGCACAGGAGGGACCCAGCAATTTCCAAAGCCAAGGTTTTTGAGTTAAGAGAGGAGGACTCTTGAGTCTCACAAACCTGGGCCTGAACGACTTGGGACCTAAAACTGTATGGCGTTAAGACCAGGTGTGTAAGGAGGGCGGGAGGGCCAGACTTTGCCACGCTCAGGCCAGATGGGGGCTCTGTGAACTCCGAAAGGAGGGCCACGGAGGCAAGATGCTGATGTGTGTTCATGAGACCACATGCCACGCCCTGGGACCAGAGGGGAGCAGCCGCCCCTGAGAGGCTGCAGAGAACTCCAGCGGATGGGGAAGCTGGCTTGTCCCGAGGACAGCTCGGGAATGTGGCCAGGCCTGGCGTGCACGCCTCGGCAGGGGTTGGGAGCAGAGAGGAACTGGCTGCTGTGGGTCACCACGTGGATGGCCTCAGACAGCCCACCACGTCGTCCTGCACCCGGCATGGCTTGGAGAGCAGCCGCAGACTTCTCCTCCCCCTGGAAGAGGGCTCCAGAAGGGCTTAGACCAAGGCTGAGTGAGATGTGTGCAGACCAGAGACCACAGATGAGCAGGACCAGGAGTTTAGAAATAATTGTGGGGCAAGAGGAGAACCGAGGTTACATTTTCGCCCCCTCTGAAAAGTGCAGGCTGGTAATAGGAAGTCAGCCGTTTATAGAAAATCGGAGAGGCTCATCGCTCGGGCACCATGTTTCAGTGTGAGCTTCATCCTCAAGAAGTTCATCTCCACGATGGGCCTTTCCGGTGCATCAGACATGTAGGCCACCACACCATCAATGTCGCCATTTGGAGGCCAAATCTGGCCAACAGCGAGCTGCCACCCTCTTCCAGAACCTTCTTCTCCTCCTCTGCTGTCCTCCCCATCTCGAGGCAGGGCACCCCCAGTGGTCTCATCTCCCTGAGGGGCACTAGATCACCTCCTTAGAACCTTCTTCTCTGTCCTCATCCTTCCCTTTGGCCCTGACCTCTACATGCGACCTGATGGTCCTTTCCCCCCTGAATCCTGCTACAGCGTCTTCCTAAACTGCATTCTCTCTTTCGTCCCTCTTCTGTCTCCTCCACAGACTGGTGATAACAAGGATAAAAATAACATCATTATTGCTGTTAACAGCTCACATTGATTGGGTGCTTCCTCTGTGCTAGGCATCGTGCTAATTGCTTTTAATTTTAATTTTTTTAAATTTTTTAATTTTAATTTTATTTTTCTTATTATGTTCAGTTAGCCAACATATAGTACATCATTAGTTTTGATGTAGTGTGCAACGATTCATTAGTTGTGTATAACACCCAGGGCTCATCACAACACGTGCCCTCCCATGTCCTTTTTTTTCAAATTTTATTTTATTATGTTATGTTAATCACCATACAGTACATCATTAGTTTTTGATGTAGTGTTCCATGATTCATTGTTTGTGTATAACACCCAGTGCTCTATGGAGAACGTGCCCTCTTTAATACCCATCACCAGGCTGACCCATCCTCCCACCCCCCTCCCCTCAAAACCCTCAGTTTGTTTCTCAGAGTCCATAGTCTCTCATGGTTCGTCTCCCCCTCTGATTTCCCCCCCTTCATTTTTCCCTTCCTACTATCTTTTTTTTTTTAACATATAATTGCTTTTAATAGAGTATCTCATTTAATCTTCACATCGCTGTACTTCAATACTATAATCATACCCATTTTGCAGATGAGGAAAATGAAAGTCAGGAAGGTTAAGGGCTTTGCTGAAGACCCCGCTCAAGGAAACACCCGGGAAGGATTGGAATGAGCTTTGACTCAAACTGCTCTCTTAACTCGGCATTACCTTGTTCTATCATTGGCTTCAAATCTTCTGATTACTGTGTTATGTTTTTTTTTTTTTAAGATTTTATTTATTTATTTGAGAGAGAGAGAATGAGAGAGAGCACATGAGAGGGGGGAGGGTCAGAGGGAGAAGCAGACTCCCTGCCGAGCAGGGAGCCCGATGCGGGACTCGATCCAGGGACTCCAGGATCATGACCTGAGCTGAAGGCAGTCGCTTAACCAACTGAGCCACCCAGGCGCCCCTTTGTTATGTTTTTATATGTGTTTCCTGTTTCTTCCAGTATCTTGGGGCACAGCTGTGCTCCAGGTGTCTTTTGAGGAGGCCTTCTGGGTCCTTTAGGAGCTGCCCTCGTGGGTCGCTGTACTTGGGGCCAGGTAGGCCCCAGAGGACCATTCGGAGTTGCTGAAATTGATGTTGAAGGAGATTTGGGAGTTTTAGGCGGGGGGGTGGGGGAAGGAGCGGGCTCTCAAGCTGAAATTATAAACAAAGAAAGAACTGTATTTTCCAAGGTCTTTTTCTGTGTTTCCAGTCTTACTGATTGCATTAGTGAAGATGCTTTGGGCAGCACGTAATAGAAACCATGACTCCTGCTGGCTTCTCAGCAAGGCTGCTGGGTTCTCATCCGCGGAGCCCCGAGGGAAGGGAGCAGCAGGGTTCACCCACCGAGCAGTTGCGCAGTGTCAGAAAGTACCCGGACTCCTACCTTTGTGTCACGCACAAAGTCAGGTTCCTGCTAGTGGTGGCTTTCCTGGGGGCAGACTCATGCCTGCTGGGAGCGATACAGAGGCTACTTGCTTCCTCGCTCACAACCGAAGAGAGGATGGAAACTCAGTGTGGAGTGGAAGTCCAACCCTCAGCCTCACGGCCTTTTTAGCTCAAGTCCAGGAACAGTAATTACGGAACCGTCATGCACCAAGTGGCCAAAGGCTGGTTTCCTGACCCCGTTTTATACATTATCTGCTGTGGAATCTAGTGGTTGCACCTGTGGCCGTACATGCTCTTGGATAGCCCTAATAGAGTTCTACAATCACATGGACAATTACTAGCGTTACCTCCTTTTTTTTTTAAGGAGGCTCCACACTGGATGTGGTGCCCAACACGGGGCTTGAACTCACGACCCTGAGATCAAGAGTCGGCCGCCAAACTGGCTGAGCCACCCGGGCGCCCCAACGTTCCCTCATTTTATAGGTGCAGAAACGAGCCCAGTGACCTGCTGAAGTTACTGAAGAGTAAATGGTAAAGTTGAGATTTGAACCCAGATCTGCCTGCATTAAACACTCCCAAGAATCTTCAGCGCTTCCGCATGAAGACCCTTTGCTCTCCTTGAGAGTGTTCTCCTCTTTAAACGCTGCCTGGGTCCTCCAGGAGTGGGAGATACCTTATACAAATACCCCAATTAATAGGAGGACGTGTCTCATTTGTCAGTGTTAAAAGGTCTTCAAGCCACACATTTAGGGAGCTGTCATCCCAGCGAAGAGATCGATGCGATTTCAGGTCTGATTGGTTTCTCTCTGTCCAGGTCCACATCTCAGTTCTTCATTTTCCCAGATCTTGGGCTGTGAAAGCACAGTCTGCATTAGAGACCCATTTTGGTGGGAGAGTATATTCAACCCCACACAAAACCACTTTGAACCCTTTGTGTGCGAGCAGATGGGCAGGGCACGAATGTTGCTTGGGTGTCCACATTTTGTCAATCACTTTGCATGTGTAATCAGCTGTTGGACAGGAAGATTCCTATGTCTCAGGGTCTGTGCAGATGTGTGTTGAACCTCCTGCCAAATCCATGAACTGTGAAAATCTAAGGGTCTCTAAACTCCAGTGGTGGAGGCTGTCACTTCCAGCCCCGGGGGTCCCTGAGTGTTGAGTCCATCCATGTGCAACTTGGCCCCTTTTGGCTTCCACTGTGAAACACACATAAAGCATTTATGAGCTTTGGAGGGATGCGGTAGAGGTGTGGTTTATATAATAAACTCTCAAACTCTGGTGCGGGTCCACAGCTCCGGGAGAAGGAACAAAGAGCACAGAACATGGTCTCGATGAAGAAGGGTATGCTATGGACTTTTGAAATTTAATCAAATTCCCCAGTTGATTCTTTTTTTTTTTTTTTTAAGATTTTATTTATTTATTTGACAGAGAGAGAGAGCACAAGTAGGCAGAGTGGCAGGAAGAGGGAGAGGGAGAAGCAGGCTCCCTGCCGAGCAGGGAGCCGGATGCGGGGCTCGATCCCAGGACCCCAGGACCACGACCGGAGCCGAAGGCAGCCGCTCAACTGACTGAGCCACCCAGGCGCCCCTCCCCAGTTGATTCTGATCCTGAACAAACTCCAAGAACCCTTGTATTATAGGAGCAGAAACCCTGATGGGGGAAAAGAGGTATTGTGGGTTCTTAAGATTCCTACTGGCCACGCCATCACCATGGGGTTTGACCCCACCCACTCGGTCCCAGACTCTTCTCATTTCATTTTTTTCTTTCCTTTTTGGTCCTTTCCTGCTCTTCTCCTTTTAAGAAAAAAATAAAAATTTCCCAACTCCCCATTTACTGCCAAGAGTTATATGGGCCGTTTTACAGATGGTGAAGCGGGCTCTGAGAAGTTCCGTTCTGTATGCAAGGTCACCAAGCTAGCGAGCCCTGTACCCGAGTGATGGATCTGGGCTGCTCTGACTCCAAAATGTACACATTTTCTGTTCTAAAATAGCAGCCATGACCAGAGTTAAGAAAGCGCACCCGAGCATTCAGAGTGCTAATGTCTGCTCTGGGTTCCTCACTCCAGGTGAACAGACGAGGAGGTTTTACAGAAGAGGGGTAGAGTGGGGAGGCTGGGGGTCGGAGCTTACTCCACTTGGGAGTCTGGAGCTTTGAGCCTGCTTGGCTGTCCACCAGCAGCTACAGACTTTGGAGAGTCACCGCCCAGCCCCATGCCTTAGTTTCCCCTTTTAGCATAACCTCCTATTCACCCTCAGTGTTGCCTTCAGCCCCATGCACCTGCTGCCAAACCCCGTAAAGGAACAACCGGTTTCCCCCTGGGCTCTCACACCACTGCTGGCTTTATGTACTTCCTTGCCCCCTCTGGACTCCATATTTGAACATATAAACCAGGATCCTATCAGTACTCGATTCCCTTGCCTTTTATCCGTTCCTTTACCCCCCATGCAGCCCCAAACAGGATCAACATGGCCGCCTGTCATCCCAGCCTGAGTGTACCCAGAGTGCACGCGGTCTTTTATGCTGCTTCCCTGTAGGCAGAGTGCTTTCTGCGCAGATGGCTTCCTGCTGCCTCTTGTTGAGCTCTGTGTCCCTGCTTCTTAAAACTAAACCCAGTGCAGGGAGTTCTTGCTGTCAGCCAGTGCCTTCCACCATGACTGCATTGTAACCAAGAGCTTTGGTGGTCACATCCCAGTATGTGCCCTCAACCTCAGGAAGTGTATTCTTGCCAGATTTTTCTAAGATATGCGGCTGAGGTGTCTTTTCCTGCTCCCTCTTGTATATCTGCCTGCTTTTGCAGCCCTTCTACCATTTTGGAATTCCTAGTTTCAGCTGTATCTTAGTTTTAGGATACAAAACTCACATTATTGGGGTGCGTGGGGGGGCTCGGTTGGTTAAGCGTCTGACTCTTGATTTCAGCTCGGGTCATGATCTCAGGATCGTGAGATCGAGCCTGGCATCGGGCTCCGTGCTGGGTGTGGAGCGTGCTTGAGATTCTCTCTCTCTCTCCCTCTGCCCCCCTCCCCCGTCCTCTCTCTCTTAGAAAATAAAAACCAAAAAATGAAAAAAAACCCACTTTAGATTATTAATGTGTCTCACGGCATCCTATCTGCTTTCATCCCAGCCTACCTCTCTCATCTACTCACTTGCTGCTCCCACTGACGTTCTGTGTGTCAGACATACTGGACTTCTTTCTATTCCTCTGATGTTCCAAGAAAGCATCGTGCTCCACAGGACCTTGGCGCATGCTGTTCTCTCTGCCCAGAATGCTCCTTCTTGCCCTCTTGCTTAACTTAACTCCTGCTATGTCTCATGTCTCAGCTTAGTTGTGCTTCTTCTCAGAAACTTTCCCTGACCTTGCTGCCTTGATCCGATGCTCCAATTATATACCCTCACGGGGCCTAGAACTTTCTTCATTGAATTTATCAGGGATGTCATTTTGCATCCACCTGTCATTGTTACTTCACGGGTGCCTCCCCATTTGGGGACAGACCCTGTGGCTCACTGCTCGATCTCAGTTTCTACCAGTATGTTGTCCATAGTAAGGACTCAACAAGTATTTGTTGAAAGAAAGAGAAAAAAGAGGAAAGAAAGGAAGAAGGGAAGGAAGCAAGGCTGGGTAAATGGCTTACCAATGTCACGGTCAGGAATGGGTTGAACCGGGATGTGCTGCTGGGTCCTCGGCATCCAGAACTCTCGTTCTTTCCTCTCTATAACAGCTACCTCCTCCGTCCCAGCTCTTCGGGCCTCTGTCCTAGGCTCCGTCTGGCCTCTCTTCAGGACTGGCTTCCTCCACTGGCTTCTTCAGATGGCCTCTGAGAACTTCTCTGATCCCATTTTTTTTTTTTTAATTTGAGAGAGAGAATGAGAGAGAGAGAGAGCATGAGATGGGGGAGGGTCAAAGGGAGAAGCAGACTCCCTGCTGTGCAGGGAGCCTGATGTGGGACTCGATCCTGGGACTCCAGGATCATGACCAGAGCCGAAGGCAGTCGCTTAACCAACTGAGCCTCCCAGGCACCCTCTGATCCCATTTTTACTCTGCATTTTCCTTTTCATCATTTTTACTGCAGATGACACTTGATTGAATCATTTTAATCAAGGAATTCATTGTATTTGTTCCCCCAGGCTGTTTTTAAGAAAAGGATGGGATTTTCTGAACATAAAATAAGTGATAGAAGGCTACACTGCGTCTTGTGCCTGGGGTGGTGGTTTGCGCCCCCCTCACCCAGTCTAGGTGAAATGGTGTCTCTATTCACTCCTAGCTCTGCTGGTTTGGGGTGGGGGGGCTTTGGTTTCTCGGTTACTTGTGTTATTATGGAACATGGCACCAGTGATTTGATGGGCCTGTTCTCTGCCAGAACACATTCACTGATTCATTTGGCTGCATGCGCAGTGATAAAACAGTCTGGGTTGGGCGGTGGTCCCGCCTTTCACCCCTCAGCCCTAGAGGGGGCGGTGTTCCACAAAAATGTTTGGATTTTTCCAACTCTGAGTCTACCACCTGTGAGTACTGCAGCCTTGGGCAGGTTACTTAACTCTTTGACCCTCAGTTTCCTCCTCTTTAAAGTTAATAATGTCTACCTCTGAGGGGATGTGATGAGTATATGGATGTTACTCTAGACTGAATGTGCCCCTCCCCCCCCAAATTCATATCTTGAAATCCTAACTCCTAATACGGTGGTATTTGGAGGTGGAGCCTCTGGGGGTGTTAGGTCATGAGGGCAGATTCCTCGTGATGGCATTAGTGTCCTTATAAAACGGACTCCAGAAAGCTCCCTGGCCCTTTCCTCCATGTGACGACACAGCAAGAAGGTGGCCATCTGTGAACCAAGAAGCAGGCCTCACCAGACACTGCATCTGCTGGTGTCTTGATCTTGGACTTCCCAGCCTCCATGGCTGTGAGAAATACATTTCTATGGTATCTAAGCCACCCAGTTGATGATAGTTTATTATGGTGGCCCAAGCTGACTGAGACAGCAAGGGTTTGGAGCACCTGCCCCAATGCCTGGCCCAGATAATGAGTTTAAAGCATTTCCTGTATGTTGTTATCAAAGAAGGTGCAAATGATATATCACAGTGGTGTTGGGGGGTGGTCATTGAGGGCATATGAAGGCTGGTTGACCTGTGAGCTAGACTCAGGTGATTGGAGGCCCCTCACTCCTCCCTTGTCCTTGGAATATGCATTCTGCTTGCCTTCCCTGCTCCAGAAACTGCCCCAAGGACACAGCCTTGAGACAAAGATGTGATGTTAAGTCTATCTGGATGGTAGACCTGACCGAACCCCATTAAGGCCTCTCTGTAAACTTAAGACTTGCCAGGCAGGCATGGTGCCCAAGACAAGCTTCATGAGTAAGTTCCCTTGCTTATCCCACTGCCAACCACTGATCTGGAATGTCCCTCCTCTTCCTTCAGTCTCTCCTTGCCCTCTGTGGATAAGGGGCCAGCATCAGATCACACCCAAGAAGTTCTGGAGGAGGTTGGCAACCAACAAGGGAATTCCGTCACTCACCAGCTAGGTGACCTTGGGCATTCATCTCATATGTGCCTCAATTTTTCTCATCGGTGTGATGCCCTTAATAATTCCCGTTTTACCTAATTCGGTAAGTCAGTATGAGGTGATGGAATCAGGAGACAATTGTGAAATGGGTTTGAAATGTGCATTCGAGAAGCGACTGCCTCTTTTCAGCAGTAATGTATGGTGGTTTCTGTAGATACCTGATCAGTTTGGCTAATTGCACAAAAGTGTTTTCTAAAGCCCTTTGGAATGACATCCCTGAGGCGATAAAAGTGTACATCCTATTGTGATTCAACTCAAGGAACTTTTACTGATTGCATGCTATGTGCCAGACACATTTGTGTGCTTTGTATTCCTTAAACCAAAAATCAATAAATGGTCCATGGAGCATTAAGTAGGGATTCGATGTGGAGAAATCACATTTCTATTTCATAAAGGACTTTAAAGTGTCCCTGTTATCCCATAACAAGCTGCGGCTGGAGAACATCACCCATCACTGGAGCTCTGGAAGGTCTTGGGGGTGGCCCTGTCTTAGCACGACCATTTGCTTATGGAACATTAGCTTCTCCCCACTTCACTTTGCTTCCTTTCCATCGAGGCTAAGTGCCTCCCCTTCGGCTGGCTCATCACTCCTTCCTCCCACATAAGGAAGCACTCGGGTTATTTCTGAGAGGCCCCAAGTTCTCAGGGACAGTTCTTGCACATTACCCTCTTGTGGTGCGAGCAGATATGAGCCCATTGGTCTCCGTCGGCAGAACCTTCTGGGAAAATACGGAAGCTTCTGCCATGGGCCGGGTGTTCTGGTGCCTTCCGATGCCTCTTGGCTCCGTCCTGCATCGGCGATGAGCTGGTGGGACAGTGGCCCGCTGCCTCTTTACATGGACCACCCTACTTAATTCTCTCATTTCCACAGCAGTGCCATGAGGTGGGTATTTTTCTTATTCTTGTCTTACAAATAAGGAAAGTAAGGTCCAGATTGGTTAGGTGGCTTGCCATCATCCCTTCCTGAGTCAGGAGCCAAGCTGGGGTCCCAGTCCAGCAACCTCAAGTCTAGGTTCCTGGCTTAGCTTGTATCATACCTAGATAAATTCAGCCTCCTCCTAGGAACACCAGAGTTGTCTCAAATGCAGAGTGGGCATGTGTGCGTGGAGCCTCCCGGAGGGCCTGCCTCCTGTGTGTGGGCTCCTGTGACCCAGGTCTGTATTATTACCCCCATCTGCAGGTGCACCTTCAGAGCCTGGATGGCTGACTGGTTCTGTTAGCTCTTTCCCAGTTAGAAGGCCTGGAGGACGTGATCCTGCTTGATTCCACTTTTATTAAAACCCTAATCCCAAGGCTTGTTCCTAGCAGTCTCAGCCTGCCTCCGAGGCTGGGGCAGGGAAATCTTCCATTGGTTCTAGGTTTGCAACAAATGTGTCAGACAGAGGGACGCTGGGCTTGTTGTGTGAGTTCCCCTCTCTGGGGAAGGTTAAACTGATACAGACTCAGAACTCTTCAGGGCAGAACTCTCTGGCCAAGACCAAGGGAGCTTTTAAAACTTGCCTTTGATGGGACGCCTGGGTGGCTCAGTCGGTTAAGCATCTGCCTTCAGCTCAGGTCATGATCCCAGGGTCCTGGGATCGAGTCCCGCATCGGGCTCCCTGCTCCGTGGGGAGCCTGCTTCTCCCTCTGCCTCTCTCTCTCTATCTCTCATGAATAAATAAATAAAATCTTTAAAAACAAAACAAAACAAAAAAACTTGCCTTTGAAAGGTTTACCTCCAGGCTTGCAGGAATCCATTTTTGTTTGTCTGTTAATTAATTTATACATTAATTCTTCCAACAGGTATGCACTGGGGCCCTGCACTTGCTACCATAGAGAGACAAAGATGAATGAGGCATTACTATTGTCCTTTTCTCGGTCATATTTTTGGATCATTCTGTTTCTAGAATGATCCTTAGTGTAGCTCTCTCTGCCTCTGAGAAGCTCAGTCATAGGTCAGAGGTCACCCAGAGAGCGAGCGACACAGCTAGGGGCTGAATCCAGATCACCACCTCACCTCTGAGCGTTTTCCTACTATGCCAGACCCCTTTTCATTTTTAGACTAAAAAAAAAAAAGAGAGAGAGAGAGAGAGAACTGGTGATCCTTTAGTTTGGAGAAGGGCACCAACCATTGTCATGGATTCTTTCGCACTCCTAAACTTTCCGTGGTTACTGGTTTACTGAGCATGCACGCTGTCTTAGCAGGTGCAGGAGATGTGGCCCCACCCCACTCCCCACCCCCCACCCCCCACCCCACCCTGTTCAGGAGGAACAGGAGATGGTCTGCCCCTGGGAGGGGCTCCTGCAGCTCCGAAACACCGAGGTGATCAGGGCATCATGAGAGAGCTAGCTCAGACACACTCAGCCCTGTGGTGGGCCGGGTGGAGGGCTGACCACCCAGCTGAGCTTTGAAGTGGGGAGAAGGAGGGCGAGGGTGGCCGGCAGGCTGAGGCAGAGACCCCGTGCCCCCAGATGTGGAACTATGAGAGAACTGACCAAAGTGTCCCTTGGTCAGACCGAACAAAGCCCCCATGGGGGTGGACAGGCTGGGGTCATGAAGGGCATTTAAGCTTTACCCTGCAGGAGAAGAAGAAACTCCAGATGTTTCTCAGGGTGCAGTGGGAAGGCAGGGGCAAGTATGTCACCACTTGAGGAGGTCGGGGTGTTCTTAGGGGATGTTTGGGGTGAACTTAAAAAGATGAGAAGGTTTTAGGATGATAGACCATGGGCTGGGAGGAGGATTTGGGGAAGAACTTTCTAGGCAGTGTATCACCATGTGCGTCAGCTAATGCACAGCTTATGTTTAATTTATAGTTTTCTTTTTCCTCCAAGTGGGTCCTCCTCAATTAATCTATGCTTGATTAATTGAAGTCCAGTAGTAATCAATACAAGCTCATGTTTATCAAGACCTAAATTGTGCGGAAATGCTAAAGAGCCGTGTTCTCCAAAACTTGCCCTTGGAGCGTTGGTTCTATAGGATGTTAATGGCTGCCATGTCCTGAAGGGCTCCTCGTGGAGTATACTTGGGAAGTGTTGAGATGCAAATACATGGCCCTCTAGCAGTGAGACCTGTGCTCTGAGTCACTGCACCAAATAAGTTTAAACAGGTAAGAGGCAGTCTTTGCCAGATGGGAGGCCCTGCTCCCAAGCACTTACTTCCTCACCCCCACCCCATGCCCAGGTAACTGCTCTGGGTTTTGTGTCCCCACTAGGCGTGTAGACATTGACATCTTGGCACCAGAATCACTGCAAAGCATGCGTTTTTCTCCAGTTCTGGATCAGCAACTTCTTGAGGGCCTAGAGTCTGGCCCCTAGTCATCTCTCATCCTTCAGCTGGTTGCCTCATGCTGCGACTTGGTCCGTCTCTGATCATTTCCAAGGCCTGGAGTGTCCCTGGACATAGCCCGGTCCTAGGCCATACCAACTTCCCATTCACGGAGATCTCTTAAACACTATATGGCCCTTGTCAGTGACCATTCCACCTTGGGACCATGCCCACAGTTGGCACAATTTCCCCGGGGCTGGTCCTTCCAGCTCCTTGTTCTCTCCTAACTCTCCATGGACACGGGCTCCAGCCCACTTAGGTTATGCAGTTTTTGACAGAAGCTGAAATCAGAAGGATGTCGTTAGGAGGCAGAAGGCAAGACCCAATCCTTTGACTGCTGGCCAGAGTCCTCAGCGTGAAGCACAAAAGAAAGAGCATGTGGGCGAGATACTGGGTTGATCATATATCCTTAAAATAGCTGCTGGAATAGCATTACGCTGTGATTATTGAAAGCTTGAGTTAGTGATTGATTTCAAGCTGAGAGATCAATGGGAAAAGAGATTACAATGCAGGATGACGAAGAAGCCATCCATGACCCCCACGCTGAAGCAGTGATGTCTACCCCCACCACCTTATCGTAATTGTGTGTCTGCTGGTCTGGGCCACTGTGAAGTCCTAGAGGTTAGGGGCCATGAGTGGCTCATCTTGAACAGTACCTGGCTTATGGTGAGTGCTTGATTTATGACACTCACAGCATGCCCTTCTTCATAATGAAGCAACAGAGGCATAGCGCTGTTATCGTACTTGGCCACAAAATCAGTAAGGTGAAAGAATGGGGATTTGAACCAAGTCATTGAAAAGTCTAAGTCTGGAAGCGTTAAAGAGAGCCTGTGTATGCACCTGGGGCTTCAGCGATGTCCCCGAGTGATCCACTTTGTTCCAGGGTTCGGGCAGTCTTAGAGGCATTCTCTGTTCTGACCTGGATGTTTACAGTCATCATTGTCCCCGCACCAGATTCGTATAAGTCCTGGGATGGAGCCCAGCGTTGGGCTCCTGACTCAGTGGGGATTCTGCTTCTCCCTCTCCCTCCACCCTGCTGAAACACTGAGGCTCTGGAACTGCTTGTGTCGGAAGCACTTCAGGCAGAGCCCACCACGAGCGCTGGGGCCTCGGACACCTCGCGGGTCCTGCACAGCCCTGCACGGAACGGGCCGCGGTTACTGTGTCCCGTCCTCTGCCGAGCTCACTATGGCCACACATCCCCTCCGAAGCTCCCAAGGATGGTTAAATGAGGAAAATGGGCAAGATGGCATTGGACTGGTTACAAATTTTCAGGATCAAAAGATTTTAAGCAAGCCCCCTGGAAAACTCCTAAATTAGTTGGTTTATCAATGAGCAAGGCCACTACCATCAGTCTCTTCATCAACTTTCTGAGTTTGGCAACATGATCCTGAAATACTAGCTCCAGATCTGAATCTGGGGCATTATTTTTCCAGGGGATAATCTTCTTCTGAACATCCATCCACTCTGGCTATCTGCTTCACCTGAGTGAGAACCTGGGAAGGAAAAGGAAATAATACCATATATAAAAATCTATTTATACACACACACACACACACTTTTTTTTTTCTTAAAGATTTTATTTATTTGACAGAGAGACAGCGGGAGAGGGAACATAGCAGGGGGAGCAGGAGAGGGAGAAGCAGGCTTCCCGCTGAGCAGGGAGCCCAACGCGGGACTCGATCCCAGGACCCCAGGATCATGACCTGAGCCGAAGGCCATCGCTCAGTGACTGAGCCACCCAGGCGCCCCTGAACGATCATAAACTTGATCAGGTTGGGTTCTAATTGCCGTTGCTCTTCCAGCTGTAGTATCTATGCTGGAGTAAATCAGCAGGACCTCTTGCTCTTGGTATGTAGTCACTGACCTGGCTAATGCCTTCCCCTCCATATCTATTTGCAAGGACCACCAGAAGCAGCTTGCTTTTCCCTGGCAGGGCCAACAGCACCCCATCACAAGTTTGCCGTAGCACTACATCAGCTCTCTCGAACTTTGTCATAGAATGGTACACAGAGCTTTTCATGATCCTGACATTCCACAAAACCTAATACTGGTTTGTGACTTGGATGGCATGTGATGACTGAAGCCGGGTAGCTGGAAGTAGCAAGTATTTTTGATGCCTTAGGGAGGTAGAAGTGAATGAAATGGTAGAAGGTAAACCCTACAAAAATCGAGGTCCTTTCACCTCAGAGAAGTTTCTGAGTGTTTCTTGGTCTCGAGAATGTGGAGATAGCCCCTCCAAGGTGAAAGGCATGTTGCTGAATCTCATGAAAAAAGCAGTACAATTCATGGTAGGTCCTTCGGACTTTTATGAAAGATTCACATGTGCTACTTTGACGCATATGCACAGTCATCTGAAAGCTGCTAGTGCAGCTGGGTATCAGAGCAGGAGAAGGCTCTGCAGTGAGTGTGGGCTGCAGTCCAAGTGTCTCTACCACCTGGTTCTCGTGATCAAGCAGATCATAGTGATACTCAAAGTGTCTGTGCAAATAGACTGGATGAAGCCTCTGGACAGCATCAACAGAGGATCAGGGGCACCTGAGTAGCTCAGTCGGTTAAGGATCTGACTTTGGCGCAGCTCGTGATCCCTGGGTCCTGGGTTTGAGCTCTGCTTTGGGCTCCCTTCTCAGTGGGGAGCCTGCTTTTCCCTCTCCCTTTGCCCCTCCCCCGTGCTCACTCTCTCACCCTCTCTCAAATGAAATCTTTAAAAAAACAAAAAACAAAACAGAGGATCATAGTGCAGGCCTCTAAGACTTTGGAGCAAATCTATCCCCTCTTCAGCAAATAACTATTATACTATTATCCTCTTGAGAAACAGTGTCTACTTTGCTCCTGGGCCTTGGCAGACACTGAATGTGTAATTATGAGATAATCCGGGGACTGCGTGGGTTGAGCTTCCTGTTATAAACTGAGTGTTTCCAACCCACCCAGCCACAGGTCGGGAGTACACGGCAGCAATCTATCATCTAGTGGAATTGATTCATGAGAGACTGAGCTTGGGCAAGTTTGGAAGGGGCAAATGAGTTTCTTGAGCAGATGGCTCAGATTCCCTGAACATCTTCTCCCACTGCATTACCTTCCTTCCCTCCATCTGTAGGCTTAGCAGCATGGACCCAGCATTACTGAGACTAAGAGCTAACACTACTGCTTAAGCACCCGATTTTCCAAAAGTGGAGAGTGCCAGCAAGCTCCTGGTGTTACACCAATCCCTGGGGGATCATCCAGCCACCAGTGGTGTGTTGATTACACTGGACCTCCTCTATCGTGACGGGGCCAGAGCTCCATCCTTATTGGGATAGACACATATTCTGGGTATAGATTTGCCTTGTCCTCCATTGGGCTGTCCTGCACAGCATTATTTCTGATCAAGGAACACATTTCACAAAAAAGCAAGTGCAACAGTGGGCTCATGCCCATGGAATGATGAGGCATCGCTCTATCCTTCATCAGTCACAACTATCTGACCTAATTGAAACATGGAATGTCTTACTGAAGATGTATTCAGTTAGGAGAAAACACTTTGAAAAGTTGGGGTTCTCTATGATAGGATGAAGTATATATTTTTTGAAACGGAGATAATTATGTGGTCCTGTCTTTTCCATAGCCAGAATACACAGATCCAGAAACCAAGTGGTGAACTTGAGAGTGGTATCCCTTTAATAATCCACTGCAGACTTTTTGCTTTTCATCCCTAAAACATCAGCTGGTCTGGAAATCTTAGTCTCCAAGGAGGGGGATTCTGTCACTAGGAGGCACAATGGTGGGACACCGTAATTGGTGGTTAGGAACAAAATTCTGTAACTGCACTGGAAATTGTATAGTTACCCATTAACAGCAGGTGGTGTTACCTAAACTCATATACCCTGACTACGAGCAGCACAAACTCATGTCTGATGCCCTCCTGGGGGAAATAATGTCATAGGGAAAACTAACCACACATCTGAGGGACACAGTCACTATAAAAGAAAGGCAAGAATAGGAGATTCAGATATACTATAAAAATAAAAATGAATGGTCTAGACAGGTCATAAATTCAAAATAAGGATAATAATTTTCCCCACAGAGATAAAAGAGGATATTGGTAACAGGAAGCAGGAGCAAGAAGTTAATAAAACAGAATCAAGTTGAAATGCATGTTGAGAAAATATTTTAAAAGAAAGAACACAACGATGTGATGCATGATAGAATGTGTAGAGTCAAGAACAAAATAGCTGGAAGCCAGCTTGAGGAGCTCTCTCAGAAGGGCTTGAGAAGGAATAAAGAGTTGGGGAAAAGTCAATAATCTTATACTCGAAGTCCCAGAGGGAAAAGCAAAAAATAAACGGGCAGGAGAGAATAGTTGAAGAAATTGTGACTTTGGGTTTTCCAGAATTAAGGAATGATGAAAGATCTTGATTGAAGATCTTCAGAGTGGGAGACAGGGTGGAAAAGGAAAAACAGACACCTTTAAATGTTAGAGAAAAATTTAAGTCTATCGAAGAGAGAGAGAAAGTACAGCTATCCACAGCAGGTAACGTTGATGGGGTGTTGTTATCTGGTGGGCACTGTCCTAAGTCTTCGCATGGATGAACTTACTGAGCCCTTGTAGCAATCCTAACATGTGGGGACTCTTATCGTCCCTATTTGTACATGAGGAAACAGAAGTACAGAGAGTTTAAGTAACTTGTCCAAGATGTCAGAGTCAGGACATGGAGGAGAGGGCTCTGGAAGCCAGAAGTCTCTGACCCCAGCATCTCGGTTCTTAAGCACCAGGGCTCTCCTCCTTGAAAGGTTTGTAGAGAGAGAAGACAGATCAGTCAGGAATATAAACCACCCCTTGGCATTAAACATCTCAGCAGTACTGGGAGGGTCAAGAGGGCAGTGGAGAAATAGTTTCAAATGTTATAGGAAAAAATAACTTGTAACATAGAGTTAGCTCAACCAGATGTAAAGAAGTTAAGAAATTTGGGCGCCTGGGTGGCTCAGCTGGTTAAGCGACTGCCTTCAGCTCAGGTCATGATCCTGGAGTCCGGGGATCGAGTCCCGCATCGGGCTCCCTGCTCGGCAGGGAGTCTGCTTCGTCCTCTGACCCTATCCCCTCTCATGTGTTCTCTCTCTCTCAAATAAATAAATAAAATCTTTAAAAAAAAAAAAAAAAGGAAGTTAAGAAAATTGTGTGAAAAACTACATATAGGAAGGAGAGAAGTGGTCTTGGCTGTGGTCCATTAATCTTTTTAAATATTGCCTCTGCTAAATGCTGGGAGAATTGTAGCTCTGACAACCATTTTCTCTGTAAGTCTAATTGGCTGCTCAGGAAGGAGGGCAGAGGGTAAATGGTGCTCCCAGGTGGGCTTTGCACTTTTACACCCCCCCCCCCGCCCCCCGCCACCTCTGAGAACTGCTGAGCCAGGGCCATGGGGCCAAGAGCTGAGGCCATCACTAATGTTCGATAAACCCAGACCCCCACCCCCACCCAGGTTGGAGGACAGAGATAAATGCAAGGGAAGATCTTATGGATACATGAATTTTATGATGCAATCTCCAGGCTGTAAAACAGACAGGCTGGATGCTCTCGAAGGCCCCTGTGGTGGTTATAAAGTCAATGATTGGGTGTCATCTCTACTCAGAGGAAATATACTCAGTTGGGTTTGTGCTGACCAACCTTGACATCAGACCTGTGCAGTTTTAGTGTTTGCATTAAGGAGGTGTCATTAAAAAGTTATCTGAGGGCAAGTTCCCTCGTTCTAAAACCCACCAAAGGCCCATCATTATGGGACCGTGCCATTTTGAAGTTGGATGGCATTGTTGACTAGGGTTCTTAATTTTTATAGATGAGAAAACAGAGACTAGAGAAAACGTGTGACTTTTTTCCCTGCCAAGGTCATCCAAACGGTAAAGGACAGCCAACACTTGAACTCATATGAATTCAGTGATTCCAGTGGAGGTTTTGAGAGTCTATGCTGCATATGGCCGAACTGTCCTGGGTCCTGGAGTACAGCTGTGAACAAGACAGAGGTGGTCTCTGCCCCCCAAGAGTTTCCATTCTAGAAAGGAGAGAGTGACTATAGGGTGCAAACCAGCAAATGCTCACAATAACTAAGATGGGGACGGGTGTGAGCCGTGGGATGGGGGGTGTATAGGAAGTGGTGGGGATGGCATCAGGCAACCATAGAATGAGACGACAGGGCACCCTCTTTGAGGACATGCTATTTGAGCTGAGATTTAGTCATTTGAAAATGCAGGTTGGGGAAAACAAGACAGAGGCCCCAAGGCAGGTACACATTTAGCCCCTTGGGGTGGAAGGAAAGCCGAGGTTTTTGGAACAAAGCAAGTGAGGGGATAGGTGGCCTTGGGCCACATTTTGGCAAGATGTTTGGGTCATAATCTGATTTGTATTTTCCAGAAAGATCACTGTGGTTGCTCTGGGGAGGTAGAGTTGTCATGGCACAAGAGAAGACACAGGCAGATCAGGTAGGGGAAGCTTCACCCAGCAGCAAGGACCACGCTTCCTGCTCTTGGAAATTCTTCCCAATCCCGTTACCCCTCGATGGTACGAGATTTATCCAAACAAACCCAGTTTCTACCTTCTGGTTTCTGGTCAGGTTTTCCCCCACTGTGACGGGTTCCAACCTCACAATGAGCAGGAACACAAGCAAAGTTTTTTGTGTGAGTAAACAATTAAAATTACCATTTTTTCTGCTCTACGCATTCTTCCAGTACCATGAACGATGGTACCATGAACAGATGATTGGAGTGAATACTTCACTCAGAACGGGCTGATGATAAGGCTTTTCCTGGGAATTTGGATCTGAATCTGCTAATTTTGCCCTATGCTGTCTGGTCTTCGAACAGAGAAGATAAAAACTCAGGAGTTGTTGGTGGCCTTGAGGACTGAGAAGCAGACGTGCAGAGGGAAGCAGACCTTTACACTTTTACAGTTCTACAAACCCTGGTCCCGGGCTCCTACCAGAGGCCCAGCTAGATCCCTCCTTGGGGATCCATGACGTACGCCTGCCACTGAAGAACAAACATTCCTGCTTGGTTAAACCAGTTTAAGTAAGTCTCTTTTTTTGCAAGCAGGAGTCCTAACTAATGCATCACCCACCTAGATTGTAAACGGGGATTCAAAATGGTCGGTCAGAAGGGAGGCTGGGTGCTTACCCCCCACACTTAACTTCTTACACTCCTGTCCCTGATGTCGTCCCAGCACACCCTCTTGTTACACTCCAGCCAAATCAAATGACTAGCAATTCTGTGAACTCTCCCTACAGTCTATTATCCACCTGCCATTGTGAATGCTGATCCCTCTGCCTCAACATCCCTTCCCTCCTGGACAAGTACACTCGTATTCCTCACACAAGGCTCAAAAGCATTGCCAAGGCTCTGACATGGGACTCCTGTCTCCCACTCAGGTCCCCGAGCCAGGATCCCTGGCTTTTCCAGGATGCAGGCCGCATCCAGGGTGCAAGTCCCCCTTCGGTGCACAGAGCATTCTGTTTACCTGTCAGTCTCCCTCACCGCGCTCGGCAGCAGGGACCCTGTCTCTAATTTCTTCATCCCCTCTCTCGGGCAGAGAGCAGACTCAGATCCTAATTCCCAGGAAGAGCATTATCATCAGCCCGTTCTGAGTGGAGTATTCACTCCAATTATCTGTTGCCAGTAACGTCAGGCCAGGCGATAAAAAACATGGCTTCTGGGGGCCAGCCTTGTACTCATGCGGCTCCTGAGCTTAATTTAGATAAAATCCTTCTCAATATGCCTGGCCTGTGGTGATTGTTCCATAAATGTCATTTCCAGGAGGCAAGAGATGCAGGCGGGGCAAGGGATCGGCAGGCTCCGGGGGCAGACGGTGAGTTTAGTGGTGAGAGACAACGGAAGGCTGCCCAGCACACCAGCACCAAGCAGAGAATCGATAAATGGTGTAGGTTATTATCGCGTCAAAATGCTCTGCTTATGTTTTTGTCTTCCCTCCTGGCCCATTAGTTTGTTGGCTACACAGAAACTGTGTGACTCACACCTGTGTTCTCAGCCCTGCAGCCCGTAACCGGGGCTTCCGATAAGTGGCTGGGGTCTTCTGCCCAAAGGAACTGCTCATTCTCTCCCTCCTGCTGCCCCCCACAAGCTTGGACTTTCTTGAGCCTTGATTGTCAGGCCCAGTATGGCCCTGAACCCTACACTTTGGACCCCCTGGAAACCCTCTTTGTCCTTCCAGCCCATGTCGACAGGCTTCCAGCATGCCTTGCAGCCAGCCATGCCTGAGTTCTCTCAATGCGCAAACTCATTTGCCAGCTAGCACATTGGCTGCTTTAATTAGACTAGTTTTGACAAGCTCCAAAACTTTGTTTTTGATTTTTATCTTTGGGATGATTTAAAGCACCATAAAGCTGCATAATTTGTTGTGGGCAAGTCAGATATTCACCAACATCCATCTGCTTCCTCAGAGCACTAACTACCCCAAGCTTGGAATAGGGTGTGGAAAGCAGATGATAAAAAAGAGATTACCATAGGTTAATGCTTTTTCTCATGGCAAATGCTTTGTTTTTGTTTTTTAATTTTACTATCTCTTGTGTTCTTGGCAGTATACTTAAGTAACCGCTTTGACCTTCCTTTCATTTCCAGCCAGTAAAAAATCATTCACATGCTGATATTTTGGGCTTGTGTCTTTCGGAGAAAGTGAATATAGTTTGCATTGGTGCCTGAGAGTTTATGAAGAAAACTCATGTGAATTGTCTCATTTAACACAAACCCAGGAAACGAAGTGCAGTGTCCATTATTGGTCCCGTTTTACAGATAAGAAACCCGAAGCTCCACCAGGTTCAAAGGGCATCGCACGGTCAGTGAACCTTCCAGAAATGAGTGTTTATTGAACATCCACTTGACTGCCGTGGGCAGCGAGAAGAGACCACGTATGATAGAGAATTACTTGGGACTTCACTAGCGCATTGTTTCTCTGGAAGCTCTGGGCTTCCCTCTCTGCTCGCCTGTCTACTGACTTTGGATCACTGGCTAGTTTGCCTCAATAGAGCATCTCGTGATACTTACTGAGGCCACATGGAGGCCACAGGTCCCAGGACGTGGGGTATGGGTCTGTGACCTCGGTTCTCCTCATGGCCTTTTGTGAGTTCATAATTCTGTGACAGGATGCTCAACGAGATCTCCACCACAGGCGAGGACAGAAGCCCTCTTATCTGTGCTCTTTGCCCAGAATTATACAGTTTAGCCCTCAGCACCTCCCCCTCCTTACATAGATGAATGCAATTTTTTTAATCTTCCCAGGAATGTTCATTTTGGACAATTCAACAAGGAGGGCAATGAGCTTTACGGGTTGATTGGTGAAGCTGTAGGCTACCCTGACTCATTCACTGACTCTGGGCATGCTGCTTCTCTCAGCTTCTGGGTGATAAAAGCCCATCAAAATGGTCTTGAGTAACAAATAAGATTACTCACAATTATCCAAAACATGTGCAGGCCTCTTCGCTTTTCATTGATCTGCTACTGACTGCATTCCCCACTTCCCTAATTCCATTCCAAGGCTCTTACTCCTCAAGTCCCCTTTGCAGAATTAACCTCTGAAATTCCTTCTCCCAGAGAATATTCTACTGGATACAAATACGTTGGGGGAGTTATCTTCCTCCCTCTCTCTATTGAGGGTAAAGTGTTGTCCTTCTTTTCCATCCCTTATGGGCACGTGTTCCTCCCTCTGAATCTTCTGGGCCCCAGCCGTGAGCACCATGGGAAGAAAACCATGAATCCACTTGAGCTTGTGATTTAGGAGCAGCCATGACATTATGGAGGGGCATGTATCAGACGAAACAGAGGAGGTGCATGTTTTTTTTTTAAGATTTTATTTATATATTTGAGAGAGAGAGAGAGCACGTTTGCGCCATGACTAGTGGGGGGAGAGACAGAGGCAGAAGCAGATTCCCCGCTGAGCAGGGAGCCTGACGTGGGGCTCGATCCCAGCATCCTGGGATCATGACCTGAGCCCAAGGCAGACGTTAAACCAACTGAGCCACCCAGGCGCCCCGAGAGGAGGTGCATGTTAAGTACTTTCCTCTTCCTTCTCCTCCTGTCTTATCTGTTCCATGCTCCTGCTGCGCTGTCCTGCCTCGGAGCCCTTCCTCACAGGGAACCTTCTGCGTGTCTCACCTCCTCACCTCCCCCTGTGAAATCCTGTCCATACTTCAGTGTCTCCGTGCAATGACAACTCTCATGTGTAGTGTGATGTGGCCTTTCCTTGCTCTCTGCGATCACAACATTGACAGGCACTGTTCGATCAGTGTTTGGGGCCAGGTTCCCTTGAAGCCGAGTCTGAGACGGCCTCACACAAGCGATTTACTGAGGGATTGCTCAAAAGAGGGACCTGTGAAGGAATGAGGGAAGGAGGATGGGTAAAGAAAAGAAGGTAAATTATCACATGGTTTCACTTATTTGTGGAACATAAGGAATAGCATGGAGGACACTAGGAGAAGGAAGGGAAAAATGAGGGGGGGTGGGAATTGGAGGGAAAGATGAACCATGAGAGACTATGGACTCTGAGAAACAGGGTTTTAGAGGGGAGGGGGTAGGGGGGATTGGTTAGCCCGGTGATGGGTATTTTTTTTTTCAAAGATTTTATTTATTTATTTGACAGAGAGAGACACAGTGAGAGAGGGAACACAAGCAGGGGGAGTGGGAGAGGGAGAAGCAGGCTTCCCACTGAGCAGGGAGCCCGATGCGGGGCTCGATCCCAGGACCCTGGGATCACGACCTGAGCCAAAGGCAGATGCTTAACGACTGAGCCACCCAGGTGCCCCCCGGTGATGGGTATTAAGGAGGGCACGTACTGCATGGAGCACTGGGTGTTATACGAAAACAATGGATCGTGGATCACTACATCAAAAACTAATGATGTAATGTATGGTGACTAACATAATAAAATTAAAAAAAACAAACAAACAAGAAAAGGTAGGAAAAAAAAACAAAAACAAAACAAGGCTTCATGGACTCATCAAAATTGTAGAGTGGTGGCCTCCAGGGGTCGGGGGTGGGGGGAATGGAGAGATAGTGGTCAAGGAGGACGGACTTCTAGCTAAAAGATGAGGTCGTGGGGATCTCAGGTACGGAGTGCTGACTGTGGTTAACAGTACTGTCTTATTACTTGAACCTTGCTAGGTGGGTAAATCCTCAATGTTCCCATCACAAAAAGGAAATGGTAATTATGTGACTTGGAGGCTTAGCTAAGCCTGCGGTGGTAAGCACTTGGCAATCTATGAGTGTAGCAAAGCTGCCCTTTGTACACCTTAAACGTATACAATGTTACATGTCAATTACATGTCAATGAAGCTGGGAAAAAAGAAAAAGGAAAAGAAAAGTAGGCTTCAGGGGAAGTGGGACCCCCACAGGGAACTCAAGAGTGTGAATTGCACCCAGCAGTTGCCTTAGAAGAGAAGGTGGCTTTGATCAGCCTCTAGGAGCTGCTTCCTGCTCTGGTGGTAACTCACAGGCATCTCCAGGGGGATGTGCTCTTGTGGAGACTTGGGCAGGACACCAGCATCATCGCTATAAATAATCAATGAGGTCATCGTGACCTTTAGCAAACATCCGATGGACCTCAGTTACTTCTGAGGTGGGATTCTACGCAATTTGGAATCAACAAAGACTGAGCTGTGTCTGTGTAGAAA
This sequence comes from Neomonachus schauinslandi, assembly GCF_002201575.2. Lineage (NCBI taxonomy): Eukaryota > Metazoa > Chordata > Mammalia > Carnivora > Phocidae > Neomonachus > Neomonachus schauinslandi. The sequence continues at coordinate 180,136,700 of NC_058406.1, read as the reverse complement.
TCTCCTGAAGGCAAACATTCAAGCACAGGGGAATGAGACAGGACCCAGGCTCTACAACCGGGGACCAGGTAGGAGCTTGGTTATATGAACAGGGCAGAATTGCGATTATTGACACTGGGGCCCACGGTGGGATCAGCAATGGGTACAGTCGTCAGAACTTTCGAATTACTGTTCCTTAACTCGCCTGTGAGTCTGAGTCGGAGCACACCTGTTGCTGGGCTGGTCGAGTTACAGGGAGCTCAGCAATCACATCAGGCAGGTTGCTAATCAAACCAGCTTAGGAAAAAAGGGAGAATCTACCGGCTCGTGGCAGTAAGCAGGGGTGGGTCTGAGCAGTCAGGGCAGGGCCAGGGACTTCTGAATGTGCGCTCAACTCTGCCTCCCTCTGTATTGGCCTTATTCCTACACAGCTTCTGCCCCTCACTGGCTTCCAGAAACTCCGGGTTACATTCTGTCAGTTTAGCAGTCCCAGAGATGAGAGAGACCTTTCCCAGTTGTTCCAGCAGAAGTCCCAGGATTGGCTTCCCGGGGCAGACTTGAGGCATGTGACAAGAACCCAGGCAGTCCTGTTGCTGGGGGGATGGGGCTTCCCGAGGGGCTGGCTTGGCTACGTGCCTCCCACCCGTGGCGGAGCTGTGTCATCAGCCCCAAGAGAGCCACGCGGGCTGACAGAGGCAGAGGGGAAGGAAGGGCCCTTCATCAGGAGAGACATGCAAGGCAGGCAGAATCTTCAGACCACGGGGGTTTGCACGTTTTCATCGTGCAGCCCTGCAGAGCTCACTCGAGGCAAACGATGAGGCCGTGGGTTCATTGCCACTGGCAAGCTCAGGACACGACTGATTTGACAAGTCGTATTTAATGCTGGGCTTGTGAAGAAGTTTCTCATTTTCATCTGACAGTTTTTATGATGGAAGTCAAGCTCAGTCGTTTATAATTGACAGGATTTTTATTCATTTTGGAGAAGTTACAGCGGCCAGCGACTTGCAGTTTGCCATCTATACAGACATTTTCTGTTAACCTCGAAAAGCTTGAGAGCTTAGCTCCGACATTTTGTCACCGGGCTTGTCAATTTCTAGACAGGTGACTTCACCCCAATCTCGTCGGGCTGTTTCTCTCCTTAAATTTAAGAGTTATTTCCTTGGACAAGGCCAGTGCCAGAGGCTTGCATATTGTTGTTTGTTGACCTGTGTAACGTCTGGGAAAATGATTTTCTCGCTGTGATGTAAAATTGACTTTTCATCTTTGGTGCCCAGCCGCTCCAGCTCACATTTCCCATGTCTGGAGGCACACAAATCTATTCAGGGGGTGGATGTGAGCCTCGAGAATCAGATTGCTTACTGGTGGAGAGCTGGAGAGCAGTGATGGATCTCTGAGATAGTTTTGAAAGAATTATTCTAAAAGTTATTCTTAATGCTTCATCATTTTAAAAAAGAATGAGTTGTAATTTGAAAACCCAAGGTTTTTGATTCACACAATTGCACTGAGGAGGGAATCTCCTTTCGGCTTAAACATCCCACAGTGTTTCTCTGTGGTAGCACCCTACACACCGCCCTGGGAGTGTGAACGTGTTGTACTTTCTCTCTAGTCTGTATCATGAACTTCTCAGGAGGACTCATTCACTCATCTATGAATTTGGCGAGCATTTTAATTGAAGCTTGGATAAAAGCCGCATGGATGGCAAGATGGTTTTGGGTGCTCTGTAGGGTTTGGAGGATTGTGGAGATCAAGAGGCCGACCTCGGGGAGAGTGGGGTTTGGAGCGAAGCCCAAGCCAGGCAGAACATGTTCAAGCCTCCTGTGTGTCACTCATGTTTGTCGCCCACCTGTGGTGGGTGCTGGTACACAGAGGTCACCGAATCATGGTACCATCCCTGGTGGATCTCAGTGTCAAGTTGGAGAGACAGATAAGTAAACAGCTCTAACAGGGTGCAGCAGGCAGGGCTTTGACCCAAGCTGGGCAACCCATTCTCGTGGTTCTCCACCAGGGGTGGGTTTGGCATCCTTGTGAACCACTGAGCATGGACAAGGGAACTTTGGTTATCCCTAGTGATTGGATTTTGAGTGGCCGACGATGTTAGATATCCTATAATGCATGGGACAGCCCCACACAATAATGAATAATGCCACCCAAAAGGCCAGTGGTGAAAAAAAAAATGTACTGTCTTACAGGTATCTTGAGGCTGTGCTTCAAGCTCATTGCTGTATTCCTAGAACTGCACAGAACTAGCTCAGAGTAGGTCCCCTATGAGTATTTCATTAGGGAAAGTGGGTCAAATGGAGGAGCCCCACATAGGGTGGAGGAGGAGATAGGCAGCCATGAATGCGGAGGAGGGACACCTGTCTTTGAGACTTTTGCCAGGCACACGAGACACCAGGCCTAGGCAGCATGACCCTTCTAGATGCCCCTTGCATGTGACCGTGAGGGTTTTGCAAGTCTCCCTGCTCAGGCCTGGACTGGCTCAGGGCTTAGGTGGGGCTCTGCCTGGGAGTTGGGCCCTCAGGGCCTGACCCCAAGCCGGACTGGAGATGAGACTAACTCACTTATGGATGTTAAACTTCTTGGTACCCCTCCAGCACTTAGCTAGAGTAATTTCTTTAGAGATTCAGCATAATATCCTTGTTAGGAATAGATGCATTAGACTCTTGGATTCCATTTCTTTGTTTCCTTTAACAAATATTTGTTGATTATTACCATGGTTAAGGCATTGTTCTAGGCACTTAGGAGATAGCAGAGAACAAAAAAAGACAGAGCCTTCAAGGAGCTCTCGTCCTACTTGGGAAAACCCAGGGAACAAACACCCAAGTGAACACACAGAGGGTACAGTGGTGATGAGTGCACTTGGGACAAGGGGAAGGGGAGGGGCTGTGTTCCATAGGCTCATAGGGAGACAGCTCTAGCAGCGGGGAAGCAAAGGAGGCCAGGGGAATATCCGGGCAAAGAGCACCCCATCAGGGGCGGCAGCAGCAGGTGCCTGGTGAACTTGAGGAGGAGCGAGGAGGCTGGTGTGGCTGCAGTGAGGGAGGCAGTGATGGGATGACATCAGAAAGGGGGCAGGGGGGCCTTGTCGGTCATTGTTTAGGACTCTGGTTTTGCTCCGAGTTAGATGGGAAGCCGCGAGAGGATTTGGAGCAGAGGAATGAACTGAGCAGGCTTGCTCTGAAAGCATTCTAGATCTATTGTCTGTTGCTAGTGGCTTAAGAAAACAGTGGTCTGTTATTTCTACCAATTGTGTGGGATGACAGGGCCGTTCTTCTGCTGGTTTCACTTGAGCTCACTCAGCTGGAGGACGGGCTCAGCTAGGACGTCTGGCCCTCTCTTTCCATGTGGTCTTTCATCCAAGGAGGCTACATCTGGTTGGGCTTCCTTCTAAGATGGTGGCGGCATTCCTGGAGAAGACACGCCAAACTTCCACGGGCCCCACCTGCCCCCCAACCCCGTGTGCTAAGTGACATCGCCAAGCCCAGAGTCACCGTGGGGCTGTGCATAGTACGGATATCAGAAGATATGGTTGATTGGGGTAGCTAATGTAAGAAGCGACCACTCCAACTGCTCTCTGGAGAATAGATTTGGGGGAAGATGGATGGCAGAGCCAGGAGGCCAATTAGGAGGCTGCATGATCACTCAGGGAAGAGTGGTGCAGGTGAGTGGAATGGTAAGAAATAACCCAGTTATGATATAATTTGTAGATGGAACCCAAAAATGGTTTGTTGATGGATGGTGCATGAGATGTGACAGAGAGGGTATTTAAGGATGACTCCAAGATATCTGTCTCTGGCAACTCCAAGGGCAGAGTTGCTGTATAGGGAGAAGCATAGACTGGCTGGAGGGTGGATTTTTTTTTTTTTTTAAGATTTTATTTATTTGACAGAGAGAGACACAGCGAGAGAGGGAACACAAGCAGGGGGAGTGGGAGAGGGAGAAGCAGGCTCCTCACTGAGGAGGGAGCCTGATTCGGGGCTCGATCCCAGGACCCTGGGATCATGACCTGAGCCGAAGGCAGACGCTTAATGACTGAGCCACCCAGGCGCCCCAGGAGGGTGGATTTTTGCCAGTTGAGCAGGGGGAGTTGTTTTGGACCTGTCCAGTTTAAGATATCTATGTTAGATGTTAGTTGAATATACCCTTAAGGATTTGGGAGATGAGTCTGGGATGGAGGGACACACTTGGGAATTGTCAGCCTGTTGATAGTGTTTAAAACCCTGAGCCTGGAGGAAACCACCAGGGGAGTGAGTGGATAGAGCGGAGAGGAGGTGTGAGGACTGAGGTTCTCCAACATTTCAAGGTTGGGGAGATGAGGAGGGACCAGCAAGATGACTGAGCAGGATCGGCTAGTGACTGGGAAGGAGTTAAGAATCACGGGAGACCATGGAAGCCTGCGTGCTAAGCATGGGAGATTGATCAAGTGTATCAGAAGCTGCTCATGAAGTGGAAGAAGATAGCTGAGCACTCACTGATCAAAAGCCTGAGCTCTGTGGAGGTCATGGGTCATGAGGCAAGAACAGCTTCATGTGAGCAGAGGCTGAGAAAGCCTGGTCTTTGTGGGTTCGGGAGAAAATGGGAACAGAATGCTTCCAGGTCTGCCTCTTGCTGAATGAATGTGCTTGGGCTCACCAGCCCTGTACGGGTCTCAGTTTTCTCACCTGTCAAATGTGGACAATCATGGTAGACATTTCGTAGGGTCAGTGAGATAAGTGGGTGAGATAATCCATATAAAATGATGAGCACAATGTCTGGCATACAGTTAGCACTCAGTAAAGCTAGCTCTTATTATCAGTGGTACATGCTTACTAGAAGTTCGTTTGATTCATTCGTAACTGGGAAGCTCGTCAATTGCAGGAATGGGCTAAGGAGGAGCCATGTTGGTGTTTCAGAGACACTTGAGAAGAAAATGTGTAACTAGCCCATTGAGGGGCTTATAAATGCCCTTGATTAGTGGCAGGAGATTCAGTGACTAGAGTTCTTGATGGTCTGGCATCTGAAGGAGGTGCTGGAATCTGAGTCTATCATTTAATTGATACTTAACCTCTCTTAGTCCAGATTTTACCATCTGTAAAGGGGGCATATATTTGTATTCACTTTATGTGAAATCACTCTTCTTCCTGGTATAAAAGCAGTTCTCATTAAGTACCGACTGGCCTCATGATGGTGATAATGATCATATTGATGAAGATCATATTAACATTTAAATATCTCTTTCTTTTGCATCAACATATTTGGAAAGAAAGAAAGATGCCTGGGACCTGAATGTTCAGGACGTTCATGATGAGGACAATGGACAGGCTTCCTCTTTTTCCTCCAAGGTCGTTTTAAAGCTTCTAAAAATTAAGCCACACCACCAAACCTAGGCTGAAATTTTATGCTGGCGAGTAAATCTTTCGGGACAAGGTTGAAGGAAGTTGGCAGCTCTGACTTAGAAAACATGTCTGGCTATCCCCTCAGTTAAATTTATTTTCTGTCTAAATAGAAATCTTCAATTTTTATACTTTTTAGCCTGGCGGTAATAAATTCAGCATCAAGAAGAACATGTATTTGCAGGAGTGCCCCTGGTTTGCTGACTTTGCAGAATGGGAAAAAAAAAAAAAAGGGGACATGGTTACACCATTTCTATTTGCCACACTGTTATTTTTCATTTTCCAGTGAGACTGTAGACCCCACCTGCATTTCATTTGTTCCCTCATTTTTGTTCATGTTCCACTTTTTCTTCGTCACGCCTCATCCTCTGGATTTAACAGCACTCTATTGGCCATGCATAACTTGTATCCCACATCCTCTCGATCTGTTAAGGCATTTTCTGTGTGCATTTCATGGCAGATTCTGATTGTAAATTGGTTGTAGAAACTTCACTGGCTTCCTGTCTGTGACATTTCTGATGGATGGTCCCTATTTATACAGAACAGCATGGCATGTGCAGAGTTATAGGCCCCAAGCCATGCATAATGGATTGGAAGGAGAGAGCTGGTGGCCCCACCATGAGGAGAATCATCTGCTTCCTTTTCGTGCAGCAGTGAGAAAAGGCCGGTGATGGAACGCAGGCTGTGAAAGCTCATGGGGCCGACTCAAGTTGTGGTGCTTCCACAGAGCCTCCCTGGCTTTCTGAAGAACTTGGTCTGGTCCGAAATAACATGAGGGGACTGCAGGGCTAAGGGCAAGGCTGTTGAGGTGCACCGTTGTGTGACCTCAACCGAAGAGGTGGTGGTAACCTATTTTGTGGGGGCTTTTGTGGTTTTGGCAGGACTGCCCACCTCTCTACCATGATCCACTTGGGGGAGATATCTTGGAATAAGGGAAGAGGGCTGGACCCAGTGCCCTTTGTTGTTAAATTAATGGCCGAGGATTGGGGGTGGAAATGGAAAATTTCTTTCTTTTATTAAAGGCTGAGGATGTCAAGAAGGAGGAATAGGAAACTCTCATGTAGACTTGGTGAGGGTTTTATCAGGAAATTAATCTTCATATTTGAGGGATCTCTAATTTATTTTAGGCAGTTGGCACACTAGATACGAATCCTTCTGTTGCAAGCACTACAGAGTATGTCCCTCCAGATGGCTCTAGGTAGACTCAGATTCAAGTGTGGTTTGATTCAGATACCTAACCAATTTCAACAGGACCCACTTCCCCCTCACTGCCTCTCAGCTCCTTTTCCTCTCCACACTTGGACAGGTTCTTTCCACAGGGTTACAAAGTGGCTGCAGCAGCTCCAGCTTCACGTTCCTGTAACTTCAGATCCAGTGGCACATGGTTTCTTTCCCAGAAGTTTCAATGTGTCTCAACACTGACTGGGTTATGTTCTACCAATCACCATGGCAGTGGGGGGCAGTGCTGTGGTTGGTTTAGCAAAATCATGTGCTCTGTTTCTGGAGCCAAGGATTGAGTTGTGCTGCCACAAGCATGTGTATTAGGAGTGGGGTGGTCTGCCAGAGGGAAATCAGGGTGCTGTTAGCAGAAAAGGGATCAGTGAATTCTGGGTACTCAAAACTGACCTGCTTTCCACCATCCCTGGGGAGAAAGCTCACCAACATCTAGAATGGAGGAATCTCTACCCTGTAATGTTCTTCCTTTCCCATTTCTGGACTCATCTACTCTAGCTAGAGGCAGAGATTTAGCAAAGGAGGAGGGGGAGAGAAGACAAGAGTACCATGAGTGTCCCAGTGTCCAAGGAGGGGTTGACTCCAGACTGTGGGCAGGAAAGCCTCTCTGGGATTGGAATCTTCCCTTCCATGGTGCAGTGAGATATGGTGGCTAGCTAGATTCAGGCCGCATTACTTGATTTTCCACCGTCTGACTTTCTTGGATTGATCCCGTCACCAGTGTTTCAGTATACAACCACTTAAAACCTAGTTAAGGTTGAGTGTGCATGTGTTTGTTTCTGAGCATTTGGCATAAGGAGGGACCGGGCCCTTGTCTCCTTCCCCAGTTCCCCTCATTACCAAGGAATGGCATTCTCTTCATCTCTCCATGGGGCAGGAGGAGAACACAGCGGCATACACTCCCCCACAGGGAAAGAGTACAGAAGACCTTCCTGAGTTCCCGTCCCTAGCAGAAAACAAACTAACTCTATGGAGCCAAAGAAAAGACGATCACACCCTTCCTGAGATTTAGGACTATGGGGGCCAAGTGTAACTGGTTTAGAGGAGCAACTCAGTAAAGGACAGTGTGGGCTCAACAAGAGCATGTCTTGTGGTCTGTCTTGGTTCTGAGTTATGGGCAGTCCTCCACTTTCCTTCTCTCTTTCTCGTTTAAATAATTGATAATTTTCTTACTCCATTTTGACACCCTTAAATCGCTTTCCATGTGTTGAATGTGGCCTTTCAGTCGCTACCTTCCTAATGATGATTTGGAACCATTTCTGGAGGTGGAGGGGGTGGGGTGGGCTGCTTGCCAACGGCTGTGTGGTGGAGCAAGAACCCGGGCTCAGCTGACTCCATGGCAGCTGGTGATGGGCATGCAGGGAGGAAGTGCTACCTTCCCAGCTTTCCCCCATTTTAGACAGGGAAGCAGGGCTTGTCCCCTTTTCTCCAATTCCAGTTCTCCTTAGCCCAGGTGCCAAGGAGCCCAGTTGAATCTCCAGACCATTGAGTTCCTAGAGTCTCTTCTCCTAGACCAATCTCCTCTCCAACCTCCTTGCCCAGCAGACCACTTTGCCCTTATGCCTTCCGTAGATGGATGGTGGGCAGTGTTGTGTTGTGGGTGTGGAGACACACACAAGGACTTGTTTTAAAATGGTGTGGCCTGGGGCTCCTGGGTGGCTCAGTTGGTGAAGCATCTGCCTTCGGCTCAGGTCGTGATCCCAGGGTCGTGGGATCGAGCCCCACGTTGGGCTCCCTGCTCAGTGGGGAGCCCGCCTCTCCCTCTGCTGCCGCTCCCCCTCCGTGTACACTCTCTCTCTCAAATAAATAAAATTTTTTAAAAATTTTTTAAATTTTATTCTTATTATGTTATATTAGTCACCATACAGTACATCATTAGTTTTTGATGTAGTGTTCCATGATTCATTGTTTGCGTATAACACCGAGTGCTCCATGCAGAACGTGCCCTCTTTAATACCCATCACCAGGCTAACCCATCCCCCCACCCCCTCCCCTCTAAAACCCTCAGTTTGTTTCTCAGAGTCCATAGTCTCTCATGGGTCGTCTCCCTCTCCGATTTCCCCCCCTTCATTTTTCCCTTCCTTCTCCTAATGTCCTCCATTATAAAAATCTTAAAAAAATAAATAAAATGGCTGGTCCTGAAAGTTCACCCAGTGGCCTTGGGGTATCACCTGTTTTTAAATAAGATTTTTGTTGAAACATGATATAAACATGGAAAAGTACACAAATCCTAAGTATACAGCTTGGTGGATTTCAACAAAGTGAACACACCTGTGTGACCAAAACAGACTCTTAATCACAATTGCCAAAAAATTATTAACCACTATCCTCATTTACCATCAAATATCTTCACCTGTTTTGGACTTTTTGTAAATGAAATCATGTATTATCCACTCTTTCGTGTTTAGCTTCCTGGGCTCAACATGATATTTGTGAGGTTCATCCATGTTTTTATATGTAACAATGATGGTTCATGTTTATTCCCTCACCATTTACTACTGTATGAGTCTATCAAATTTATTTGTTTGGCTGTTGGACTTTTTCTCCCCCAATATTGGAGTACTGTGAATAATGTTGCTTTGAACATCCTATTACATGTCTTTTGGTGCATAGATGTATTTATTTTTGTTGGGTATATAGGTAGGCATGGAATTTCTGGGTTTAGGGCACATGTTTACTATTGTAAGTACTCGAAAACAGTCGCTCTACATCTTTATCATTTAAAAAAAATATTAAACTCTTATGGTACATGTGTAGTTGTTTCTTATTGTGGTTTTAATTTGCATGTTTCTGTCACCAGCACTGTGGAGAGTCTTTTTGTGTGCTTATTGGTCATTTTAACATCCTTTCTGTGAAGCTCTCTTAACCATATTCTATTGGCTTATCTGTTTTTCTTACTTGTTTGGAGTTTTCTAGTTATCTTGGACATGAGCCTTTTGTTGGATGTATGTACTGATGATGATGAATGGTGATTTTTTGACTCAAAAAAAGTTTTAAATCTTCAAAATGTCCGATGTATCATCTACTACTTAGTAATTACTATTTTTCATGTCCTGTTTAAGAAAACTTTGCTTCTTCCAAGTCATGTTTATATTCTCTTCTATTATCATCTAGAAGTTTTATTGTTTTGTCTTTTCCATTTAGATATATAATTCATCTGGAATTGATTTTTGTATATAGTGTGAGGTAGGGGGTCAAGATTTACTTCTTTACCTCATGTGGATATCCTATAGTCCCAATATCATCTATTACACAGAACAAAACATCTCATCTCTATGGCTCTGCATATTACCTTTATTCTACATCAGGTGCCTTTATATGTGTGTGTGTCTACTTCTGGACTCACTATTCTGCTCCATTTGTCTTTCTTCTATCCTTGTATAAATATCACACCATCTTTATTACTATAGTCTTGATAGCCTGAAGTCTAAGTTCTTCAACTTTGTTCTTTTTTTTTTTTTAAGATTTTATTTATTTATTTGAGAGAGAGAATGAGAGAGATAGAGCACATGAGAGGGGGGAGGGTCAGAGGGAGAAGCAGACTCCCTGCCGAGCAGGGAGCCTGATGCGGGACTCGATCCAGGGACTCCAGGATCATGACCTGAGCCGAAGGCAGTCGCTTAACCAACTGAGCCACCCAGGCACCCCTTCAACTTTGTTCTTATTCAAGATTTTCTTTTTCAGCGTGGCTCTATGTATTTCCACGTACATGGCAGACTCAGCTGTCCATTGACTTTTGTAATTTTTGATTTGCCCTTAAGCCGATCCAATTATTTTATTTCAGTTTTCTATTTCTAGAATTTCCTTTTGATTCCTTTATGTAGAAATAAAAGACAGAGTATGCTAATGATAAATCCATTTCATGAAAGACTGTTATATAGAAGGAAATTTGCCGATATATACCAAAAAGCCTTAAGTATGTGAATACTCTCTAACTCAAAGGTTTCAATTTTACAAGTATAAGGATATTATCATACATGTTTAAAGAAATATTTATAAATATATGATGTGCATTGTTGTCTGTAGAAATTAAATAGTTGCAGATCCAAACGTCCATCATCAGGGAATGATGAATTGAAGCAGTATGGGCCACAGACAACAGACTACTATGCATCCATTTAAAATGACTGATTGAGTCCTAGCCACAGCAATCAGACAACGAAAAGAAATCAAAGGCATCCAAATTGTCAAGGAAGAAGTCAAACTCTCACTCTTTGCAGATGATATGATACTTTATGTGGAAAACCCAAAAGACTCCACCCCAAAACTGCTAGAACTCATACAGGAATTCAGTAAAGTGGCAGGATATAAAATCAATGCACAGAAATCAGTGGCATTCCTATACACCAACAACAAGACAGAAGAAAGAGAAATTAAGGAGTCGATCCCATTTATAATTGCACCCAAAACCCTAAGATACCTAGGAATAAATCTAACCAAAGAGGCAAAGGATGTGTACTCAGAAAACTATAAAATACTCATGAAAGAAACTGAGAAAGACACAAAGAAATGGAAAAACGTTCCATGCTCATGGATTGGAAGAACAAATATTGTGAAGATGTCAAAGCTACCTAGAGCAATCTACACATTCAGTGTAATCCCCATCAAAATACCATCCACTTTTTTCAAAGAAATGGAACAAATAATCCTAAAATTTGTATGGAACCAGAAAACACCCGGAACAGCCAGAGGAATGTTGAAAAAGCAAAGCAAAGCTGGTGGCATCACAATTCCGGACTTCCAGCTCTATTACAAAGCTGTCATCATCAAGACAGTATGGTACTGGCACAAAAACAGACACATAGACAATGGAACAGAATAGAGAGCCCAGAAATGGACCCTCAACTCTGTGGTCAACTAATCTTCGACAAAGCAGGAAAGAATGTCCAATGGAAAAAAGACAGTCTCTTCAACAAACGGTGTTGGGAAAACTGGACAGCCACATGCCTAAGAATGAAACTAGACCATATCCTTACATCACACACAAAAATAGACTCAAAATGGTTGAAAGACCTAAATGTGAGACAGGAGTCTATCAAAATCCTGAAGGAGAACACAGGCAGCAACCTCTTCGACCTCAACCACAGCAACTTCTTCCTAGAAACATCACCAAAGGCAAGGGAGGCAAGGGCAAAAATGAACTATTGGGACCTCATCAAGATAAAAAGCTTTTGCACAGCAAAAGAAACAGTCAACAAAACCAAAAGACAACTGACAGAATGGGAGAAGATATTTGCAAATGACATATCAGATAAAGGGCTAGTATCCAAAATCTATAAAGAACTTCTTAAACTCAACACCCAAAGAACAAATGATCCAATCAAGAAATGGGCAGAAGACATGAACAGACATTTTTCCAAAGAAGACATCCAAATGGCCAACAGACACATGAAAAAGTGCTCAGCATTGCTTGGCATCAGGGAAATCCAAATCAAAACCTCAATGAGATATCACCTCACACCAGTCAGAATGGCTAAAAATTAATGTCAGGAAACGACAGATGTTGGCAGGGATGCGGAGAAAGGGGAACCCTCCTACACTGTTGGTGGGAATGCAAGCTGATGCAGCCACTCTGGAAAACAGTATGGAGGTTCTTCAAAAAGTTGAAAATAGAGCTACCATACGATCCAGCAATTGCACTACTGGGTATTTACCCCAAAGATACAAAAGTAGGGATCCGAAGGGGTACGTGCACCCCGATGTTTATAGCAGCAATGTCCACAATAGCCAAACTGTGGAAAGAGCCAAGCTGTCCATCGACAGATGAATGGATAAAGAAGATGTGGTATGTATATACAATGGAATATTATGCAGCCATCAAAAGGAATGAAATCTTGCCATTTGCAATGACGTGGATAGAACTGGAGAGTGTTAAGCTGAGCGAAATAAATCAATCAGAGATAGACATGTATCATATGACCTCAGTGATATGAGGAATTCTTAATCTCAGGAAACAAACTGAGGGTTGCTGGAGTGGGGTGGGTGGGAGGGATGGGGCGGCCGGGTGATAGACATTGGGGAGGGTATGTGCTATGGTGAGTGCTGTGAATTGTGCAAGACTCGAATCACAGATCTCTACCTCTGAAACAAATAATATATTATATGTTAAAAAAAGAAGATAGCAGGAGGGGAAGAATGAAGGGGGGGAAATCGGAGGGGGAGATGAACCATGAGAGACTATGGACTCTGAGAAACAAACTGAGGGTTCTAGAGGGGAGGGGGGTGGGAGGATGGGTTAGCCTGGTGATGGGTATTAAAGAGGGCATGTTCTGCATGGAGCACTGGGCGTTATACACAAATAATGAATCACGGAACACTACATCAAAAACTAATGATGTGATGTATGGTGATTAACAAAACATAATAAAAAAATAAAAAAATAAAATGACTGATTGAAACTGATGAACAGATAAACAAAATGTGGTATATTATGCAGATAAACAAAATGTGGAATGTTATGCAGCAATAAACAGGATTGAAGTACTGATATAACACATGCTATAACATGGCTGAACCTTGAAAACACTGTGCTGACTGAGGAAGCCAGTCATAAAAGAGCACTTACCGCATGGTTTCATTTATATGAATGGTCCAGAATAGGCAAGTACAGAGATAGGTTCTCATTTTCCATGATATTTTGTTAATAGAAAGTAGTGGGTTATTATAAGGAATGAACTGTATTTGAGTCTCAGTCTGGTTGTTAACTAATTAGGTAGTCTCTGGAAATTCATAGTACTTGCCTGAGCCTCCATTTTTTCATCTGTAGAATAGAAAAGATGCCACATGCCTCATGGGTTGTCATGAACATGCAATGGAGTAACAAACTTGCAAGTGCTCTGTAAACGAAAGGGTTATGTATTTGCAGGATTTTATCACACAACCACATGACCTGTCCCTTAGTCATTACTTGAGTTTTTGTTTTATATTTGCAGTATACTTTGTTTAATATTCTCTGGGTCCTTCCATTTGTCACATAGGAAGTGTCCATCAGACTTGGCTGCGATCCAGGGAACTGTGATTTGTGATTTTGTGCTATTTCTTTTATGTTGGGTGGCCTTCCTTACAATTCTGTCACTTGCAGAAAATGAAATGAAAACACAAAGCAGTCCTTTCCCCCTTGGTGCTTCTCCAAGCTTCCTATCTCCTTGGCGCTTCTCCAAGCTTCCTATCTCCTTTGGTGGAAATGAGTTTTCTGAGTCCTGGACCCAGATTTCCCTGGGGGCCGCCGGGGCTGATTGTACTAAGTGGTGCTTGTGGACCTGAAGACATTAAATAGAGCTTGAGCGGAAGCTGGCTCTCAGCCAGGCTTGGCTTATGGAAGATTTTTGTCTTCAGCCCTTTGCACCTCTCTTTCTGTGTCTTCTTCCATTGCCCTGCCTTCAAATACCCCTAGAGTATTCTTGTCATTGTCACTCTTACCCATCCCCTGAATATCATCACTCTGGGGAGCCTGGGGTCATTCACTCACCTGAGCTAAGAAATGCCTGAGCTGCATGTCCAGTCTGTGGGGTGGGGGTGGGGGGGTAATTCCCAAAGTGAGTTCTCTAGAACATAGTTCTGTGATATGCTCCATGGTACAAAGGTTTTAGGGTCAAGTAAATTTGGCAGACTTTGCATATGATGGTCTGTCTTGAGTATCTTGTGAGTTTCTTAATGTACATAGATTATCAAGGACTCTAAGAATTCCTACTTTTTTTTTCTTTCTCATTTTCATCTTCTGGGATTCTTACTACACGTGTTATGTTGTCCTATAAGCCCTGGTCATTTTTTTTTTTTCTCCAATATTTTTCTCACTATTCTTCATATTGGAGAATTTCTGTTGATTTGTTTTCAAGTTTATTGACTCTTGTAACTTTGGTTTGCTGTAAAGCCATCCAATTATTTTTTTTTCAACTTTTAATTCTAGAATTTCTACTTGGCCTCTTTTGTATAGTTTCCATGTCATTGCTGAGATTCTTGATCTGTTCACCCATTTAGATTATATTTTCTTTTAATTTAATGAACATAATAGCTGCTTTATAGTTTTAGTCTGCTAAATAACACATCTGTGCTAATTAAGGTTTGATTTTTAATTGACTTTTTTTCCTAGACTATAGGTCATATTTTCTGTTTCCTTGTACATCTAGTACAGTTGAACTTTTTACTGAACCAAGTGGACAAAGAGTATTGATTTTTTTAACTGGAGGTGACGCAGTTGATGGCCAACCATCTTGAATTTGTGTTGGTTTGATTTTGTGCCTTGTCAAGATTAATCTGGGAAAATTCCAAGATATTTCTTAAATCCTGTCATTTAGGAGGACCCAATCTCTCAACTCCTGTTGTAGACCTTATCATGTCTTGGTTTTAGGTTCTGTTAGGATGTCTAGTATGGGCCTTACTCTAGGGTGTGGTCTTTAAATCTAAATCAGGGACCTCTGTGACCTCAGCTTGATGTCTGGAGTGTTATCTAGGTCTTAATGAGGTCTGACTCCTCTCTCGCTGGGCTGGGGTTCCAGCTTCCTGGGCCCTGCTCAAGCTCCAGAGTCTCCAGTCTACGGTCTGTGGGGAGCCTCTGGGAGTCTCCCTCTGTGTTTGTGCGGCCCTGTCCTCATCACCATCTTAAAGCTGACCTCCTCCAAGTCCCCTCCAGCACCCTGACCCACAGATTCCAGCCACTTTCCCTCTTCAGCCCAGTGACTTCATCACGCTGTGCTTGGACTCCAGGTCACAGCCAGGAAGTGTTCTCACAGCCATGGAGATCTGTGGTAATTTTGCTGCTCACTCGTGAATGCCCCACTTCCTGGGGATTTCGGTCTCGGGCAGTCCATTTCATGTGTCTGCAAACAGTTGCCTTACCTACTTCCCTCAGCTTTATGATTGTTTATGGTAGGAAGTCAAGGCTGATGTCAGCTGGACCATCATAGCTGGCAGCTCGGAGGACCTAACCGAAGGACCAGCTTTGCCCCTGCGTGCCAGGTAACTCATTTCCAGATGGTAAGGGTGTTGCCCTGCCTTCGAACCCCATAAGCTCAGAACAAGAATGTTAAGTTCCCATCTTTAAACATTTGTTTGGTTCTAAGTTTCATATCATCTAAAAGTTGAGTGCACCAAATAGAAATCAATATAAGTATTTTAAGAAAAGGCAGAAAGGCAGGAAGGAATCACTTTCAGATCAGCACAGAATCAAATCACCAGGCGTGGTTGTCTTTCTGAAGCTTCCAAGTGGGCTTTTCTGGGAAAAAGGACCTCTGTTACCATTTCAGATGCCGATGGGAAGACACAGACATTGTACCTCATGTCATGTACCTCATATGCCCATTACAGTGTTTTCCCAAATGGTTTTATAAGTGTTTGTGGTTCTCTTCTCCCTATTAAAGGAAAAAAAAAAACCTCTCGGGGAGGGTTGCGTGTAAGTCGTTGACTGAGGATTTGAGACTGTGGCATCTTCATTCTGAACCCTGATACCTAGGCACATAATGCCGAATACATGCTTATTGACTGAGTGGCTGCATCCTCAGGAGATAGTGACTATCCTGCATCTCCAAATCACAGGACATAGGAAGATCTCCCTGTGGGGGAATGGCCTTGGACAGAGGCCGGTTTTTGCCTCGCCCTTATATTTAGATTCTGTGTGAGCCAACTGGCAAAGATGGAAACATTCGGAAACATTCCACACGACGGGTTATCTGGAGCCAGGAAGAGAAGATAAATGATGCTTTGATTGAATTCTGTGAGATCTTTTCAAATGAATTCCGTTGCCAGGGGTTGGTTTGTGTGTAATTGCAGAGTCCTGGATCCAGGCTCGCGGTAGGCACATACGAAGTCCCATACCACCTGAACGTTTCTGATCTGTGAATTGGAAGAGGGAGCCCTCCCTTGTGGGGTGATACGTGCTTGTGCCTAGTAAAATGGTCCCTGGCGGTGGCGGGGACGGATAATCTGCCTCTTGTAGACACACTCCTGTCCCCCAAGGAGCCCCTCCCACTCCCCCGGCCTCCCACTAGATGTGGCTCATTAAACAGCATTGGCCCGGATTCTGCCTCCGAGAGCCCAGCTCATCGTGCAGGAGTTGCAGGCCCCTCACCCCCGGGGCGGGGGGTGGTGGTGGTGGTGGTGTTTGTATCTGTGCATGTGCTTCGTGAGTCCCCAGCCTCTGTCTCAGCGCTGAAGGGACCTGGGAGCACCTGGGGTGATTGGGAGGGCCCTGGGCCGGGTGCTGGGGTGTCAGGATCTTACCAGCTGCACTGCTTCTTCAGCAAATCACTTCACCTCTCAGCCAGACACGGCCCCCAACCCACTTACAGCCGGTTACAGTCACGTGGGAGCCAGAACCCCCGAACCTTTCTCGGTAGCTTGTCCTGTAGCGTTATTGTTCAACAGGTAGCTGATCTCCCAACAGTCCTATCACTAGTAAAATGTATTCACTCAACAAATAGTTATGGAGCACTTACCTCACGCCAGGTACTTCCCAGGTCCCCCGCCAGTGAGGGGGGTCTTGGGTGGTGAAAAGTTGTGTTCTCATGCCTGGAAGTTATCCTCCCCCAGTCTAAAGGGTGGGCTAGAATTCATAATTACTTACAACCATGCATTTGTTCTTATGTGTGTGGGTGAGTGAGAGAAAGGGGGACGTTGGTGTGACTGGGTCCCTGAGAGGCTGCTCAGTTCTGGGAATGATGAAGTCCCTGGACCCATCGAGGGGAGCCAGGCCCTAAGTTAGGAGACCCCCATTAGGTTCTGCATCCCGGTCCCCTATCCCCAGCCCAGGAGGGGTGACCTGCGGGAGCCACCAGTGGTTTGGAACCATTAGAGGAAATGTATGGGGGAATAGAGTTACATTTTAAATATGTAGTACAGAGAGCATGTTCTGTTTGAGTGTAGGAAAAGGAATGTTCCATAAACAATAACTTTTAGGAAAAGTCTTCATGAAGAAGACAGGGTTTGACTTGGTTGATAATCGTGATGATCCTGATTATATTTACATATTATGGTGATTTCTAGTTTATATTATCTTAGGGATATTAATACTGCTACTGCTTCTGTAACTTCTTGGGTCCCTAGCAGGTGCCAGGGACAAAACAAAACACTTTACATACATTTTCTTATTTAATTCTAACAACAGCCCTTACAATAATAGGCGGATCATCTTTGTATCTCCATTTATAGATGAGGACACTGAAGCCAAGAGAGGTTAAGTGACTAGTCCAAGGTCACATAGCTACCAAGTGGCAGAATCAAGACTCAGTCTAGGTCTGCCTGCCTCTAGGCCATGATGCTGTGCTGCTTCGGAGTGTTCTTGGTAAGAAGCCAGGTTTCAGGAAAGCCAGATGATTTCCCCAAGGCCAGTTAACTAGTTAGCGGCACAGCCAGTTCAGTCCAATATTCTGAATATATGTCATTTTAGTTTAGTTCTTTAAAGTTCGAGGCCAGAACATAAACTCAGTAAATCCATTCCGCTCCTTTGGGTGACAATGGGGTAGGAGGAGAGGCTACAGAAGGTGAAGAACCAGTCCATTATCTGGTTATGAGTTCATCACTTAGATCTGCGAGTGGAGACAGCTGGGCCCAGTATTTATTTTCACTCGAGTGTATCAAAACAGAGCTGGGAAGCCATTTTGTGCTGCGGAGGGCGAGTAAAGCAAATGGCAAGAAGAACAGTGCTGTGTGTTGGAGCTTCACTTCCTGGGAGAATCCATCTGGACTCCTCCCCTGCAGCTGTGGGGCGTTTGGAAGCTCATCTGCTCTTGGCTCATTCCAGAGGGTTCCTGCGCTGGCCTGCTCTGACCAGTCCATTTCTTGGTCATCTGCATCGAGCACCTTCCAGCTTTTGTGTCTCCCACTCCCTGACACACGGACCCAGACACACACCTCCACAGATGGCTTGATTACACCTGGAAGGACCCTGACACCCCCAGACAACCGAGATAGGGAAAACGAATTTTTCCCAGAGGACTTCTTCTCAAAGAACAGAACCTGAGATTTTCCCTTCTTGTCTAAAAAAGATGATGTTCTTACTGAATTCCAAAAGCAAAAGGGATTTTCAAGGTTATTGACTCTAAGATCCATCCAGTGGCCACTTCTTTCATTTATCTTGTTTTTCATTTATTTATTCAACAAATATAACATATTTATAATATATACGTAGAGCTAGATGAAGACATTGGTGCCGGGCAGGTATGTTATGGGGCATGGGGCTGCCATGATGATTCAATAGGGGAAGGCCAGTTTATACCCATGTAGCCAACATAGTGAGGGAAACACACATTAGATAAATTATAGTAAAAATAAAAATATAGTCACAAAGTGTGTTTATGCCATCAGACCCCGTAAAGGAGCTCTGAGAGTGTGAGACAGGTAGACCTCACCTGTTCTTTTTTTTTTTTAAAGATTTTATTTATTTGAGAGAGAGAGAGAGAGTGCAAGTGGGGGAAGGAGCAGAGGGAGAGGGACAAGCAGGCTCTGTGCCGAGCACAGAGTCCCATGCGGGGCTTGATCTCATGACCTGAGCTGAAATCAAGAGTTGGAGGCTTAACCGAGGGAGCCACCCAGGTGCCCCAGATCTCACCTGTTCTGGATCTGAGATGAGAAGGACAGGTAGGAGGTTGTGGGAGGCGGGTGGTACTGAGTGCAGGTGAGGGAAGGAGAGAGTTCGGGCGCAGGCACCCACACCTGAAGGTCATCAGGTGGAGAGAAGTGGAGTTTTCCATGTTAGCGAAATGTGAGCCAGCCATGTGGCTAGAACACGGCGGGGAGGGAAGAGAGAAAAGGGGGCCGCGGGTGTTTGCAGGTGTAGAAGCTTCTCACCCTGGGCCCTGTAAGTCTTGCTGAGGGCTTTGGGGGTGGAGTTCACCAGGAGAGTGGCATCCACTGGGGGTAAGTGGTCATGGTCAGTGAAGCTCACTAGGAAGGCCCCGGCTGGGGGAAGGTGGTGGTCATTGGGCCTCTTCACCTGTAGGGGAAATAGGATAGTCTCCACTGTTTACTGACCACGGGCTTTGAGCAGGTCCTATCCCTCCGGCCCTCGACTCCCTCACCTGTGTCAACGCAGAGGGTAGTGCTCGCCCTGCCCACTGCTGGGGGAGGAAGCTGCAGGAGGACATGGGCTCAACAGAGTAAAGTTGGGCCATGAGGGGCTGTGGGGGAGGGGACTAAATGCCTTGGGGGCTGAGCGGGAGTGTCACCTCCACTGGCGGGTGGCCGGGCAGAGGCATTCGAGCCGGGTGTTGTCAGGGTAAGTGGGAGAGGGTCCGGGTGAGGGACATGGGGACAGGAGGCGTCTGGGGCAGAGGGCCTAGCATGGGCCAAGGCACAGAGGGGGAGGGGTGAGGGGAGGGGAGGAGCCTCCAGGACAGGAATTTTCTGCCTCTGCCCTTCAGTGCCTGGGTTCCTGTTTGGCCCCTCTCTGAGTACCAGAGAAGCAAAGATCTAGATGTCTGGAGAATGGTTAATGAAAACAAGTGCTCACTCTCTTACTTAAAAAGTAAAATAAAATAAGTTAAATAAATTTCAAAAAAGCAGGATCTGCACACAGGAAGGCTCCCCATTCCTGCAGCCGCTGCTCTGGGCTTGTGGGGCTCTGGCTGGTGCACAGCGAGTGGGAGGGTGTGGGCATGAAGTGCGTCGCTCTGGGCTTGTCCCCCCTCCATGCCAGCCTCACCTGGCCCCCACATGGGTGATGCCACACCGGCTGCTCCGGGGCTGGGCCTCCATCTGGTTCTGCTCCATCTCTCCGTGAACCAGCCCCTTGGGCCGCAAAGAGGTCAGGCCAACCTCCCGCTCCCGCTGTTGAAGGAGTGGAAAGAGCCCATGACACGGGGCATTCCTGTTGAATTTCCTCCCTGAGATCTTGTTTTTTTTTCTTTTGCACTTTTCTAAGAGACAACATATCTAACTGTTAAGATTCTAAATTGTGGAGGCCTGCTGGCTGGCTTCAGATCCCCACTTTGCCCAGTGCTTGCCGTGCAAGCTCGGGAGGTTACCCTCTCTGTGCCTCGGCTTCTCGTATGCAGTGTGGGGGGACACCACCACCTCTCTCATCAGGTTGTTGTAGAGATTCGCAGAGGCCGTTTATGGAAAGTCCTTAGAACGGAGTCTGACAAACAGGAAGCCCTTCGTATACCATGGAGGCCGGCAAGTGCGTTCTGCCAAATGGGACTAATCACCCTTCCATTTGGGCAAAGGTTCCCCCACCCTGGTTAGCTCACGGAGTTAAAAAAAATCCCGCTTTCTGCAGAAAGCTGTAGAATTGCCTTGGAGCCCCTCCCTTCCCAGTAACCCCGATGACAGCAGGGTTTGTATTCTTCCTGATGTGGCATATGGAGCCTCCATTATGGGCAAAAACCTCTTGACCCATCATGGAAGGCTCACAGTCAAAATATGATTCTTTATTTTGATTCTTCAAACTTGATAGATCCCATTTATTGAATACCTCCTGCATTAAAGGCTTTAGGCTAAATGCTCTCCGTGCCTTATTGCATTATTCTTCATGAAAAACACACAAAGTAGGTATTTTTAATCTCCCTTTTGTGGAAAAGGAAGGAAAAATTTCATAGAGATTGAATAACAAAGGAACGCATCGGGATTGAAGTTGCCCAGCCAAGAGGCAGTAGAGCTTGAGCATAAGCATGGATTTCCCGAATTGGAGCCAGGCCCCTCTCTAGCTGTCCTCGGCCAGTACCCAGAGAGTCATCTGCAGGCTGTCCAGTTCAGACGTGACCGCTGTACTGAAGACGTCTGCCTCCTGAGTGTCACGATGTCAGGGGAGGGGGGGGGGGGACACACGAGAGAGAAGACCCAGCCTTCATCCTCTAGCAGTTTCTCACCCTAGCCATCCATTTGGGGAGCATGCTGGTTCTCCCAGCCTCACCGAACTCAGGTTATACACCTATTCATTTCATTCACTTCTTTCCCCAAACGTGAATTGAGGACCCGCTATGGTTGGGCGCTGGGGATACAAAAGCCAATCTGCTGGGACCTGTTCACAGGGAGCTCAAGGGTTAAAGGGAAAGTGGGATCAGAAAACCAGTTAGTTGGAACCAAGTTTGATGTGTGTGTGTTTGGTGGTGGGGGGTTGGGGTTGGGACAGGGATGCAGGTGGCAGAGAGTTGGGAAAATACAAAGCTTGAATAGTGATTCTGGGGCTTGTCCTGGGGACCCTAAATGGTGTTCGTCTATTATCCCTTAACAATATGGAATCATCAGAAGAGTGTTACAGGGGAATATCATGGTCAGCTCTATACTTTAGAAAGATTCCTTCCAAGAAGGAGAGAGGATACTGAGCCAGGCAAGAGGTCCCTCGAGAATAGATCCCGCACCTTTGCCTCTGTCCCCAAGCAGGTGAGGCCACGCTCATGTTCAGTGGGAATTCAGGGTACTTGTTGTTAAAAATAAGCGGACGTGGTTTCTTTGTTCCTCAAATCCATTTGGTGGGACCCTGGAGAATTCAGGCAGAGCGCGTTGGGGAGCGAGAAGCAAGCACTGAATGGGGGCCTGAGGCTGGACTGCTTGTCTTCCAGCTGCTGTGGTTTCTCCCAGCACGTCTGGTGCTCAGCCAGAGTCGGGCACATCACAGCTGGCCTGTTCTGGGCATAATTCATGAAAATCGTTTGGAGGAAAGGCAGGGGGGTGTTTTGAATCTACCGGCAATCCTTTACATTTCCCACAGTGGCTGTTACATAGTGTGTTTGTTTGAAGGTTTCTATGTCTTGAGCTCTTTAATCCCTTCTTCCACTGTCCACCAGAGCAGTGTGGCATTTCTGTCTCACTCAGTGTGAGCTGTCTTTTCCCACTCTAGGACCCATTTTTTTTTTTTTTAAGATTTATTTATTTATTTGAGGGAGGGGCAGAGGGAGAGAGACTCCTGAAGCCGACTCCCCACTGAGCGCAGAGCCCAATGGAGGGCTCGATCCCAGGACCCTGAGACCATGACCTGAGCCGAAGGCAGATGTAGCATTTTTTCATGTGTCTGTTGGCCATTTGGATGTCTTCTTTGGAGAAATGTCTGTTCTTGTCTTCTGCCCATTTCTTGACTGGATTTTTTTGTTTTTTGGGGTGTTGAGTTTGATAAATTCTATACATTTTGGATATTAGCCCTTTATCTGATATGTCATTTGCAAATATCTTCTCCCATTCTGTGGGTTGCCTCTTTGTTTTGTTGACTGTTTCCTTTGCTGTGCAGAAGCTTTTTATCCTGATGAAGTCCCAATAGTTCATTTTTGCCTTTGGAGATGTGTCTAGCAAGAAGTTGCTGCGGCCGAGGTCACAGAGGTTGCTGCCTGTGTTCTCCTCTAGGATTTTGATGGATTCCTGTCACCCATTTAGCTCTTTCATCCATTTTGAGTTTATTTTTGTGTATGGTGTAAGAAAGTGGTCCAGTTTCATTCTTCTGCATGTGGCTGTCCAATTTTCCCAGCACCATTTGTTGAAGAGATTGTCTTTTTTCCATTGGATATTCTTCCCTGCTTTGTTGAAGATTAGTTGACCATGGAGGTGAGGGTCCATTTATGGGTTCTCTATTCTGTTCCATTGATCTATGTGTCTGTTTTTGTGTCTGAATCATACTGTCTTGATTGCTATAGCTTTGTAATAGAGCTTGAAGTCTGGAATATTGATGCTGCCAGCTTCGGTTTTCTTTTTC
Organism: Neomonachus schauinslandi; assembly: GCF_002201575.2. Lineage (NCBI taxonomy): Eukaryota > Metazoa > Chordata > Mammalia > Carnivora > Phocidae > Neomonachus > Neomonachus schauinslandi. The sequence goes on along the minus strand of NC_058406.1, from coordinate 180,113,504 downwards.
AACATTATTTTGGCTATTCGGGGTCTTTTCTGGTTCCATACAAATTTGAGGATTGTTTGTTCCAGCTCTGTGAAAAATGCTGATGGTATTTTATAGGGATTGCCCTGAATGTGTAGATTGCTTTGGTAGCATAGACATTTTAACAATCTTTGTTCTTCCGATACATGAGCATGGAATGTTTTTCCATTTCTTTGTGTCTTCCTCAATTTCTTTCATAAGTGTTCTATAGTTTTCAAAGTACAGATCCTTTACCTCTTTATTCCTAAGTATCTCATAGTTTTTGGTGCAATTGTAAATGGGGTTGATTCCTTGATTTCTTCCTTCTGTTCATTGTTAGTGTATAAAAATGCAATTGACTTCTGTGCATTGATTTTATGTCCTATGACTTTGCTGAATTCCTGCATCAGTTCTAGCAATTTTTTGGTGGAGACTTTTGGGTTTTATACATAGAGTATCATGTCATCTGTGAGGAATGAAAGTTTGACTTCTTCTTTGCCCAAGTACCCAAGCTCTGAGTTTTTCCCCCTTGAGGATGATATTCACTATGGGTCTCTTGTATATGGCTTTTATGATGTTGAGGTAGGTTCTGTCTATCCTTACATGGTGGAGGGTTTTTATCAAAAAAGGATGCTGTATTTTGTTGAATGTTTTTTCTGCATCTATTGAGAGGATCATATAGTTCTTGTCCTTTCTTTTATTCATGTGGTGTATCACATTGATTGATTTGTGGATGTTGATCCAACCTTGCAGCCCAAGAGTATATCCCACTTGGTCATGGTGAATAATTCTTTTAATGTACTATTGGATCCTATTAGCTAGTATCTTGGTGAGAATTTTGGTATCCATGTTCATCAGGGATATTGTTCTGTAATTCTCCTTTTTAGTGGGGTCTTTGGTTTTGGGATCAAGATCATGCTGGCCTCATAGAATGAATTTGGAAGTTTTCCTCCCATTTCTATTGTTTGAAACAGCTTCAGAAGAATAGGTATTAATTCTTCTTTAAATATTTGGTAGAATTCCCCTGGGAAGGCTGGACTTCTGTTTCTTGAGAGATTTTTTATTACTGATTCAATTTCTTTGCTGGTTATGTGTCTGTTCAGCTTTTCTTTTTCTTCCTGTTTCAGTTTTGGTAGTTTATATGTTTCTAGGAATTTATCCATTTCTTCACATTGCCTAATTTGTTGGCATATAATTGTTCATAATATTCTCTTATAATTGTTTCTATTTCTTTGGTGTTGGTTGTGATCTCCTCTTTCATTCATGCTTTTATTTTTTTGGGTCCTTTCTCTTTTTGAGAAGTCTGGCTAGGGGTTTATCTTTATTTATTATTAATTCTTTCAAAGAACCATCTTCTAGTTCCATTGATCTATTCTACTGTTTTTTTTTTTTAATTTCTATATCATTGATTTCTGCTCTAATCTTTATTATTTCTCTTCTCCTGCTGGATTTAGGCTTTATTTGCTGTTCTTTTTCTAGCTCCTTTAGGTGTAAGTTTAGCTTGTGTATTTGAGATTTTTTCTTGCTTCTCAAGAAAGGCCTGTACTGCTATATACTTCCCTCTTATGACCACTTTTGCTGTGTCCCAAAGGTTTTGGACTGTTGTGTTTTCATTTTTATTTGCTTCCATGTATTTTTTTTATTTCTTCTTTAATTTCCTGGTTAACTCATTCATTCTTTAGAAGGATGTTCTTTAACCTCCATGTATTTGTGGTCCTTCCAGATTTCTTCTTGTGGTTGATTTCAAGTTTCATAGCATTGTGGTCTGAAAATATGCATGGTATGATCTCAGTCTTTCTGTACTGGTCAAGGCCTGATTTGTGACCTTGTATGTGATCTAGAGAATATTCCATGTGCACTTGAGAAGAATGTGTATTCTGTTGCTTTAGGATGGAATGCTCTGAATATATCTGTGAAGTCCATCTGGTCCAGTGTGTCCTTCAAAGCCCTGGTTTCCTTGTTGGATCTTCTGCTTAGATGATCTGTCCATTGCTGTGAATGGGGTGTTAAAGTTCCCTACTATTATTGTATTATTATCGATGGGTATCTTTAATTTTGTTATCAATTGGTTTATATATTTGGCTGCTCCCAAGTTAGGGGCATACTTATAATTGTTAGATCTTCTTGTTGGAAGAAGAGCCCTTTATTATGATATGGTGTCCTTCTTCCTCTCTTATTACAGTCTTTGGTTTAAAATCTAGTTTGACTGATATAAGGGTGGCTACTCCAGCTTTATTTTGATGTCCATTAGCATGATAGATGGTTCTCCACCCCCTCACTTTCTTTTTTTGTAAAAGATTTATTTATTTATTTTAGAGTGGGGAGGGGCAGAGGGAGAAAGAATCCTGAAATAGACTCCCCGCTGAGCACAGAGCCCCATGCATGGCTCAAACCCAGGACCCTGAAATCATGACCTGAGCCAAAATCAAGAGCTGGTCACTTAACTGACTGAGCCACCCAGGCATCCCTCCATCCCCTACTTTCAATCTGGAGGTGTCTTTGTGTCTAAAATGAGTCTTTTGTAAGCATATCAATGGGTCTTGTTTTGTGGTTGTTTTTTTTTTTTTTATCCATTCTGATACCCTGTGTCTTTTGATTGGAGCGTTTAATCCATTTACATTCAGAGTAATTTTTGAAAGATATAAATTTAGTTCCATTATATTACCTGTAGAATCGCTGTTCCTGTAGATTGTCTCTGTTCTTTTCTAGTCTTTGTTACTTTTGGGCTCTCTCTCCGCTCAAAGGATCCCCTTTAATATTTCTTGCAGGGCTGGTTTAGTGTTGGGAAATTCCTTTAGTTTTTGTTTGTCCTGAAACTCTTTATCTCCTTCTATTCTGAATGAGAGCCTTGCTGGGTAAAGTACTCTTGGCTGCATATTTTTCCCTTTTAGCATGTTGAATATATCCTGCCAGTCCTCTCTGGCCTGCCAGCTCTCTGTGGACAGGTCTGCTGCCAGCCTTATGTGTCTACCCTTGTAGGTTTAGGACCTCTTGTCCTGAGCTGCTTTCAGGGTTTTTCTCTTTATCTTTGTAACTTGCAAGCTTCACTGTAATATGTCAAGTATTGAACTATTTTTGTTGATTTTGAGTTTCTCTGTACTTCCCGGTCTTGAATGCCAGTTTCCTTCCCCAGATTAGGGAAGTTCTCAGCTATAATTTGTTCAAGTCAACCTTCTGCCCCTTTTTTCCACTCCTCATCTTCTGTGACTCCTGTAATACAGATATAATTTCACTTTATGGAATTTCTGAGTTGTAGAAGTCTCCCTTCGTGATCCAGTAGTTGTCTTTACCCTCTTCTTTTCAGCTTCCTTGTTTTTCATCATTTTATCTTCTTTATCACTGATTTGGTCTTATGAATCATTCATACTTGTTTTTATGACCTCCATTTGGGACTGCATTTCGGTGATAGCATTTTTAATTTTGGCCTGGCTAGATTTTAGTTCTTTTATCTCTACAGTAAAGGATTCTCTATTGTCTTCTATGCTTTTTTCAAGCCCAGCTAGTATCTTTATAATCATTGTTTTTAATTCTAGTTCAGACATCTTACTTATATCCATACTGATTAAATCCCTGGCTGTGAGTAGTACCTCCTGTTCTTTCTTTTGGGGTGAATTTCTCTGTCTTGTCATTTTGTCTAGAAGAGAAAGGAAAGAAAGAGAAAAAGCAACAACAACAAAAACAACAGAAAAAAACAAACAAACCCAAAACAACTAGATCGTGGGTATGTTTGGGTCTGCATGTTAAAAGAAACTTCCAAACAGTGGTTGCTTTTCTACTTATAGACTTGCAGCATTTATTTTCCCTGATCTGTGATTTCTCAGGTATCCAGAATGACTTTATAACTATCTGTTTGTATTCAAGGGACAAGACAAACTCAGGGTCCCCCTACTTCTCCACCATCTTAACTTTCTTCAAGAAGGAGAATCTTAGGCTGGCTCCATGCCCAGCACAGAGTCTGACACGGGTCTTCATCTTACAATCCTGAGATCATGATCTGAGCTGAAATCAACAGTCAGATGCTCAAGTGACTGAGCCACCCAGGTGCCTCAGCATGCAGGATTTTTTATGAAGGAGTGCTCTTGGGAAGGGAAAGGAAGGAAAGGAAAGGGATTGTCAGAGAGAGAATCTGAGCTGTGAAGCAGTCCCAGTGGACCCTTTGTTAACCCCACAGAGAGCTCTGAGCCTTAAATGGCTTTTTCAAGTTGTCCTGAATTGTGGCGAGATACTTGGCTTTATACCATAGTGTGGACTATTCACTGATGTGTGTCACCCTGGGGAGCAGGCCAGATCTTGGGTGAGGTCACTCAGTTCAGCTGGGACAATCCTGATATGGTTACTTAAAGTTAACTTTAAAGTAACTAAAATTAACTAAAATTAGAAATACTGTTCCTCAGTTACACTAACCACATTTCAAGGGCTCACTAGCCACAGTTATCTCATGGCTACCATACTGAACAGCACAGATAGAGGACATTTCCATCACTGGAAAGTTCTATTGGATAACCCAGTTTATCAAAGATGGTTTCAGCATTTGTGAGAGATGGTCTGTTTCCCATGTTCCCCAACTCTTAGGGTTTTGTCCTTCAGGGGTTGCAGCTGAAAATCTGAGGCATTTAACCAAGGAAACTTATCCTTCATTAGCCCTGAACTCTAGTTTTTGTTCCCCCAGCATCACAAGCTTCTTGGAAGCTCTGTGTTTGAATCAGCAAATGAAATGAAGTTTAAAAAGTAGCATTTATTTTGGGCTCACATTTCTGAGCTTTCCTTCTTCTTGGAGTTTTGGTCGCTATGCTCTCACTAAGTAGTTTTCCAATGACTTTAAATAGTTATTTTTAAGAAGTACATTTTATCCCGATTTTGTTTTATTCTTGGCAGGAAGTGTTGATCTACAATGAGCTAGCTTGCCGTTGTCTGGATTTGCCATCTACTGCCTTTAAAATTTATACCCTGATTTGGTTCCCATGACATTCTTCAACTGGTCTTCTTCTCCCTCTTTTGGCTCCATCTCTGTCTCCCTTGCTGGCTGCCACTACTGGAAGTTCTCTTCTTGGTCCTCTTTTTATTCTTTATATTTCCTCTGGTTAAAATCAGTTAATCCCATGACTTTGCCACAGATACATAGGACTATACATAGTCCCTAAATTTATATTTAGACCACAGCAGGTTAGGACCTGCTATATGTTCCCATGGAATCCCATCATCTCCCAATTATAACATTCATCATGTATTAGTTACAAATGATCAGTAAGTGATTTGATGCTATGATGTGGAATTTTGGTTTAGAATTGCCTAAAGTGGGTCAGGATTTAACTGGGGACTCAGTCATGACCGGCACTGTTAAGATTCAAGAAGCTCTTGATAAGAAGGTGGGAACCTGGTGGAGCTGACCCTCTGAGAGCCCTGGATTATTTATAAAACACATTGGAGAAATGACTGGAGTGTTTCTGTCATGAAGTGTAATGTCTTCAATGCTGAAACTCTGTTACTTAAAATTCCGTGCTGAAACTCTGTTACTTAAAATTCCGTGTGCACCAACCCCATGTGGCTATTTTTACCTTGGGTTCTATGACTGCCTTTGGACTGCTAATGGCCCGGTTACCTTGCTCCACTTCTGGGGATATCGAAGGGATAAGTTTGGAAATACTGTTTTGGCAGAAAGTGATTCAAGTGCTTTGTGAAAGTTCAAGGTTAGGGCCAGTTAATAATTGTCTGAGAGGCATCATGTTGTTCTGGAAAGAGAAATGAATTAAGAGGCCAAAGACCCAGGTCCAGGTCTGGGTTCTGCACCTGAAAGCCCAGGTGAGCTTGTTCTTGCCTTCCCACGTTTGTATCATTAATTTTTCTCTCAGCTCCCTTTCCACCAGACTAAGGCAGTATAAGGTAGAGAGAAGAAGTATGGCTTTCGCAGAGGCCAGCATTTTCTTTCCTAGGGAAATGGTGGAGGCCGGCCTGCCTTTTTGGTGAGAGGAGCTACAAGGTCACACTGCAAGAAGAATGTCTTGTTTTGCAGTCCCATCAGGCAGGGCGGGGTATGTGTGTGCAGTAAGACTCACCAAGAAGGTTACATTCAGATGGATGAAGGGAGAAGGGAGGAGCTCTATCTGTACACCTGCAGAGGTGAAGCAGAAGCATGAGTAGCGTGTTTGGCAAATAGCAAGAAGGTAGGGAAGGGTGAGTGGGGAGAGAGTAGAAGGAGCAGAGGTAGAGGTGAGTGGAGAGGTCCTAAAAGTGGGGCCTCCTTGTAGGACACAGTAAAGACTTGGATTGAGATGAGAAGCCACTGGCAGGTCTTGAACAGAGGAATAATAAGGTGATTTGACTTCCTTCTAACTCACTCTGGCTTCTGAGTCAACAGTGGATTTTAGGGTATCAAGGGTGGAAGCAGGGAGAATCATTGGGGGACATTTGCAATTATCCAAGGTGGTGGCTGGCTGTAGATGTAACTTTTGGGATGTGGTGGATCTCTGCATGGATGCTGAGAGAGACAACAGCACTTGCTGACATTGTGGATGTAGGGAAGGAAAGAGAAGTGTCAAGAGAGGCCAAAACCTTTTTATCTTAAACAGCTGGAGGGACAGTTACCCTTCACAGGGGTGGGCAAGACTATAAGAGGAGCAGGCAGGCCCTGGTGGTGAAGATCAGAAATTTGGTTTCGGACACACTACATCCGAGAGGTCAATGAATGTCCAAAATTGACATAAATCAGATATGACTGTATATTTTTTTATCACTTGACTTCAACATGTAAGAGAAGTAAATTCATGCCCCAGCTCTGTTATATGCACATTGCATGTATGTTGTATCTCTTCTCGGTGTCCCATTTCCTCCTCAGGAAAATGCCAATAATATGGCAATAATGTTTTCTGTTCTTCCATTAGATGTTTAGAGAATTAATAAAATGTGTATAAAGGATATTATTACTCATTAAAATTCTGGATTTGCTACTTTGAGTCATGAACATTTCACCGGATGAAATGAAGTGTGCCTCTGCTGAAGTAAGAATCGAAATCCAGACACCACTAGGAAGGGATGCAGCAGGAATCCCTGAACTCATGAGTCTGTTCAGCCCTTGGTTTTGTACTCGCATCTCAAAGCACTAGTATTACTCATTATTACAGTATGATTTTCTAATTAGAAGTTTTGCAAAGGTTGCTGGAAAAGGTGTTGGAATGACCAAAAATACTTATGGAAACCCTCACCACACCCAGGCAGACAGAAGGCATTGAGTGGAGCGAAGAAGTGTCTTTTCTGAGCCTGGCTCTGGACCAGGTGTTGTGGACGATGAGGAAACCTGGTGTGTAGTTGCTGGCATAGATGGCCAGGGGGTCTTAAAATAGGAAGCATTGTCCTGCGCATCTTGCGGTCATAACGACACACACGTCCCAGGAGTATGTCATGTCTAAGGTGGTGGAAGTCTTTATTTATTTTTCAGATTAAGAAGTCATGCCACATTCCGGACACGGAGAAAGTTGGGCTTCATGTTACAGACACTCAGCTGTTCATTTTCTGTGTTGTTAATACCTTGATATTTTACCGTAGTCTATTTTTGGTTTTATTGTTCTCTTGACAACTTTTTTGAGTTATAAGTTATATAAAATAAAATTCACACATTTCAGGTGTACTCTTCAGGTATTTTCAGGAAGTTTACTGAGTGGTACAACCATCACCATAAATCAGTTTCAGAACATTAATCCCCCTGATAAGATTGCCCATTCCTGTTGCCTCTCCCAGCTGTAAGAAGCCACTAGCCTACTCTGTCTCTGAAGAAGTCTATTCTGAAATTTAATGCACAGGATTGCACAATATGGGGCCTTATGCATACATCTTCCTTCACTTAGCCTAGTGGGGTTTTTTCCTAGTATCGTGTTTTTGAGGTTCATCCATGTTCTTGTATGTGTCGGTACTTCATTTTTTTTTGTGGCTGAATAATATTCTGTTGAATGGACATACCACATTTGATTATCCACTTACCCGTTGATGGACTTGTGGACTGTTTCCAGCTTTTTGCTATTATGAATAATGCTGCTATGAACATTCATGTACAGTTCATTGTTGTCGTTTCTCTTGAAATACCTGGGCTTGGAATTACTGGCTTTTATGATAGTTTGTTTTTCTTTTTGAGAAACTCCCCAAATATTTTTCAAAGTGGTAGCACCACTGTCCACTGTGACTGGCAATGTGTGTGGTTTCCTGTCTCTTCACATCCCATCAGCATGTGCTCGTGTCTACCTTTATTATTATACTCATTCAAGTGTGTGTGAATGTCATCTTACCATAGTTTTGGTTTGCATTTCCCTGATGACTAATGACATTGAACCTTTCTCATATGTGTACTAGTCATCTGTAAATCTTAATAGGTGAAATGTCTGTTCATATCTTTTGCCCATTTTTGTGATTGGTTTGTTATCTTCTTATTATTGAGTCATATGTATTCTTTATAAATTCTGTCTGTAGGTCCTTTCTTGGATTTGAATTTTGAAAATATTTACTCCTGGTCTGTTGCTTTATTTTCATTCTCTTAAGAATGTCTTTTAACCTCTGGAAAATTTGAGTTTTAATGACATCCCACGTATATATATATATTTTTTTATGGGCCATGGTGGTGTGTCTAAGAAGACTTTGCGGAGCTTGATTCTCAAGTATCATCCTTTATTATTTTTTTAAAGATTTTATTTATTTATTTGAGAGAGAGAGGGAGCGCACACAAGAAGGGGGGAGGGGCAGAGGGAGAAGCAGACTCCCCATTGAGCAGGGAGCCTGATGTGGGACTCGGTCCCAGACCCTGAGATCATGACCTGAGCTTAAGGCAGACATTTAACTGTCTCAGCCATTCAGGTGCCCAGGATTGTCCCTTATTTAAAAAAATATATATATTTATGGCATTTAAGTCTGTGATCCATTTTGAGTTAATACTTGTGTATGGTGTGAGGTGAAGGACTATGTACATTTTTATGCACCGGTTATGGGGTTGTTCCAGCACTGTTTGTCAAGCAAGTAGTCTTTCCCCCCCATGAATTTCCTGGGTACCTGTTTCAAATTCAATAGACTATGAATGTAAAGATTTATTTCTGGACTCTGAATTCTGTTCCATTGATCTATCCCTTATGCCAGCATCACAGCATCTTCATAACTAGCTTTACAATAAGTTTTAAAAGCGAGAAGTGAAAGTTCGCCAACTTTGTTCTTTTTCAAGATTGTTTTGGTCCCGGGAGGTGTTTCATTGAGTGTTCCCATTGTCAGGGATGGCCTCCTTTGGGTACCTGCAGTCCTGGAAATCCATTAGCAACACACACTCCACTGATTCGGTTCTGAAAGCCACCATTCCCTAAACATTCCTCTTTTGGAACATCCCCTGTTCCCCAAACTCCATCTTTCACCAGACTCTGCAAAACTGAGCTCATTGCTTTGTTTGGAGAGACTGTGATTTGCAAGTACAGCTCTTTGTGTTTAGCAAGGAGTGACGGTACCATCTTTGTCTCACACACTGTGAGTGATGGCCTCTTCCCTCACCTTTGGAGGCACTGTTATATGGCTTGGAGACCCTCCCTTGGTGGCATTACAGGGGAACCTTGTATGCTCATTGAGCCCATTTCCTTCCACCCTGATTATCCTCCATGGCTCTGGGAGGCGAGTCCTTCTCAACATGAGGGGTTTTACTGAGGTCTCGTTGCTGAGTTTGCTATTCCTGTCCTTACGTTTGTAAGCAAATAGGTAGTTATTCATTTATTGTTTTTCTTTTTGAATGTTACAAGGGAGTGCTCCATAAGTTACAGAAGGAGGCAGAAGCTCGTCAAACCTCTGGTCCATTAGACCCCTGACTAGTGGTCATTAGACCAGTGATCATTTCAAGCAGAAGCAAGTGGTTAACATTTCCCTCGAGTCCCTTGCCAAAACTGTCCTAAGGATGCTTCTTGTGTTGTCAAATTGTGATGTAAGATCAATGCAAATCCTTCTCTGATTCTGCTTCGCTGAGAACAGGAGAAATCATAAGCACACGATTTTGATGAGCTGTCGTGGCCTCTTTTTCTGTGTATCCTGGGCTCGCGTGCGTTAAAACCAAAGCCCCCACCAGGCTGAGCCCCTGCTTCCTGAGTGTCCTGCCACCACAATCTTAGTTCCCCTTTCTTGGTAAAAGGCGGCGTTTCCCTACAGGTGATGTAGAACTCAGTGCTCATTGCAGGGGACTTTCAATATGTCAAAAGATAATGGATTTAAGAGGAACTCCACAGGAGAGGCCACATACCAACCGCTCAATAGCTGGCTTTCTTTCATTGATAGTCTGAGGCCTCAAAATGAAATATTCCCAAGTAACCTCTCTTAAGGACTTGATAACAAAGGGAAAAACATAATTACTTGCAGCAGGAACTTTCTGAAACTAGCCCCCACCCCCAGCTCTTACACCACCTGCTTATATCCCTTTTTTGCCTTCTGCTCTTTCCCTTGATTCAATGAACAACCTCCCTTCTCCTCAGGTAAAGGAAAAGCACACCCTCGATATACCTTTAAAATTATTGTATCAGAAGGTCCAGAGATAGTTGAGGACTATAATCAGGGATTTTCCCCACATTCTGGAAAAGGGACAGATATGGGCTACAGAATGCAACGTTGTGTAAGGTACTTACTTTTCCAGACTTTGAGAGCTGTTTCAACTGTTGTGCTGACTTGTTCGCCCCTTGGATGGGGAAGATGTTTCAAAGTTGCAAGAGAGGAAATACCCCAAGAGGATTTGAATGACCTGTCTGTGCATGATCACAGAACAAAACAAACAGAAGGCCTTCAGAAGGCATAAAATATAGGAAATGTTCTTTGCATCCCCTAAAGTTGTTTGGGCAAAGATTCAAAATTATAAGCAGAGTAAAAATGAATTAAGGGAAACTTTAAAAGTAGACTGTGACATTTAAAATGATATTCTAAGTTGATCCAACAACCTAGATCGAGAGAGCCTTGTCTTCTTTCTGTAAATGGCCTCAGATGTGAAGTAGGAGACTGGGATAGAAACAGACACAGTTGACTGCCGAGTGACGATTCACTCTCAGCTCCAGTGTCAGTGCCGCTCTGCTGCCCCCGCCCCAAGGTGGAGGGATCAGCCCCACTGTGGGTTATTGCGGGACACAGTGTTTCAGGATTGGGGAGAGCGTAGGTGTGGCAGGTGCCCAGGAACAGAGCTGGGGGAGCTGAGGCCAGAGAGGGGCAGTGTGCAGGTGGGTTGGAATGTGTCGATCTGTTTGCATGTGCAGAGCCCCTAGGCAATGAAGGTAGTCTTCCCAGACCTAGGGCAGTCTGCAGAGCTCCACCTGTCTGAAGGGGAAAAGAGAGAGAGAGAAAGAGGGAGGGAGGAAGGAGGGAAGGAGAGAAGCCCAAACCAGGTTTGGTTCAAACAGATTGAAAAGTTAAATCTACATTTAGAAGATTGACATGTCAGTTGAAGAACAAGGTGACTTGGAAAAATGCCCTCAAAGAAAGGAAGAAAGATAAAGTGGATTAAGTCCCATCTTTCCAGGCTGGTTTGTCTCTGCGAGGGTAGAAAGAGGCTGGAGGATGCTGGACACCTTGCTGGAAACATGTCCTGGGGGGGGGGGGGCGGCGTCTCCTTTCTGCAGAGACTTCTGTCCCTCTTCCTGTTGAAGATAGGTGTCTTTTGGTTGTAGGAGCGGCGGGCGCCAGGAGGGGGTAATTCTGCGCTGACAGCTCCTCTCAGAATGTGTCCCAAGCCATCTCCTTCCTTGCATCCCCATCCCTGACTTTGTGCCTTTGGCGTGCAGCCCCCGCTGTGCTCTCCCCTTGACCGCGCTCACCCAGCTGTCATGATGGAGAATGGAGCCAGCTGCTGGCAGGGGAAAGGAGACTGGAGCCCGTGGGGCTTAGTGAAAATGGCTAGGTTAGTGCGGCAGATCTCCCGGAGAGGGGCTGCTTCCGTCCCGCTGTGTGGGGAGCCCTGGCAGGGCTGGACCGTGAATGTCTCTCTGGGACTCCTACCTGCCCGGCCCCCTTAGAGCAGAGCTGTGTCCCCCTTCGGCCAGGTGGAATTTAGAGATGGGCTCTCCGTTGCTAGGGCGGGATGCTAAAGCTGTTGTGCACTGGGTCTTGAAAAGTGCGGTTATTTTTATCACCTCGCAGGAAGGCAGCCTATTAGAGTGGTTGAAAGCACGAGCCGTGCAGTCAGACGGGCTCCTCACTTCCTAGCTGGATGGCTGGGTGCAGCTTCCTCAATCTCTCAAGTCTCATTTCCTCTTCCGTGAGATGGGGAGACCGTAGTGTTGGCTTCCGCGCTCAGGTGAGAAGCCTGCAGCCCTTGCTGGTGAAGTCCTTAGCAAGGTGCCTGGCGCACGCAGAGCACTCGGGAACTGTTGGTTCTCGTTACCGTTGTCCGTGACCCTCTGGGCCTGCAGGAGCCCTTCCCAGACCACTGAGGGGCACCATCCCGCTGAACTCGGTGAGGTCCGTGCTGACAGCGCTGTGGAGTTGTGCAGGAGCTCACGGGTTCCTGCCTACCACCAGCCCGGCTGGTCCAGTTGGGTGCATCTGGGGGGGAACACACTTGGGGGTCCTGTGCTGTCCCCACAAGTGGCCGGGGGTGGTGAATCTCCATCTTCAAGGGCTTCTCCCAGCCATGGTCCCATTCTCTGCTGCCCCCGCTGGTCATGTATGATCTGCCACCTGTGCTGGGCACCTTATCTGTGAGTAGCTGGGACTATGCTGCTGATCTAGGCGATACAGTTTCTGGAATTGGGGGTCAAAGCAAAAAAAAAAGGCAAGCAAGCCAGTCATAAGAACTCAATGACCATGAAAGAAAAGCTTCTGTAATTCAGTAGCAAAAGTGACATGTGTAGGACACTCTGATCCAGCCACTTACATCTTCATATTGGAGCCTCCGAGTGACAGAGCGGACGATACTCTTCAATTTTCCACATGGGCGATGCAGACTCTTGTCTCCGAAAACGCTTTCTTATAATGGCCTATTCACGCCAAAGACAGGAAGTTGAAGCTGCCTCGCTGATGGCATGTGAAATACCACGAGGAAGATAGCGTCGAGAAGGCTGTTAAGTCACGTGTCCACCTGTTCCATCAGACAGGAAGAAACGGGGGTCTTGGCTCGCAGGACATGGATTCCCTACAGAACTTGCTTTTTCTGTGTTGTGCTTTAGTCTGATGCCATCAACACATGTGGTTTGGGAAATGAGCACCAGCCAGAGGTCACTTGGCCTTGGTTCCACTGGAAGCATATAAGGAAGGTGCTGGTGATCCCCACACTGGCTTCCCTGAGGATCTGGGGGGACATGCCTCTTTGTCTTGCTGCCGAGCATGACTGTACCTCAGGCTTCATCTGTTTTTACCTCGTGATGTGCTTCCTGGGGACCTGTAATGGCCTGGGACGAGGCTAGGTCATGTGGGTCCAACAGTAAGACAAGACAGCATTTGTCCTTCATGAGGCTTCCAGTCTGTGGGGAATACAGAAACCAACTAGTTAATTACAGATATCATAACAGCCAGAGAACATTACATTTTGATTCAGTTTCCAGAGAGCTCAGCTCTAACTCTGTGGCAAGTGTGTAAGTCATTAGTGATGGCATATTTAGCCAAATTCATGGCTCCATTTCATATCCCACCCTGTTTTTCCTTTTTCTTTCATTTTCATTTTTAAATTAAGCTATCTTGTAAGCTGTCTTAAATCTTTCCTGGAACAAAGAAAGCTATATATTTAAAAGTAAATACATAGAAACTCAGTGAAAGCCACTCGATGAGAGAGGCTCTTATTTTGCCTGGCTTCTGTCCCATTGGATGGATAAATGAGGATAGGATGTGATATTTCCTCTGTTGAAAGACAGATGGTGTGATTCTTAGGCTCCAGCCAGCACTGTTGGGTAGCGGCTGGATACCAATCCGGGAGAGGGAACATGTCCGTCCTGCTCATTACTGGTTCCCCAGAACTAAGTACATGCTTAGTACTTAGCTTCTCCAGGGATAGCTGTTGAATATTTAATGCAGCCAGAGTGTTATGTAGGGCGTTATAATTTACAGAGTACTTTGCCAGCCTTCTCTCCTGTGGGGTCTGTACCAGGGTGATGCTGGTTGCTGTAACATAGACCCCGAAAGCTACAGTGGCTCAGATGCAATGCAGGCTTGTTGCTTTTTTGTGCAGGGAAGAGTGCATTGTGGGTGTTCCTGCTTGCCGGTTGGTTTTCTTGATGTGATGACTCAGGGCCAGGGCTCTGCAGCCCCTCAGATCTCAGAGTTGTCTGCAGCAAGCTCGTGGAAGGCGAAAGGGTGAAGGCACGGCCACTGCAAAGCTTTGGCCTGAGCCTGAACTCGTTGCTTCTGCTCCCACGGTCTTGGCGAGAATTAGTCTCATGGTTACATATTAGTGCAGGAGGAGCTGGACAAGGAAGGGTCAGAATGAACAGCCGCCCTCCAGGGACAACTTCATCCTTCAGAAGATGAATAAATTTTCATGTGGAGCCAGCCATCACTGCCGTAGGTTTAAGGGCCTGATGTTTACTAGAAAAATAACCGAATAACGCTGCAAATCTCAAAAGAGAAGGATGGTTTCCTACACATCAAAGCAGGACCAGCAGGGCTTTGACACCAAACATGACAAATCAAGGCCAGATTATGTGGAATTGTCTTACCTCTGGCCACAGGGAGATTACACCCGACTGCTTGTACAAAAAAGCCTAAAAAAAGGAGATGTCACTTGTGGTCTAAGAATGCATGTTCAAGTCATTTCCCTGTTTAAGGCGGATTCCTTGATGTTTCCGTTCTCTTTGCCCAGCTGTTGAAGCTGGAACACCTGATTTACCTTCAAGCCGCTATGAACCAGGCCCAAACATCATTCAGGCTTTACCTCTCATTATGTCCGTTCGGGCATCTGGACACATCAGGCACTTTTCTGCTGTTCGACCTTATGGATCCCCTCTACTCCAATTGCATCTGCCTGCCCTTCTCCACCTGTTGAAATCCTGCACATTCATCACAGTCTACTGAACATGTTACGGTCTCTAAGAAGCTACTCCGATTTTCCAAGTCAGAATAAATTGCCCCCGCTCCTTCTTGTTACTCATCTAGCAATTTGACTTAATGTTTTACTCCTCTGTTGCCCGTAATAGGTTGTAAACTTTGTAGGGGCAGGGGCTGTCCTGTCCGAAATATTTTGGATGGCCCGTCCCATACGCCATCTGCTTCCCATTTAGGCAGATTGCATTGGGCAGGGCTCCATCTGAGCTGGTCAGTTCTGCTCTTTCCTTGTTGGGGCATAAATTGATCAGGTGTGACTGAATGGATCAGCTGCTTGGCTAGATGGACCCTTCCTCTCCATTCATTAGAGGCTTTGATGGGATTGTGGACAAATGCAGACTCCATGTCCTAGCTCAGCGCCCCTCAGACTTTATTGTGCTTGCAGTTCACGTGGCGGTTTTGTTAAGATGCGGACCCTGATTTAGTAGACTCTGGGGTGGGACCTGCGATTGTGCATTTCTAACGACCTCCCAGGCAATGCAGCACAAGGACTGATGTTTGGTGGAGAATTTGCTTCAAAATAATTTGAAAGATATTCTTTGAATGTGACCCAATGTTTTACTTTCCTGATGTGTTTTAATCCCAGCTGCTTTTATTAGAGATGTACTTGTCTGGCTAAAAAGAGGAAACGTCAGCCCATCTGGTTTTTGTTTTATCCCCCTGCAGGGCTCACACAACAGACTGGCAACGGCAACAAAGATTGTAATAATGGACGAGATTTATTAATGACTTATTCTGGAGCTGGCATATTACATACGTTAACTCACATTAAATCACACAATCCCCTCAGCAACACTCTGGTTACTATTCCCATTTTGCACACAAGGAAGCCGACACTTAGCAAAATTTCTGAGGAATACATAGTTAGTGTCAGAGCTGGGATTTTAATGCACCTGTGTTTGATTCCAAAGAACTGAGTTCTTATGATGACTGTCCTGCGTTGGCCATCCCATCTCTTCTGCCCATGTTTGTTTGATTGATTCCATTCCATTCTCTTTCCCTCTGTCTGTCTCTCACACACAGGCACGTGCATACGTACGTGCCAACCCCACAACAAACAGCCTCAGACAGATGCTTGGATGCTCCGTCCAGATGCTTGGTGTCAAGGTCGAATAAATATCTGGATAAAGAATTCTTCTCTGCCAGATGCCGTGTGTCTCTCCCGCCCTCTCTGGATATTGTGATTACAAACTGTGATCCTCTCGGATGGCTCCCTGCAGACTTTATGGACCCTTCTCACCTTTGCTCCTCAAGGTTCAGAAACCTGTTGGTCGTGTCATCCAGAGTTAATTGGCTCGCAGGGTGATTCTCTCCCGCTTGAACATCTTCAAGCACTAAATCACTCTTGGAGTTTCTATTTCATCAGGGATATTTCCTACCTGGGTTGATGTCATTCAACATTAAATCATCTCTCCTTGGGAGTAAAGCTTCGTTTTCTCACGTTTGATGGATAGTCCCAAGTAGGAAAGAGAAAAAGCTTCGTGAGGGGTTTCATTACTTGGCTCTCCAATAATGCTTCAGCGTGTTACGATTTTAAATCAAGAAGATGGTGACAATGATAAAGGGATAACAAGAAAATAATGTGAGTGCTGATCATCAAAACCGCAGACACTCCTTCCATTTTGTTGCCTACGATCATTGGAGATGTGCTTCCATGTTGTTGGTGTTTTTTCTATTATTATCTTGCGATAACGCAGAGAAGTTATGTGGGCAGATGGCCATCAGACAGGCGCACTAACACGGGACCCAGAGAGCTCCAGCCTTTAGGTCAGCATGTCCCCCTTGTTGCACCTGGGGAAGAGCCACATTTGAGGTAAGAGAAGCCAGGGTCTGAATTCCAGCCCTGCCATGGCCTGGTTGTGAGAGTGTGGGTCCAACATTGAACATCTCTAAACTCAACTTCCTCATCTGTAAAACCGGGATATATGCATTTATTTGCCTGGATGAAATAGATAAAAAAAAATAGACGTAAGGGGCACCTGGGTGGCTCAGCTGGTTAAGCATCTGCCTTCGGTTCAGGTCATGATCCCGGGGTCGTGGGATTGAGCCCAGCATCGGGCTTCCTGCTCAGCGGGGAGCCTGCTTCTCCCTCTGACCCTCCCCGCTCTTGTGCTTTCTCTCTCATTTCTCTCTCTCTCTCTCAAATAAATAAATAATCTTAAAAAAAGAGAAATAGATGTAAACTGTATAGAACATAGTAGCAAAAAAAACCCCCCCAAACCAGTGGCAGCTAGTATGACTAGCAGGTGTCTGTCAGGCAGCCATCCTCACCCACAGATGAAATAGAGAGTCACGCCTGGGCTAAACATGGACGCCCACCTGTGAATGGAGCTTCAGCCTCCCCACAGCATCTACTCTGAAGACTTCACAGACAAGACATCTGCTCTGAGCATCAGGAGCTGTGGAGATTTTCAGAAGACAGAGTCAGAGAGAGAGATCATCCTTAAGATGATCTCAGTTTTGGTAGCTGAAGGAATATCTGTCCTTCCAAACCGCAGGCTTTGAAGTGAGATTTTTGAATCCCACAAAACTGTTGTCTGTGATCCTCCTGGGGTGGGGGAGGGGGGTACCCTCATTTGACACACAGGTGTCCCTCCGTCCGCGACCCTTGTCTCCATCCTGAGCGTCTTCCTGGGGCGGCACTTCTGTTCACACTCTCCGCTCCCACCACACCACCGCTCGACCTGCTCTCCCCTCAGTGTGCCTGGCCATCGGGTGCCCCACATCTTGTTCACACGTGACATGCCCTCCCCTCTCTCTGACTCTCTCTGTCTTCTGAAAATCTCCACAGCTCCTGATGCTCAGAGCAGATGTCTTGTCTGTTGAAGTCTTCTTTGGTTCCCTCTTTAGAAATGACCCCATTTTTTTTTTTTTTTTAATTTCCTTTGCTCCTGGAGGAGACAGCTTAGTTACTGGAATGAGCACGGGATCTGGATGATATGTGTGTGCTGGAATTAGCGCAGCACCAGTGAGAGCAGTGCCCGAGGGTGTCAGGCTAGAGGGGACAATGTGCACAGCAGGACGGGAGGAGATTTGTTGATTGAGGGCATCCTCCTAGGATTCAGGATTTGATGTCCTGGCGAGGCCATGTTAGGGCCAATCCTAATCTGCTGGGATGCCTCCCTGGCTTGGAAACGAGATGGAGATGTCAGAGTGACCTTTGCAAAGAAATGAGGGGGAGGTCAGAGGGCTAAGAGAGTGGGAATAATAGACTGGATTTATAGTGTGAGGCCGGAGGGCACCCTCCTTGGTTGTGTTCCCTGGGAGCATGCAGAGGACATGTTCTTCACATAGCCAATAAGGAATAGAATACACTGCCTGGGGTGGGGGCGCGGAGGGAGGGCAGAGAAACTATGAAAAGCTCGGGGTCATTTATGGGCTAGGGTTGACAGTAGCGGATGATGCCCACCCTGGAACTGGGCTTGACAGTTCTAGATCAGCAGGAGCCAGGTATCAGCCCTTAACCATGGAATTCAGAGGGATGTAGTTACTTATGGGATAACAATGGCTAATAGACCACAGTGATCTAAAGGGAGGAAAGATGAGCAGGTAGCCTCCAAGGATGTAGCTTGACTCGTAAAACTGGAAAAAGCCAAGGGCTGGTGAAGAGAAGGCTGCAGCTAGCCATCATCACGATGGACACACGGGTCTGTCACCCGGTTTCTAGACCTGAGGCAGTTCTTGGACCCAGAGTCTGTTGTTTGAAGGGGAGACGGAGTCCCCTCATGGAAGAGAAGAGACCTGAAAATGGTAGCCAGTAAATATAATAACAGTTCCCTCCAGTGGTTCCCCAAGGAACTGGTGACCACTTCCCAGAGGAACCATATGCTGTAGGAAGGGGATCAGCCTGTTCTTTTCAGCTCCTCCAGTAGCTGATGGCGGAGGATGGATGCTTGGGCCTGGTTAGTAGATGGGTCAGCATGAGACAGGGCTGTGAGCCATAGTGAACCGTGGACGTACTGCGGCCCCACTCAAGTGACAATGACAGCGGGAGGTCCTCCAGCGGGCAGAGCTGCTGTGGTGCATGTGGTCAGGTAAGTCGGGCAGAGGAGAGGGCGGCTGAGTGAGAAGTACACCTGGGCTCGGGGCCAGCCGCCAAGGGCTGGATGGGAACCTGGGGAGGAGGCTGGTGGAGAGACTTGTTAATACGTTCAGGACGCGAGGATCTCCGTAGCTCTCTTTGCAGCCCACCTGAGGCCGTCCACGACAGAGCAGGAACTCTACGACCAGGGGGACAGGAGGGCTTTCTAGGGATGCAGCTGCCCTAGCAGATTTTATTCACATCTGTCTAGAATATAAGCTGTGTAATGTCAGAGACTTCTGTGTGTTCTCTTCTCCGCTATCATCCTTACCACACCGAACAGACCTGGGTGCACAGTAGATGGCCAATAACCTTTTGTCCAAGGAATGACTAACAATATGCATGAATCAAGTTCTTGACCTACCTGAATCTTTATGGAGCTAGCTTCCTAGAAGTACATGGATCAGATAAGGGATTACTCTAAAGTTTGCATTTTATTTTAGCAAATTTGTTTCAAGTACTGATCCATGCTTACCTGGCTATTAAGATGTTCTGGAACTTGCGACATATGGTACAACTGTCTCTGTGCCGACTGGTACTTGCAACCAGAGTTTCTAAATCATCACTTCTTTCCTCAACAGCACTTGCTTATAAATATTTTCCAGCTGCATAGGTGGGAAAATGCCCCCATACTTTGTTATTATTTATAAAACGGAACATCCATTAGCTCTTTGATTTTCTTCTGTCTGTTAATATTATTTATTCATTTTCCAATTAAGGGTTCATCCATTTTTAATGAACTCTAAACAAAAATATTAAACACTAGTGTGAAGAATTTATTAGGTACATTTTGTTCAGTTTTATTGCTGTCCTTTAAATGTTGTAGGCATTTCTGTTCTATAGATGCTTATTTATATTGTAAGATAGCACATCTCTCAGAGTTCTAATTTGTGGCTTGTGCTACTTTAGTGCTGAGAAAGTCTACCCTCTTCCACAGAGCAAGAAATACTCCTGTGTTTCTACCTCGTTTCTTCATACATACAAATCATTAATCTAAGCAGGATTTATTTTGCTGTATAATGGTGAGAATCTAAATTTGATGTATTTTTTTTTTAGCAAGGCCATTTTTTACACTGCCTTGAATAATCTGTTCCTCCCTATTTATTTGCTATTCTTCCTTTATCATATATTCTTATTTATAGGAGGTTCTGTTTCTGATCTGTGTGCTCTCTTTCACTGATACTGTTGAGTCAGTTATATGCTCATTGGCTTAAAAATAATGGCTTTATTGAGATGCAATTCATGTACCATAAAATTCATCCTTTAAAAATGTACAATACAGAGATTTTGTTATGCATCCGTCATCACTATTGAATTTTAGAGCATTTTCATCATCCCCAAAAGATACCCTGTACCCATTAGCAGTTACTTCCTATTTTCCCCTCCCACCAGACTCTGGAACCACTAATCTGCCTTCCGTCTCCATGGATTTGCCTATTCTGGACCTTTTCTGTAAATTAAATCATATAATATGTGGCTTTTTGTGTCTGGCTTCCTTCACTTAATAGAATGTTTTGAGGTTCATTCATACTGTCGCATGTATCTGTATGCATTCCTTGCCATTGCCAAATGCTAATCCATTGTGTGGATATACCACATTTCATTAATCCATTCACCAGTTAATGGAATTTGGGTTGTTTCTACCTTTTGATTATTATGAATAATGCTGCCGAACATTAGTGGACAAATTTTTGTGTGTGTATGTGTATGAATTGCCACTTTTTCCCAAGTGGCTGAACCATTTTAATTCCTACCTTCACCTAAAGAAATTTTGGGGGTACCTGGCTGGCTCAGTCGGCGGAGCATGCGACTCTTGATCTCGGAGTTGTGAGTTCGAGCCCTGCACTGGGTGTAGAGATTACTTAAAAAAATAAAATCTTAACAAAAATCAAATATAAAAAGATAAAAATAAATTTGTACATGTTTGGCACCTTTTTAAATTTAAAGTTTTCCTAAAATTTTTTACATTTAAATTTTCCTAAAAAAATTAAAATATTCCCTAAAATTGATTTATGGACTTGGTTTTATTTTATAATTCTTTAACACATATTTCAGTAAACTATTATGTTCCTACTATTTTTTAAAATTTGTTTGTTAGCTTATTATTGAAAATGATGTATTCAAACCTGAGTTTACCTGTGCAGGATTTTAGACACTTTCCATTTTTCTCATTTTTAATATCTAAAATGTTTATAATTATCTTGCGTTTTCTGTGTGACTCCAGTAATTTAGGAGCACATTTTTATTTTCGAGTGGTAGTGGTGGTTGTGTGTGAGGTTATTTAAGGAATTTTAAAAAATGATTAAGTGGAAAAAAAAACACAAAGCATTGAGCATGGCGCCAGGCACACAGTAGGGACACCATCAGTAACTGAATCCTTTTTTCTCCCTTCCCTCTACAGCTCTGTTCTTGGCAGTCCTTCTTGTCTCCTCTTCTAGATTCTGTGTCAATAAACTATTTGGGCCACCCTGAAATTTGTAGTTTTTATTCATATTATAATTTATAAACCACAAGGATAGATTTTTCTCCGTTCCCTTCATTCGTGTTCTCTGGAACTCAGAACCTTATTGATCTGAAGACTCAAGAAGATTTTACTTTCTTTCCTCTCCACCACTGCCACCTTTTTAAAATTCTGTGGTGGTTTATTCTGTTTTCTTCTGGAGCTAACACTGCTCATGATCTAGGATTTTGTCTTACATATCAAACTTTCATTAATTTCTTATTCATTTCCCTGTCTATTCTGAGATGATATCAATAGCCTGTTCTGTACATTATTTAATTTATTGCAGTGTGTTATTTCTGTTTTACTGTCTGCAATACTAATTTTAATTATATTTTTAGTCTCATAGCAGTTTTTCCTGATTGGAGTCAATGGTCTTTTCATCTTTTCTAAGTATGTGTGTGTGTGTGTGTGTGTGTGTGTTTTAATGTGTCCTTGAATTTCTTTTTTTTGTTTTTAAGATTTATTTATTTGAGAGAGAGAGAGCGAATGAGCATGAGTGGGGGGAGGGGTGGAGGGAAAGGAAGAGAGAGAATCTGAAGTGGACTCCACACCCAGCACAGAGCCCAATGCAGGGCTTGATCCCAGGACCCTGAGATCATGACCCAAGCCAAAACCAAGAGTCCATGTTCAACTGACTAAGCCACCCAGGCACCCGCCCCTTGAATTTCTTTCTTTCTTTCTTTTTTTTTTTTTACTATTATGTTCTTTTTAAAATGTGTTGTCTTTTGCATATTATTGATGAAACCAAGTTATCAGTTAGCTTTTGCTATCTTAAAAGAAATAAGCATCACAGAACTTAGTGACTTAGAACAACACATTGATTATTTCTTACTCTCCTGTAGATTAGTTGGGTGGTTCTTCTGCTCCCGCCTGGCTTGCCTGGATGTGGATGGTCTAGGACTGGTCTGGCAGTTGGAAAGCATGCTGCAGGGCCTCAGACATGTGGTCTTCCAGCCCTGGGTTAAGCTAACCCAGGCCTCTGCATATGGCAGTCCCATGGTTCCACAGGGCAGCAAGAGGGGACAAGCACAGTTGCCCAAGCAGGCCTGTCATCTGCTAATGTCTCAATGGTTAAAGGTGAGTCCAAGGCCAGTCCAGAGTTTCCTAGGGAAAAGCACCACCAAAAGGCCAGGAAGGAGGGTGTGGAATATGTGGTCATGTTTACAAACTCCTTGTGTTTCATATTTTATTTCTTACAATAAATCACTTTTAGAGCCATGCTCCTCTTCCAATTTATTGGGTTAATACTTCGGTGATCTTCTTGAGTGTTCTTTTCATGCTGGTTTTAGAAAGTTTGGTGACTTTTTTTTTTTTAAATGAAGAAAGTCTTTCCAAATGGAGTATTTAGCCCATTCTGACCTCCCCCGTTTGCCTTACCTTCGGAAGGTGATATATAACAGGCGTGAGGCATGCTCTGCTCATTCCCTAACTGCCTGCCAGTGGCCGCATGGAGATACACATACTTGCTGCCGTTTGTGATCTCGGTCGAGCTTTCCTTGATGTGAATACAAATCCCATTAGTCCTGTTTAAGTAGTTGTTGCTGTCTCTGGTTTTCAAAGATGGTTTGGAATTTTGCCTTTTCCTTTGTTTTCAGGCTGCTTTAATAGAGTATTACATTTTAGCTGATGCATTGATAAACTGAGAGTCTGGGAAAGCAATACCAGTTATGAACTTTACCTTAAATAAATTACACTCACCTACATTTCTTGCAGGTTTTGTGAAGATTAAAGGCGCCAATGTACATAAAGCAGGATGCACAGCCCTTGGGCTCGGGGTCGTGTCACCCACGTTCCTTCTCATCAAACGTGTAAGTGAAAAAATGCACAGGCGACGATCATTACAGTTTAAGCAAAGACTCCAGACTGTTGAGCGGGAGTTTCACGGAGATGCTATAAGGGCACAGGGGCTAAGTGAGACCCTGGCAGGCGGCGGGCACCCCAGTTGGGCAGTGCTGCCAAAGAGGGGATGGACAGGGCTCAGCTATCAGATAGGGAGTTGGACAGATGACTTTTCAGGTTCCTGCTCAACTTGTGATTTTCTGCTTCTAAAAAAGAAAACATTAGGCAAATTATCCAGTGTTATAGTCATTTCATATACAGCAATGATTTTTATTAACTTTTTCTGCTGAGAAGACATCATTCGGATTCAGGAAGTCTGAGTGAGGCCAAGGATATGTTATTACAAATATCCTGGATAAGTCTGATGGAGGTGGGCTGCATCAGATAGGTGTGAGAGATGCTAGCACAGAGAAAAAGCTCAGGCTAACTGGAATCAGGTGGCTGGGGTCTGAGCTGAGCTCAACCGCTTACTAGCTGTATAACCAACCTGTTATATAATCCACCTCTACCATCCAATATGTGCTCCAGAAATATTTGTTGAGTCGATGAACTTACCTCTGTTGCCTTACCTTTAAGATCAAGGTCTTGAAAAACACCTGCCATTGGTACCATGCGCGTTAAATGGAGTAGGGGATGCACGTTGACATGTATTTGTGGCTCGAAAGAGGGTGACTCCTCTGTTTGCTGCCCATTGATTTCATAGATATGTTATTGTTTGAAGCAATAAATATTAGAGGGTTTCTGGCATGAATCAGAGTCCAATTAGCCCTTTGCCTCTTGAGATGGTCAAGGATGACTTTTGTCGCACAAACACATCGATACTGTTTATTAGAGCCTTGATCCAAAGAGAGACGTCATAATTAGGCCATAGCAACCAGTCCCAACAGTAAGTTGTTCAGTGTGAAGATGATTCTGGGTAGATTTGGGTGTAGGAATGACATCATTGCCCCCACTGTGGGTTGTATTTATTGCTTTTAGGCCAAGGTTTTATTTCTCTGTGAAAATGTCATTTATTCAACAAATTAGGATTTATAGGATAACTGATTAGGCAGTAAAACTACTTCCACCATTAACAGTAACACATCCTGGAAATACGAGCAAGGGCCTGTTGGCAATAGTTTAAGATTAAGATAAAATTTTTACAACTGGCAATTGGAAAATATACAAAAGCGTAAGCAAAGTATATTACCTGGAGCCTCACAGAGTTGAGGATATTCTGCAAATGTGAAGTATAAATATTTGAAAATATCCTTACGGCACAAAAAGCCTCTGGTGGAGGCTCTCTGGTGTTGTGGAAACGGATTGATGTGTATAAAACTGCTCTATTCATGAATTTCCATTTCTCCTTTATTCATGATCCAGACATCTCTGTGTAGACATAATCATCTGACACGAGATCGGGAAGGGAATTTACAGGTCCAACAACCCAAGGATGACGGATGGGAGCTGTGCATGCCTCCACTCCCCGGTTTCTGCTCCTGGCAGACGTTACTGATCCAACTCATGGCTCTTTCCAGTTGCGTCTGTCTGGTCACGGAACTCTCGAACACGGGACTCCTGGAAGTCATTAGGGGCTGAGTCAAGTTGGAATGGACATGCAAGTGTTTGGCTGCCCCCTATTTAGATTATGATATGGGTGTTAGTGGCAGATCCAGATTTCAATTCTAGGTCTTGATCTTCCCACTGGGAGCCACTGTCCTAAGCACATGGGTGTGGGGGTGTCATAGGCCAGCGAGGGGGCCCTGAGGTAGGGGCCCTTTCCTTGTACCACCAGCGATGGCTCTGGATCCGTCCTGTGGTGTGGCTTCAAACAAATCACTTCCCATTTCTGGGCCTGTAAGTTTTATGCCTATGAAGTTAGGGATAATTATCTATCTCCTAGGGCTTTTATGAGCATCAAAGGAGATAATGGATGTGAACGTGTCTCCCACGTTTTGAATGTAGGTGAATTTATGCTGGTACAATAAAATGTTGCTTCCTAGAATCTGCGGGCAGCCTTTTTTCCAGGCATCTGAGGAATTATCCTTCTAAGTGCCGAATATTTTATTTTGAGCATTTTAGATGGAAGTTGTTCTATAATGGGTTACACACTTTACTGATCTTTTAAGCAGAATATAATAAACAGAATTTGATCTTTTGGATGACTCACTGGCATTAAGAAAATTAACTTTCATAAGACAATCCCTGAGGACTTACCAAGGCATGCTGGAACGCTGGTCCCCCACTGACTGGTGCTGAGCGCCTGTGGCTTTTGTGACTTCTTGTGTCCCCTCTTAATGAATTTGTTCAGCCTTCTCTTCTCAACTGCTGTTTCTTTCCCTCCCAATCCCACATCTCCCAGGAAGGAGCGTCTCTCTCTCTCTCTCCTTAATTGCTTTTTCTACCTTGCTGTGGATCAGTTAGATAATCAAGTCTTAGACCAAATCAGATCGTGGCCATAATACCAACACTGACGTTTTCGGGGCGCTGACACACGCCAGATCTCCTTGTAACAACCAGGTGCACAAGGTGAAAGCTGGAAGTCATCCTGCCCCCACTCTGTCTTCCACCACGCGGCCAATCCTGTTGGCCCTACGCTCAAGGCGTGTCTGGAATGTGGCAACTTCTTACCGCCCCCTCAGCTACCGCTTGGTCCGAGCCATCACTGCTGCCCACCTGGCCGCCCACCTGGCCTCGCTGCCTCTGGGCTTGGTCTCGACATAGCAGCCAGTGTGGCCGTTAAGACATAAATCAGTTCCTGTTACACCCGGCTCCAACATGGGTAACATTCCCCACCTTGCACTCAGAGCACCAGTCAAGGTCCTCTCCGTGGTTTCCTGAGCTTGGAAGCTCTGCCCTCATTACTTCTCTCCTCCTGTCCTATGGCTCCATCAATAGCAGCCATGTTTGCCTCTTTTTTTTTTTTTTTTTTTTTTACTTCAGTCTCACGCATCTCATTCAGACCTCAGGGCCTTTGCACTTGCTGTGTGCTCTGCTTGGAGCGCTGTCCCCAAGGCTCCCTCACTCCCGTTCTTCAGGTCTCTGTTCAGAGGCCTCCCTTGACCATCCCAGTTAAAATTGTAGTTCCCTCCACATCTGGTGTTTGGAAACAGATTGAGGTGTATAAAACTGCTCTATTCATGAATTTCCATTTCTCCTTTATTCATGATCCAGACATCTCTGTGTAGACATAATCATCTGACACGAGATCGGGAAGGGAATTTACAGGTCCAACAACCCAAGGATGACGGATGGGAGCTGTGCATGCCTCCACTCCCCGGTTTCTGCTCCTGGCAGACGTTACTGATCCAACTCATGGCTCTTTCCAGTTGCGTCTGTCTGGTCACGGAACTCTCGAACACGGGACTCCTGGAAGTCATTAGGGGCTGAGTCAAGTTGGAATGGACATGCAAGTGTTTGGCTGCCCCCTATTTAGATTATGATATGGGTGTTAGTGGCAGATCCGGATTTCAATTCTAGGTCTTGATCTTCCCACTGGGAGCCACTGTCCTAAGCACATGGGTGTGGGGGTGTCATAGGCCAGCGAGGGGGCCCTGAGGTAGGGGCCCTACCCTTGTACCACCAGCAATGCCTCTGGGCCTCCCTTGACCATCTCAGTTAAAATTATAGTTCCCTCCGCATTCCCTATCTACCCTCTACGTGGTATGTTCCTCTGCGGCACCTGCCATCTAACGTAATAATCTTACTGATTTCTTTTGTTCATCACCTGTCCTCTAGAACATCAGAATGTTGTCTGTGTTTTCCCTGCTGTATTCTTGGGTGCCTAGAGCACTGCTTGGCACATTTTAGGTGCTTGAGAAGTGTTTGCTGAATCTTTGAAAGAATGAAAAAATGAATGTGAACACCACCCTGAAGAGGGAAGTAGGGCTTTGGAAGTAAATTGAAGAAGCAGAGCTGGGATTTGGAGGGGGCACCTGTAGCCTCTAAGATATGTTAGAATTTTATCCAGATGCATAATAAATGGGCTGTGGATCAGGTTTCCTCCCAGAAGTAAAATGAATGGGTGGTGGTGGGAGGATTTGGTTAGTTCTAGATTTCTGCTGCAAAGTCAGATTTTGTTTCTCTTCTGATTTTTAGTGTTCCAGGTAAGTGAGGTTGTCAGATACAATCATTTGTTCATCCATAAATTTCTCTGACCAGTCATTTCCCAGCAAATAGTCACTGATGTCTCCTGTGTGCCAGGCAGTGCAGTCAGAACGTTGCTGCCCCAGCTGTTGTTCACGGCCTCGCCAGGAGATTGGGAGGGTGCTGGGAGGGCATGCGCAGTGGCCACCAGCCCCGCCTGGGAGGCTTGTGGGAGGCTCTGAGTCTGGGAGGCCTTGGTTGGTTCTGAAGAATTCCCAGAAAAGGCTGACCCTGAAAGTTGCTTCGAGAGAATGAAGGCTTGGCATTTCTGGTGCTGGGGAACTGCAAGTAGGTGAGCAGAAGGCCAGGGGCTGTGGTGAGCAAGAAGAAAGGGAGGAAGCCTGGGCCAGGTCAAGGAGTGCCTTGCTTATGGTTATTATTATTATTGTTATTATTATTCATTATTATTATTAGTTTAATTGGCGAATGAGAGCAAGAGTCTTTTGAAAAATATAAAGACAATTCTTTTTTTTTTTTTTTTGAAGATTTTATTTATTTATTTGACAGCGAGAGACACAGCGAGAGAGTGAACACAAGCAGGGGGAGTGGGAGAGGGAGAAGCAGGCTTCCCGCCGAGCAGGGAGCCCGATGCGGGGCTCGATCCCAGGACCCTGGCATCATGACCTGAGCCGAAGGCAGACGCTTAACGACTGAGCCACCCAGGGGCCCCAGACAATTCTTTTTTTTAACATCACTTTCTTTTTGCTTTACAGCAGGCCCCCAGTAGGGGCACCTGGGTGGCTCAGTCGGTTAAGTGTCCGCCTTCGGCTCAGGTCATTGTCCTGGGATTAAGCCCCACATCAGGCTCCATGCTCAGTGGGGGAGTCTGCTTCTGCCTCTCCCTCTGCTTCCCCACCCCCACTCTTTCTCTCTCTCTCTCAAATAAATAAATAAGATCTTTTAAAAAAACAAACAAAAAAATTAAAACCCCAAGCCCCAAAGACCTCTGATGTGGAAAGCCTGGAGCTCCAGTGTGACAGTCACCAAGAAGCCCCGCTTCAGACTCAGGGATGTTCCTCTCCTCTGGGCTCCCCCTGGCACCTTCTGCTCAGACCTGACAGAGAACTGCCCACCTCCCCTATGCTGCAGGCCCTGGGGGCTGTTGTAGGGTCCGAGGCATCTGTTGAGCTCCAACAGTGTCTCAATGGCCTAAATCTGTTATGAAAGAAATGTTCTGAGTTCATGTAGCAAAGTTCCAGGTGCATTTTGTATGCAATCTGATTGGACAGTGCTGCTGTGGACCTTTTTTTTTTTTTTTAATTTTATTATGTTATGTTAGTCACCATACAATACGTGTTTGGTTTTTTTTTTTTTTTTAAGATTTTATTTATTTGCGAGAGAGAGGATGAGAGACAGAGAGCATGAGAGGGAGGAGGGTCAGAGGGAGAAGCAGACTCCCTGCCGAGCAGGGAGCCCGATGCGGGACTCGATCCCGGGACTCCAGGATCATGACCTGAGCCGAAGGCAGTTGCTTAACCAACTGAGCCACCCAGGCGCCCACATCATTGGTTTTTGATGTGGTGATCCACGATCCATTGTTTTCGTATAACACCCAGTGCTCCATGCAGTACGTGCCCTCCTTAATACCCATCACCGGGCTCACCATCCCCCCTCCCCCCTCCCCTCTAAAACCCTGTTTGTTTCTCAGAGTCCATAGGCTCTCATGGTTCATCTCTCCCTCCAATTCCCCCCCCCCCCATTTTTCCCTTCCTTCTCCTAATGTCCTCCATGCTATTCCTTATGTTCCACAAATAAGTGAAACCATATAATTGACTTTCTCTGCCGTGCACCTTTTTAGAAGCCAAGCGAAGTGGTGTGTCCAATCAAACCAAACATATTAGTGTGATATTCATTTCAGATCAGCTTTGGAAAAGATGTGATGGGACTCCTTAAGTAGCTTTTCTCCAGCTGCTTCCTGGGGGAAAGCCCAAAGGCAGAGTTTCTCCAAGGCCCTGGTTGGTGCAGCCTCGGGGCTCATCATTTGCTTTAAAGCCACGCTTCTTTCCCTGCATATGCTGGTTGGAGTTCCCAGGGACTCAAGGCAATTGGGTTCCTTTCCCAGCTGAGTAGAAGAGTAAAACGCTCCTCTCCTCACGTTTTTCTGGAGAGGCAGGGCTTTCGGCGTGGCATCCAAGATGGGAAGAGGAGTCCCAGGGTTAGGGGAGACCCAGTGGATGAGGATCTCATATGCATGGGCCTTTGGAGTCCCATAGAAAGATCTTTGTAGTTGGCACGAAGACTCAGTGCCACCGAAGGTATCTGTGTGTGCTGAGCTTCAGAGAGAAGGGACTTGCCACAACACCACTCCTGGAAATGGCAAACCCCTTGGGGCAACTCGTTCATTTGTTCATTAATGGGCTGATTGATGGATCAAGCCCTCATTAAATACTTGGTAAGTGCTGGATCTTTCCTAGCCAGCACCGTGGCTGCAGCAATAAATAGGGCACATTTTTCATGCTCCAAGGAGCTTGCTTCATTCATTCATTCATTCATGCATTCATTCAGGTATTCATTTATGTAGTAGCTAAGGGCATGGTCTTTGGAGCCAGATGGCCTGGATTAGAATCTCAGCTCTATCACATTTTCTGTGGATGACCTCAGCAAGTCATTTAACTTTGTGTATTTCACCCATAGATGGGGATCATAATAGTGCCCAGCTCTTAGTGTTCTTATGAGGTCTGCCTGCCACATAGTAAGTTCTGTTTCATTCAGAATAGTTAATAATGTGATCCGGGTGCCTGGGTGGCTCAGCCAGTTAAGCGTCTGACTCTTGATTTCGGCTCAGGTCATGATCTCAGGGTCCATGCTGGGTGTGGAGCCTGCTTAAGATTCCCTCCCTCCCTCTCCCTGCTCCCTTCCTTTCTAAAATAAATTTTTAAAAAAAGAATATTTAATAAGATCTTTCATGTGCCAGTTCTGTGCTAAACATAGGAGACAGTGGGGAATGCTACGGTTTGGGGCCCTGTTTTCACGAAGCTTCTAGTCTAGTGAGGGAGATAGGTGGCATTCAGATGATCATAGATCACATAGGGAGATATGTGATTGCATGAGCTGTAAGGCCCACCGAAGATCAGTACAGGGTCCTGTTGTGAGGCAGGAAGAACAGTCTTCCCCGGAGAATTGTTGTCACATATCCTCAGAGGCTAGAAGAGAACATAGCATTAGTAGACCCTTGCGAAGTACCCCTTGAAGGAACACAAAGTCCTTTGAGCTGAGATCTAAAGAAGAATAAGACTTAAGGACACCTAGAGTAAAGGAGGGGAAGAGAATTCTAGGGAAGAGCAGAAGCATGTGTCAAGACTGTGGGAGAGTGGAATTTGGCACCCTGCGGGTATGAACTAGGGTGCGGTGTGTGGAATGCAGAGAAGACAGAGTGGAGCCAGATGATACTGGACAGGGAGGCTGGGCCAGAGCCTCAACAGCTGTGGCCAAGCCTTTGATGCTTATTCTAGAAGCAATGGAAAACCACTGGAAGCTTTTAAGCAAGAGAATAACAGAATCAGGTCTGTGTTTTTAAAAGATCACCCAGTGGGAGAGTGGAGGGGACCAAAATGGGTAGAGGGGACTGTTTGGAGGTATAGAAGTTGACTTTCACTAGGTTATGCTGAAGAAACATTTACCCCAACATCTCAGTGGCTTGCATCAGCGAAACTTTATATCTCACTTGCACAACACATCCTCCGTGGGTAGCTCTGGCTCTTTTCCAGGTGTCTTCTTCAGTCTGGGATGTGGAATGATGGCGAAGATTTTATGTGGGAGATATGGTTCTCATGGCAGAGGGAGAAAAGCTATGATTGTCCACAGGAGGGTTCTTTAAGCTTCTGCTCAGAAGCAACATATTTGATGGGCCATATGTGATTGGTCATATTTGATTGAAAGTCACATGACTGAGTCTAATGTCAAGGGAATGGGAAATTCCATTCCTCCCATTTGAGGGACAGCAAGTCACATGTTTAAGCCTCTTATGGGAAAGGGAGTGAATAGTGATGGCAAGAGTCCATGCAAGTGATGATCGTGCGGATGGAATAAAGGTCTATGCAAGAGAGGTTAGGAGACGGAAGTGACAGAGCTTGGTGCTGTGCTGGATACAGGGACCGGGGGAAGAAGAAGTGTCAAGAGTGTGTCCCAGATGTTCTGGATGAATCATGCCCCACCCACATCCCTTGGACCTGACCATTTCAGAATGCTCTAGCCAGCTTCCCCAGCTGTGTGTCCGTCCCGCACGGGAGGGAATCTGGAACCACAGAGACTGCATTGCCCATGTGAGTGTGGTGGACTGAGGTCCTGGGGAACTTACACTTCTGGAGCAGTCCTCAACCAATGACTTCTGGGAGTTGATGTATAAATACTCACAATCCCTTGACCTGCAGGTGGGATAATTTTGAACTATGTGTCCATGTTTTCCATGGGATTAACCTCCAGTCATTCATTGTCAGGGCTAAATTAATAATCTCCCCTTTAGTAGTTGACTTTCTTTCCTATATAATTGTCCTACTCCTACTGGTGTTTCCCAAATCACCGAAATAAGCTACTCACCCTTGAACCCTTGTCTTGGGGTTTGCTTCTGGGGATGCCTAAATGAAGACATCATGTACTGAGCCAGGGAACACCAGGGAAAACCAGGCTTGGGGGAAGGGTCATGAATTCCCTGGAAATGTAGAGAGTTTCAAGTAGCTGTGCAACATTTTTGTGGTGATATCAAGTAGGTTGTCTGGAGTAAAGAGGCCGCATCTCTGCAGGAGACAGGATTATGGGACTCACTGGCATTTCGAATGCAATTAGCTCAGTGTCTAATGGAAGGAGAGATACCGTTACAGACAGTTCTAAGAAAGTGAGAAATGTTGGCTTTGAAGGTAAGGCCTAAGGACAGTGGGAGCACAGAGGAGACACATGGTCTCAGCCAGGGGAGGGTAGAGGATGGGACCAGGGAAGACTCCCAAGTGGTGGCTGTTGGTCAGGAGAAGGGGATTGAAGGAACATTCTAGACCCTGTGGCTAGGGGGAGAGCAGAGGAGAGCATGTGTGGAATCTCAGGTTGTGTGTGAAGAGGAAGAATTGAATATTTCATCTGTAAAAGATTGTAAATGAGCTAGAGGAGAAATACACAAGGTATCAAAATATAAGATTACATTTTCGACAGGGAAACCAGATAATGCCGTCCATTGTCTTCGTACATGTAAGCGCGTCCTGGAGGGCAGGCTGACGTCCCTGATGCACAATGCAGGGGACTGTGTGCAGCTCGTGGAGACACCCCGGGCTGGCTTGTTTTAGGCAGGCTCAGTGCAGGGGGGCTGGAGGGGATAACGGGCATAAGGACTAAAGGGTTCATGTGGGCCAGCCTCCCTTTTAGGGTCTTTATGTCCATGGCCTGATGCTTACTACCGTCTGAAAAACGGGGTCACTATGTTATTGTTCCCATTTACAGCTGGGAAAATTGAGACACAGACTAAAGGAATATGGCCAAGGTCACACAGCTTGCTTGCAGTGGGGGGAGCCGCTGACCCCAACAGCCTGGTTCTTAACCACGGTTGCTGAATTTACTGGTTGGTTTCTCTGAGGCTGTGGAAGGAACACAGACCCTTGTGTCAGACCCCCAGGAGCCGAATCATGCTTCTGCAGTTTCCTAATACTGAAATTTGCAAAGGAACTTAACCTTGTTGATCCCATTTCCCCATTTTGAAAGGGTATTAGTGCCTACCCGGTAGGGTGCTGAGCAAGGCAAGGGTAATAAGCACAGAGCCTCTAGCCCAGGAAGGTGTTAAATAAATATTAGCTGAAGTGAAATTAGGGGTCATAGCGTATTGCTTTTCCTTCAACTCCACTTAAAAAAATATGAATTGTGAGAATTTTTATTTTTTTTAATAAGACTGTTAAGCCCATTAATGGCCCATGAAATGATATTTTCTTATGGCAACCACCATATATAAGTGGCATTAAGTGGAAGCTTCGTGGGTGATTATACGAAGGACCCTAATTATCAAGAGCTATGTTAAAGAAACCATCCAAAGGAGGAGGGCCATGGAATGAATCACAGTGCGTCCGTGCAAAGGAAACAAATGTGCTAAATGGGTGGTGGTGATAATCAGTGTTCTTCCTGGGAAGAATAACAGCAGGTGAGATTTATTTCAATTTGTCTTTCTGAAAACATATTATGAATGCATTACTTTTATCACAGCCAGAAAAATCTTAAAAAGTGAGGAAAACAAAGAGTAGGTCAGCCTTGGAAAACTCCTTTTTGGATTATGCAGAAACCACACTACGAGGGGGTCCTGGTTTGGTCTAATTGACGACTAGACAGATACTGAGAACTTGGATGTTGAGGGTCAAGGCTCTTTGCTGTTCTGACTGGGATAGTTTCACTAGCAAGTCCTACCGAGATGGTAAGATCACGTCCCTGAGGAGAGGAGGCAGCCTTAATAGGGACCAGGCTTTCAGGCAGGCTCTTGGGGTGCGCTGTCCTGCCTCACTACCAGAGGTTCCAACCTGAAGGAGTGTGGTGGCATCCCCATCTAAGAGGGTTGGGTCTGATGGTCAGAGCAAGGGTGGAGGGTCAAGGTTGACAGGCAGTGGTGAAGGCCAGCAGGTAAGAGAGACTGTGGCAAATTCAGAGAAGTGGAAATCCTTCGGTAAGACCCAGGGTGTGGAGACCAGAGCGGGGTCTTATAGGGGAGGAGGCTGGCTGGGCCTGTATGGTATAATAAAAATATATATATTTGGTGTTTGTCCCAGGTTCACAGTACAGAGCTCCTAAAACTCTTAGAATTTCCTGAACGATAGGACTGTTTTTGTTATTCATAATGCACCTCTTTTGACCACACCTGAGTTTATGCTAATGAGATAACTCTTGGGGGTCCCTGGATAGCTTCAAGGTGAGGGCTGGTTGCTGGAAAAACCAACTCTGTGATTAGAGGGTTAGAACTTTCAACCCCACCCCCAGACCTCTGGGGAGGAGAGAGGGGCTAGAAATTGAGTTCAATTACTAATAGCCGATGATTTTATCAACCATGCCTGCATAATGAAACTTTGACAAAAATCTCTATATGATGGGTTTTGGGGACCTTTTGATTGGTGAACACAATGATGTGTTGGGAGGTAGTAAGGGCAACATGGAAACTCTGCACTCCCCTCCACCCTATCCCTTGTTCTTCTCATCTCTTCCATTTGGCTATTGCTGACTTGTATTCTTTATAGTAAACCAGTAAACGGAAATGAAGCACTGCACTGAGTTCTGTAAATCCTAGTGAATTATCACACCCAAAGAAGGGGATTGTGGGAAGCCCCCAAATTCATAGTCGGCTTGGCATAAGCATGGGTGGGTAGCCTGGGGTCCCCTCTGTGGCTAGTGTCTGAAGTGGGTGCAGTCTTACGGGACTGAGCCCTCCATCTGTGGGGTCTGTGCTAATTCTGGGTAGTGAGTGTCAGAACTGAGTTGAGCTGTTGGAGACCCAGTTGATGTCAGAGAATTGGAGAATTGGTGGTTGGATAAACAACATGTATTTGGAGTCAGGAGAAAAACCACACAGTCTGCACCAAGCGGGTTGACTAGTAGACCCACCTGGGTACCAAAGTGTGCGGAAGGAACCAAACCAGAAGCCCAAATGCAGAACCAGGGCAAATGGACTCTCCAGGGGGAACATGGTGGTAAAATAAATGAAGAGTCACTCATTGGAAACCAGACTTCAGTCCTATAGCTAAGCTGGTGATGGGATTGAAACCCAGCATTAGCGGAGATGTGCTCAATGCATGACCCCTGATGGCCCGATTTCACGTTAGCATCTGGTTCTCTTCCAGCCCCACAGAGAGTGGGTATAGATTCTTGTGCATCTGTGTGATCTGGACTCTTGATGATTCTTACTTCTTTTCTCACAAATTTGAATGTCTCATAGTTTCCAGAACTCGTCAAGAACCTTCATATCTCCTGGCCTTTTGGTATGTGCATGAGTGTGCATGAGTGTGCATGTGCGTGCATGTACATGTGTGTATGTGTGCCTGTGGTGCGGGGCAGGGGAAGGGGGACGTGTTTATATCTCTGGTCTCTCTCCTGTGGGCCTTTCTTTCCTAGACCACTTAGTCTTTGATTATTTAACTATACAAGTGTAACTGGGTACGATAAAGGGATCCTTGTCTCCGTTTTGGCTGAGAAATCAAAGCTAATGCGGTTGGTGCCAAGAACATTCACAGCCGGGAGTGAAGCATCAGGTCACTTATGCAGGGCTCGCTAAGAGGCTGGAATCTGCTCCGTTACCCTTGGAAACCATACACTCCAGCCTCTAAAGACACAGGGATTAAGGGTTGGGAGAGGGTTTCTCTGGAGGGAGGGGTTGGAGGGCTGTGCACCCCCACTCTGTCTCCTTTTCGTCCCTGCACGTGGTCCTTCCCTCAGGCTGAGTTGGAGGGGCTTCACAGAGATGATTGAGGAGCAGCCTGGTGTGCCCATGACACCATCAGTCCCGGACTCCTGAAGCCCGGTGTGTGTGTCCGGCCTGGGAAGACTTAAGGAGTAAGGCTATAGCCAGTGGCCTACCTGGAAACAGGGCAAGAGAGGTGGCTGTGATGGTTGGGAGCTGCCTTTACCCCCAGATGGGGGAAGGATGCTTGAGTGTTCCTGCGGGCCAGTGGGGTTACATGTGGGACCCCTCCCAGAGGGCCAGGAGGAGCTCAGTAGAGAGCCTGGGGGGACCAGAATACCAGAGCCCAGGTTGGAAGCCCAAAGGAGCTACAATCCAAGGTCTTCATCAGGGCGGGGATCTTCAGAGCACCCCCTAGAAGTGCCCAGAAGAGAAAAGCCTCTCCTGGGCATTTGCCCATCCAGGGAGAACTGATTCCATCTGTATCCTCCATGCTACACTGAGCCCTTTGCCCCTCATCTCCGTCCTGGCCTTTCCTCCTGAGTCCAGAAGAGCTACTAGGGAATTGGGGAGCAGTGAGCAAGGGACGGAGGAATATCCACCTGAGCCCACCCTGTTACCACAGGCCTGGTTTGTCGCATGGGGAGAGTGTGCCCTAGGACTCCGCTGGGGTTGTGACCGTGACCCTGGATGGGTTGAAATTGTTAGAAATGGGACTGTTGCTCTGACAAAGCCATTGAAGGGCATTTGACTGTCCACAGTGACCACCACAGTGACCGCAGTGACTGGTGATCCTCCGGAACCTGCCCAAGACCCATCCAAAGGCGGGGATGTGGGGGGATGTAGTGGAGAAGAACCGAGTCCTTGTTTGTCCGCAACCTGACATCCCACCCTGTTCAGTGAAATGGTTACCTACAAGCAGGTGTTTCTGTAAGAAACTGTAACTTGCAGGGAAAGCTGGAGTCTGCCCGACGTGCACTGCAGACCCGGCCTCTCTCTGCTCTGGCCATGTCACCTGGCTTCTTCCTGAAGGTATCTTGGGGAGGCTGTGATTTTATGTACATAAATCTCTCACTTCTTTTCTCACTTTCTTGTTTCTCTGTATCTATATCTTTATCTGCATAGGTATAAGATACAAATTATTAAAAATATAGCATATTATATATAACTATAATAACATACATTATTATCATATATGTCATAGGACGGTGATAATACCCTGCAAATCCCTGAGTCCTATTAGTTTACCTTTATAGCTCTTAGCTCCAGCAGCCTCTCTCTGTCCCTCATCATCCTTGTCTGGGCCAATAGCATCTCTAGCATTTTGACGCAGATTCCTGTTCTGCAGTCTGACCTCTCCTCTTGGCCATGCAGTCGGCCAGTGGGACAGGCTCCATCTCCAAGTGGGAGCTCTTGTGTCTTGAGGAGGGTGTGCAAATGAGTAACTTTATTGCCACTTCTAAGTGGTGGTGCTCCAATGATTTTAGCAACAACAAAGACATTTTTAAAATCTCAATATGTTTGACTCCTCTCTCTCTCTCTCTGTCTCGGGGAAAGCATTCCTGTTAAAGATTTCTACAGCCCTGACATCATAGAGCTTAAAAAACAGGGGATCAGGATTCAGTGGGAGGGAGGCTTATCCCCAAATCAAGCAGCTCGTTCCTGGCCCAAATCCATGCCACTCTTGGCCCGAGGGAGCACTGACCCCTCTGTGGAGACAATGAGCACCCTCCACCTCTCACCTTCCTCAGCCAACTGGAACCTGAGGGCCATCAGCCGAAGCTGTGGGAAGTCTTCCTGCAGCCTCGGGAATGTCTTCTCTCCATGCCCATCTCCACGGGCCCGAGGAGAGCATTATACTTGTCATTATTTCACCGAGAGCGAATCTGATGGAAAATGTGCTGGTGGCTTTGCAGCAACATGGGAGAAGATCATTAAGATGGCTTAAGTGGGCCTTCCAGGGCACTGAAACTCGACACTGAGCTCCCTGCTGGTGATGATGACCCGAAAATGAAGCCGTGACAGCGATCTGTGGCCATCTGAAGAAGTGCTTCTCTGCATCCAAGCATTCAGCCCATCATTATCCAGTTGTTAAAGTTCAAATTACTGAGTTTCCCCCCTTCTTTTTCCTTCTGGGCTTAGTGCTTGTGTTTAGATGTTACGAGTCAGTTGATTTAAATATCTCTGCTCGGCGCTCCATGTAAACAAGAGGCCCAGGGATTTATCCTTGGGAATGTCAGGGGAGCAGAGGAAGAGCTAGTCCTCCCTTGTAGGGTGACCCGCCAGGTCTGATGAGGGGTGCTTTGTGCCTGGTTAACTATTTACTTCCCGCACCAGCCTGTAAATCAGGCCCCGTCATCCTTCTGCCCATTCTACCGATGCCCGGGAGGTGCCCGCATCAAGCAGCTAGTTCAGAGCCTGTTAGCTGTGGCTCCAGAGTCCCTATTTCAACACCGGCACCATTCACTACTTCCAGGAGGGAACTGGAGCTTGTGGTAAGACCCAAGGTAGAGGTTGGCAGCCAGCCGAGCAGAGAGCCTGGGGTCGAGGCACTGAAGGTCAACATTGTAGTTCTGGCATTTGCTGGCTGGGCGACCTTGGACAGTTTTGAGCCCCAGCTTCCTCGTATTCAAGATGCACCTTCATTCCATTAACAAACCCATCTGGAGCCCCTGGATGTGCCAGGCATTCTTCTGGGCTCTAGGCATTGGGTGATGGATAGGACAGACACGGTCCTGTCCTCATGAAACAGTGTAGTGAGCGGGGAGCCATAGGGCAAGCAGAAGAAAGAAACAGGATCATTTCAGGTAAGAGACTGAACAGGGTGGATGGTAAAAAGTGTCCTGTGGGAGGAGGCACGTCCTTGGATTGTTGGTTGGTGAGGACCTGTCTCGAAGGTACCATTTGACCTGAGATGGGAATGAGAAGAAGGGGTGGGGTGAGCCCCCGAAAAGCCAGGGAAACAGACATGTGCTAGTTTCCTGGGGCTGCTGGAAAAAATATAGGCTCGTGGTTTAAAATAGCACAGACTTACTGTCTTAACAGTTCTGGGTGCCAGAAGTACAAAATCAGCTTCTCTGGGTTCAAGTCGAGGTTTTCGGCAGGGCTCTACTCCCTCCAGAATACTGGAGGGTCTGTTTCCTTGCTTTTCTTGGCTTCTGAGCTGCATTCCTCAGCTCCTGGCCCCTTCCTCCCTCTTCAGAGCATCTTTAGATCTTTCTCGGCTTCTGTCATGTTGCCTTCTCCTCCCTGTGTGTTGTCTTCCCCTGCCTTCCTCCTATACTTATGAACACATGTAGGGCCTGCTGGGATAATCCAGAATAATCTCCCCATTACAGAATCTTTCTCATATTTATAAAGTTCCTCTTGTCATGTAACATCCATAGGCTCCAGGGATTGGGGCTTGAATATCTTGGGGGGGGGGGGGGGGTCACTCTTCATCCTCCTGCAAAGGCCTTCCAGAAAGAGGGAAGAGCCCACCGAAGGCCCTGACAATAATCCGTGCCCCACAGTGGTCTGTGGTGAGGAGGATGCGAGGTGGTTTTGTAAAGAGCTAGAAGGTTGTTGGTTATATAGTGAGTCCCCCAAAATGTTAGATCTCATAATGTTTACTGGATGGGGACTCCGAAGGCAGAAGGGGCTACATCCGCTGCTGAGGGTGGGAAGGCTGTGGGTTGGAAGAAAGAGGTGTCTGGGGGTCCTAAGTAGTGGCACTGTCCATGTGTGTTGCTCAGGGAGCCCCAGCAAGACTCGGAGATGTTTGCATCTATTCCCAGCCTTCACTGGTTGGCTGCACCACAGGAGCATGGCCCGCCCACCGGCTTCCAGGGGACAAGGAGGTGCAGCCCTGGGAAAGGAGTAAAGGAAGGACAGCAGCTCCTACCCCAGCAAGCTTCTCCCTCCCCAGACAGCAGCTCCTCTGCTTGGCCCTGGGGTGCTACCTGGTTCCTGGTGGGGGCAGGAATGTGGAGATTGCTTAGACCTGGCAGTGGTTCTGACTGTGGCTTTGGGAAGTCCAGGGAACATTCTTGGGGTTTCTGTGCTCTGTAGTCCAGCTCACAGGCTGGACAAGCAGATGGGAACAGGGCCTAAATCCTGGCCAGAAATAGAGAGGGTGCGTTTTGCTTAACTTTGCCTGGGTTGCTTGGCCAGGGAGGTGAACACCCTCATAGGTGAGGATATGGCAGGCAGGAGTCTAGTTAAGCTGAAAGAATCTCTTTTTGTGTCTGTCTGTGTTTTACAGGTAAGGACCGGGGAGGTCCAGGAGAGGAGAGAGCTGTGTGGGGGCTCCAAACCCGGGTCTGGGGAGGTGGAGTCAAATCTTAGGAACTTTCCATTTCACTTTGGGGTCTCTCCTTGAGCTCGCTCAGACAGGACTAGCGAGGCAGGATTTGAAAAGCATGACACAAGAAGTGGTCATTGAGGGCTCATGGATCTAGGGAAGGCAGAGGCGTGGTGAAGTCAGACGGGTGAATTCTGACTCAGGGAGGCAGATCCCTGGAGAGGTGAGCTCGAGCAGTGCTTCCTTTGAAAAGGAATCGGGAACACGAGAGGTTCTGTACAAATTCCACCCTGCACTCTGAGGGAGGACAGAAACAGTAAGGCTTTAACTGCAACTTTAATTTTTTAAGCACTGGGGGTGGGGGGAGGAGGGAAAACGGATAACTCAGTGCCTTTTGGGGAGATGGCAAGGCACTTGGAATTAGGGGTACAGCACTAGAATCGTGGACTCGAATTTGAATCCTGGCTCTGTCCCTATTAGCTGTGCAACTGTGGGAGAGCCCTGTAACTTCTTTGAGTCTCAGTTTTACCATATGTGCAATGGGGATAATATTGCTTCATGGATGGTTGTAAGGATTGAAGGAGGTAATGCACACATTGTACTTGGGATGCAGTAAGTGTGTTCATTTTCTAGGGCTGCTATGCAAATTACCATAAACTGGGTGGCTTAAAAGGGAAGAATTATATCTGGCACAGTTCCGGAGGCTGGAAGTCCAAAATCAAGATGTTGGCGGAGTCACATTCCCTCTGGAGGATATGGGGCGGAATCCTTCTTGCCTCTTCCTAGTTTCTAGGGCCTCTGGTGGTTCGGGTGTGTCTACTCCGGTCTCTGCTCCATCCTCATATGGCCTTCTCTGTGTGTTCCAAACCTCTCTCTTTCCTTATAAGGACAGCACCCTCCTGTAGTATGGCCTCCATTTGATTCCATCCATAAAGACCCTATTTCCAAAGAAGGTCACATTCACAAGGACCAGGGGTTAGGATGTCAGCATATTGCTTGGCAGGATACCATTCAACCCACACCAGTATGCACTGAATAAAAGGTGTTATTACCATTATAATGCTATTTCCCACCAGAGCTGGAAAGTGCCAACTTTCATAGAGGAAAACACTATAATCCCATATTAAATTCATAGGAAAACACAGCCCATTTGTTCCTTCTATGTCAATTGCACAGTTCAGGCTGAATTTAACTGAAAAGGTGACCCACCAATCATGCATAATACAGAGCATTTGTGAAGTATTGGGGCAGTTCAGTGAATTCTTTGAAAGGAATGGGCTCAGGTCAGGGTGTTTGGCAGCTCCCCGTTGACAACACGGGTTCATATGAAATGTTTCTGTAAGCTGCCAACTCTAAATCCCATCCTCCATTCTGAAGCACCTGGACCTTTAATCACCTCAATTCGGGAACCCTCTCTGAGTGCCTGCCCAATACGACAGCAGGGGCAAATGTCTCTTAGGCGAAGGTTTCTCACTCTCGGCACTATTGACCGCTTGGACTGGATGATTCCTAGTCGTGGGGGCTGTCCTGGGCACTGTAATAGGTTTACAGCACCCCTGGCCTCTACCCACTAGATGCCACCAGCTCTCCCCAATGGGCACAACCAAGATTGTCTTCGGACATTGCCCAATATTCCCTGGATTGCAAAATCACTCTCAGCTGAGAACCAGTGGGTTAGAGGAAGCAAACAAGCAAATGGGAGATGATAGGAGTATGTGGACATTGTCGAGGGAGGGGTAAGCGGGAAGATACTGTAGATGTTGTTTGGCCATCCTCCAAATTTAATGTCGCACTTGTGAGGATAGATACATTCAGACCCACTAAGTTCTATAGCATTTGTTGGGAAGAACTTGAATTCATGACATGTTTAAGAAATCATTTTTATCCATTCTTCCTACCCTTAATCCAATAAACATTCATTGGGTATCATCTGTGTGGCAGGTACTGTAAACCTTACCCGCAGGGACCTGGAGGTGCCATAGCTCCTGGTGTTACTGACGTGGATGTGCCGAGCTATACAGCGCAAGACTCCAATATCCAGGAACTGTCCCCCCCAAAGAAAGAAGAAGAAGAAGAAACCAAAATGTCCCTATGTGTGTGTGTGTGGGGGGGTGTGTTGAAGGCAGCTGAAGGTGTAGGCACAAGACAAGAAATATTGTGGAGGAGGCATTATGGGCTCTCACTGATGGGGCAGGAGGAACAGGGACATTTTCATAGGAGATTCATCATTAAGAAAGGTTTAGAAAGAGATAATCCAGGTGGAGGGAGAGAGGAGAAATTCTAAGCTAAGGGAACCATCAGTGGAAAGACAAGGAAGCCTTAAGCATCATGGTCTGTTAACAGATCCATTGGAAAAATGAAGTGCCTGATTACCAGAAGCTACAAGCCAGCAGACACAGGCTTCATTCAAGCTGCAGGTGTGTGCTTTTTGGCCCAAAGAGTGTATTCATTCATTCATTCATTCATTCACTCATTTATTCATCCATTCATTCAATTAATTAATTTTACTCATCAGCATTTAAAAATCTAGAGACCTTGTATAAATAATTTATTGATTTCTTTTAAAGAAA
Source organism: Neomonachus schauinslandi (assembly GCF_002201575.2). Taxonomy (NCBI): domain Eukaryota; kingdom Metazoa; phylum Chordata; class Mammalia; order Carnivora; family Phocidae; genus Neomonachus; species Neomonachus schauinslandi. The sequence goes on along the minus strand of NC_058406.1, from coordinate 180,070,748 downwards.
TGGAAGATCTGGTTAATGAGTGGTGGTATTAATCAGAGAGGGCATTCTTGGTGGGAATTCATATGTAGAAGGACGGAAAGATTTTAAAGATACTTAGTTATTTTAGCAAGTTCTTAGAAAGGCACAAGAGGGAGAAAACATGGAAAATGGGAACAATATGGCTTCTTTTGATTATAGTGAGGGAGCAGGCACAGAGGGGGAAATTGATTAGGTGGAGTCTTGATTTCAATAAAAGCTGAAACTATCCAAAAACATTCCTGGCGGTGGGCACCCGCATGATGACATTATTGTAAGGAAACCACATACAAACGAAGTAATCAGCAGTTAGACGCAGAACCCGTCTAGTCAGCCTACGCTGGGGAACATCTGGGTCCGAGTTATAGCAGGGTTGTGCCACAGATGAAGAAGGAGGTCAAGAAGGAAATAATTTGAATTGTGAATGAGAAGGGTAACTTGAGCCTACCCATTCAGGATGGAGATTTGGATTGTCTGTATCCTTGTTCCTCCCACTGACTTATTTATTGTAGTGTAGATAATAAGGAATTTAGCTGTGTTCTTATCTTGCTATTCCTGTTCTGTTTACCAGCAATACTTTCTGGAAGCAGTGTGTGCTGGTAAATGCCAGAAGCTCACTCATCTGGTAACCTGTGAAAATTCATTGGATTTGGGTGCCATTGCAGATGCCTGTTCCTTAGGATGCTTTCTGTGGCCTCACCATCAACTAGAGCATGGAGTGGAGCATAGAGTGTCCGCTACTTGGTCCAGTGGGTAGGTATGTAAGGTGATTACTATAGGGACCCCAGTAACTCCCATTACTAGTAGGGAGACCCCATGAGCTCAACTGACCCACACTGGAGGGGCATGTGGCTTAATAAGACAGATCCAGCAAAGACTCTTCACACAGGATTGAGTTTCTTAAAGGATGCTGCTTCTAGGCCAGTAATACTCCATTTATTATAGGATCACATTTGTAAGTAGGTATGACATTTTCATGGCCCTGGAGGAACCTTGGATAGGAGCTTTAGTTGGTGGAGCAGGAGGTGTAATCCCTGGGGGATGGGAAAAATATCGGTCTCTGTTGGGTTTGATGCAGACCCTTTGAAGCAGACCCCAAGGCAGGGTGCCCTCCTTAATGCCCATCACCCAGTTACCCCATCCCCCCACCTCCCTCCCCTCCAGCAACCCTCAGTTTGTTTCCTATGTTTAAGAGTCTCTTATGGTTTGTCTTCCTCTCTGACTTCGTCTTGTTTTATTTTTCCTTTCCTTCCTCCATGCTCCTCCGTTTTGTTTCTTAAATTCCACATATGAGTGAAATAAAATAATAATTGACTTTCTCTGCTTGACTTATTTCACTTAGCATAATCTCCTCCAGTCCCATCCATGTTGATGCAAATGTTGGGTATTCATCCTTTCTGATAGCTATAAGTAATAGTCCATTGTATATAGGGACCACATCTTCTTTATCCATTCGTCTGTTGAAGGGCATCTTGGCTCCTTCTACAGTTTGGATATTGTGGACATTGCTGCTATGACATTGGGGTGCAGGTGCCCCTTCGGATCCCTACATTTGTGTCTTTGGGGTAAATACCCAGTAGTGCAGTTGCTGGGTCGTAGAGTAGCTCTATTTTCAACTTCTTGAGGAAGCTCCATACTGTTTTCCGGAGTGGCTGCACCAACTTGCATACACCAGCAGTGTAAGAGGGTTCCCCTTTCTCAGCATCCTCGCCAACATCTGTCGTTTCCTGTTAATTTTAGCCATTCTGATGTGATCTCCTTTTTTAATGCTTTCCTTCTCATACTGTCTGGGCCAAGCCGACGAAAGTATGGAAACCGCCAGACTCTCTCTCGCCCTGGCCTATGCTGGAGATAAGCAGCTTCTCCCTCTTGTCTGGCCAGCTCACATCCATTCTTGGGGCTCAGTTTCACTTTCCCAGATCCCTGGGGACTGGGGTGGATGCCCTCCTACGTGTTTCAACAACACCATGACTCTCCTGTCCTGTAGCTTCCATACTGGATGGTAATGGTCTTCCCAAATGCTTCAGTCCCTGACTCAGCTGGGAGCTCCCTAAGGGCAGGGGTGATGCCTGGCTCTTGGCTGTATCTCCGATGCCCAGCACAGGGCCAAGAACACAGTTGGCGCTCAATATCTACTTAGCAATTGAGTGAACGCATGCACGCGTGAATGACAGCCCTCAGGCCTTACACCTTCAGGCGTGCGATCACAAGGATTACTCCCGGACCTTTATGATTTACAGCCTGGCATTTGACAAAGCTGGCCTTTCACTGTGTCCGGAAGAGCTGACCTCTGCAAACAATCAGACGCTTATTCCAGAAAACTCCAATGGGGCAGGGCAGGGGGCAAAGGCTGAGGGATATTGAGTCTTCAGTTCACAGAGCTTCTTTAGAAATGTTGAGGGCTGATTGTTACTCGTTCCTAATAAGAAAATAGTCAAGCTCTTATGATCTGAGAATTGTCATAAAAGTACTAAGCTCTGGTCTAAGAGTTTTGGGAAGGTGGCCTAACCAAATGCGTGGTCCCCTCCTCCAGCCTTTGCATTTCCACATTGGGCAGACCCTGCTCTTGATTCTCCCAGTCTTTATAGAAACAATAAGCGTGTCTTTTAAATTTACTTTCTCCCACAGAAGCTAATTTAATATTTCGAGAGAACAAACAGCCAAGGCCAGCCCTGGATGGTTGTTATTTATATGATCATAAAAAAGATGGATCCAGCTCCTGATATTACTAAATTGTCTTTGGAAAAGGAGCTAGGAGGGACTGAAATGTGTCTCTGCCGTGGTGGGGATAAAAATGAAATTGTCTAAAAGTCCTCCTAGAACGTAGGCCTGGGAGGCTGCTGGCTGCTCTGGGCCAAGAGTGTCCCCTTTGCCTTCGTGGGCACTTTTATGTGACTTGGCTTCCTCTGAAGGTACAGAAGTTGCTTTGCTCCTTTGAGCAACTGCAGACAGTTTCGGCTAGGAATAGATTTTTTTTATTGTTATGATCGAGCTGTATAATAATCCCGAAGAGGCAAGGACAGTAATTGTGTTATGGTTGGTGTGCTGTCCTTCTTAGTCCAGGAAGGACAGGGAAGTTCAAGTCTGCTTTTCTTAATTGTTACCTGCAGGGTATACTTTCTTGCCTGATCTGGCATCTTCCTCTCCTGGCTGCCAGAAGACAGGGGGTTATGAATTCTTAAAGGCTGCTGCCCCTCAGGTAGTAAGAGGTCGGAAGCAGAAGTACACAAGAGCAAGAAGATACACCACAGAAGTTCCTGTCCAGCTCAGAGCCTGGCCATACAGCCTCATCCCAGGCGGTGAGAGACAGATGATTCTCATTATTCACGGTCGTTATGTTTTATAAAACCATCGTGGAACACTGACCTAGGGAATGCTGAGACACTGCTCCTTGGGAACACACAGGGTTTGTTTCCCCCAAGCCTCTGGTCCCAACATTTTCATCAGTCAATTAATACGTAACCTTATTTTCTGTGTGTTTCTCTTTGTTTATTTTTTTAATTTAATTTAATTTTTATTATGTTATATTAGTCACCATACAATACATCATTAGTTTTTGATGTGTTGATCCATGATTCATTGTTTGCGTATAACACCCAGTGCTCCATTCAATACGTGCTCTCTTTAATACCCATCACCAGGCTAACCCATCCCCCCCCCAAACCCTCAGTTTGTTTCTGAGTCCATAGTTTCTCATGGCTCATCTCTCCCTCTGATTCCCCCCCTTCATTTTTCCCTTCCTTCTCCTAATGTCCTCCATGCTATTCCTTATGTTCCACAAATGAGTGAAACCATATGATAATTGACATTCTCTGCTTGACTTATTTCACTTAGCATAATCTCCTCCAGTCCCATCCATGTTGATGCAAAAGATGGGTATTCATCCTTTCTGATGGCTCAGTAATATTCCATTGTATATATGGACCACATCTTCTTTATCTATTCATCCTTTGAAGGGCATCTTGGCTCTTTCCACAGTTTGGCTATTGCAGATATTGCTGCTATGAACATTGGGGTGCATATGGCCCTTCTTTTCACTACATCCGTGTCTTTGGGGTAAATACCCAGGAGTGCAATGGCTGGGTCATGGGGTAGCTCTATTTTTAATTTTTTGAGGCACTTCCACACTGTTTTCCAAAGTGGCTGTACCAACTTGCATTCCCACCAACAGTGGAAGAGGGTTCCCCTTTCTCCACAACCTCTCCAACATTTGTTGTTTCTTGCCTTGTCAATTTTTGCCATTCTAACTGGTGTAAGGTGGTATCTCAATGTGGTTTTAATTTGAATTTCCCTGATGGCTAATGATGATGAACATTTTTTCATGTGTCTGTTAGCCATTTGTTGTATGTCTGCTTCAGTGAAGTGTCTGTTCATGTCTTCTGCCCATTTTTTGACTTGATTATTTGTTTTTGGGGTGTTGAGTTTGAGAAGTTCTTTATAGATCTTGGATACCAGCCCTTTATCTGTAGTATCATTTGCAAATATCTTCTCCCATTCTGTGGGCTGCCTCTTTGTTTTGTTGACTGTTTCCTTGGATGTGCAGAAGCTTTTTATCTTGATGAAGTCCCAAAAGTTCATTTCTGCTTTTGTTTCACTAGCTTTTGGAGATGTATCTTGAAAGAAGTTGCTGTGGCCGATGTCAAAGAGGTTACTGCCTATGTTCTCCTCTAGGATTTTGATGGATTCCTGTCTCACATTGAGGTCTTTCATCCATTTTTTTTTAAAAGATTTTATTTATTTATTTGAGAGAGAGAGAATGAGAGAGAACACATGAGAGGGGGGAGGGTCAGAGGGAGAAGCAGACTCCCCGCCAAGCAGGGAGCCTGATGCAGGACTCGATCCAGGGACTCCAGTATCATGACCTGAGCTGAAGGCAGTCGCCTAACCAACTGAGCCACCCAGGCGCCCTTTTTCATCCATTTTGAGTTTATCTTTGTGTATGGTGTTAGGGAATGGTCGAGTTTTATTCTTCTGTATATAGCTGTCCAATTATCCCAGCACCATTTATTGAAGAGACTGTCTTTCTTCCATTGCATGTTTTTTCCTGCTTTGTCGAAGATTATTTGACCATAGAGTCGAGGGTCCATATTGGGCTCTCTATTCTGTTCCATTGGTCTATATGTCTCTTTTTGTGCCAGTACCATGCTGTCTTGGTGATCACAGCTTTGCAATATAGCTTGAAATCAGGCAACGTGATGCCCCCCAGCTTTGTTTTTCTTTTTCAACATTTCCTTGGTGATTTGGGATCTTTTCTGATTTCATACAAATTTTAGGATTGTTTGTTCTAGCACTTTGAAAAATGTCATTGGAATTTTGATCAGGATGGCATTGAAGGTATAGATTGCTCTGGGTAGCATAGACATTTTAACAATGTTTATTCTTCTGATCCATGAGCATGGAATGTTTTTCCATCTTTTTGTGTCTTCTTCAATTTCTTTCATGAGTGTTCTGTAGTTCCTAGGGTATAGATCCTTTACCTCTTTGGTTAGGTTTATTCCGAGGTATCTTATGGTTTTTGGTGCTGTTGTAAATGGAATCTATGCTCTAATTTCTCTTTCTAGAGTTATGTTATAGTTTCTACAGTGTATAAGAAAGCAGCTGATTTCTGTGCATTGATTTTTTATCCTGCCACATTATTGAATTGCTGTATGAGTTCTAGTAATTTGGGGGTGGAGTCTTTTGGGTTTTCCACATAAAATATCATGTCATCTGCAAAGAGAGAGTTTGACTTCTTCTTTGCCAGTTTGAATACCTTTTATTTCTTTTTGTTGTCTGATTGCTGTTGCTAGGACTTCTAGTACTATGTTGAACAACAGTGGCGAGAGTGGGCATCCTTGTCGTGTTCCTGATCTTAAGGGAAAGGCTGTCAGCTTTTCCCCATTGAGGATGATATTCGCTGTGGGTTTTTCATAGATGGATTTTATGAACTTGAGGAAGATTCCCTCTATCCCTATACTCTGAAGAGTTTTAATCAGGAAAGGATGCTGTATTTTGTCAAATGCTTTTTCTGCATCAATTGAGAGGACCATATGGTTCCTCTCTCTCCTCTTATTAATGTGTTCTATCACACTGATTGATTTGCAAATTTTTTTTTTTTTTAAGATTTTATTTACTTATTTGAGACAGAGAGAATGAGAGAGAGAGAGCACATGAGAGGGGGGAGGGTCAGAGGCAGAAGCAGGCTCCCTGCTGAGCAGGGAGCCCAATGCAGGACTCAATCCCGGGACTCCAGGATCATGACCTGAGCCGAAGGCAGTCGCTTAACCAACTGAGCCACCCAGGCGCCCTGATTTGCAAATGTTGAACCACACTTGCATCCCGGGGATAAATCCCACTTGGTCATGGTGGATGATCCTTTTAATGTACTGTTGGATCCTGTTAGCTAAAATTTTGTTGAGATTTTTGGAATCCATATTCATCAGGGATATCAGTCTGAAATTCTCCTTTTTGATGGGGTCTTTGCCTAGTTTGGGAATCAAGGAAATCCTGGCCTCATAGAATGAGTCTGGAAGTTTTCCTTCTGTTTCTATTTTTTGAAACAGCTTCAGCAGAATAGGTATTATTTCTTCTTTGAATGTTTGGTAGAATTCCCCAGGGAATCCATCAGGCCCTGGACTCTTGTTTTTTGGGAGGTTTTTGATCACTGCTTCAATCTCATTACTGGTTATTGGCCTGTTCAGGTTGTCAATTTCTTCTTGTTTCAGTCTCGGCAGTTTATAGGTTTCTAGGAAGGCATCCATTTCTTCCAGGTTGCTTAATTTATTGGCATATAGTTGTTGATAATAATTTCTAATAATTGTTTCTATTTCCTTGGTGTCAGTCATGATCTCTCCCCTTTCCTTCATAATTTTTTTAATTTGGGTCCTTTCTCTTTTCTTTTGGATAAGTCTGGCCAGTGGTTTATCAATCTTATTAATTCTTTCAAAGAACAAGCTTCTAGTTTTGTTGATCTGATCTACTGTGTTTCTGGTTTGTAATTCATTGATCTCTGTTCCAATCTTAATTATTTGTCATCTAATGTGTGGCTTAGGCATGATTTGTTGCTTTTCCTGCAGTTCTCTAACGTGTAAAGTTAGTGAATTCAGGATTTTTCTTTTTTTTTTTTCTGTTTAAAGACACCTTATTTAATATAGACTTTTGATTCGTTAACATCGAACTTACAGCCAACAACACCAGAGCTCACACCGGAATAAAACTGATTTAACACGTGAGGCATAGTGCAGCTTTCTTGCACTTAGGAGCTCCAGACCTCACTTCAGCAGGATGCTTGGGGGCCATTTTCAACAGAAAAATTACCAACGAAAAGCCCCAAAATGCAAAACAAAAAAAAACATGACATGAAAATAGGCTTCAAAAAGGACACTTTGTGCAGTTTGAGAGCCGAGATGAGAAGGTAGGATGTTGCCTTGCTCCATCTGGGGATGAGCTCGTTAAATGATTCAGATTATTCGTAGCTTTGTAAGTGTCTAAAAATGACCACGAAAAGTCTACAGGTATTGACTTTGTGGTTACAAATAAACTTTTAGCAAAGAAATGAATTTGCAAGTCCAGAGTCTGCAAGTCATGAGGATGAGCTGTCATCCAAAGCTCAACTGAGAAATGTACCTTCCACAAGGGGCCTTGTGTCTTGTCCTACAGAGCGCCCCACTTCCTCCCTGCCCTCTTCGCCTCAGGCTGACCCGCAGCACTGTGTCTGTGCCTGGGTTCTGCTTTGTCCCCACAAGCCAACTCGATCAGTCCCCGGTTTTGGGAATCTGCTTCTCTGATTTCATGAGCCTACCTCCCTGTCTAGTTCACCTGCCTACAAAGGGTTGGTCCAGTGAGGACCCTGGCCTTGTCTTGGCCAGTCTTCCTCGGGCCCCAGTGTGGTGGCCTGAGGCTGGGACTAGCTCATAAGACCCAGCAGCCCATCACAGGCTTCACCTCTGACAGCCCACGGCCACAGAGTGTGTGCATGTGTCTCCTGGGCACCATGGTGGGAAGGCGGGGCCCTTCCCTGAAGGTGTTCACAGCCCAGAAGGGCAAACAGGTGGTTAAAACGCAACTGATGACGTTGCCATCCAGGGCAGGCCAGGATGCTTCCTTTTTGTCCACATCCCTCCCAGGGAACCCCTCCCCCAGACTTTTGCCAGCACAAATCAGTTCTGCTATTTTCTTAAAACCTCTTCCTCCCCGTCATTCTTTTGGGCTTCCCAGCACTCCCCTCACCACCTACACCCGAGTGAATCTCTGTCTGTTTCCCATCAATTGTGCATCCTGTACAGCGTTCAGCCATCTCTGTATGCTCACTGCCACCACTCCCAAGTGCCTTGGTGAGTTATGGCCATTGTCCACCCTGCTCGCTGCAGGATAGCTGGAGAAAGACATGTGAAATGCAAATGTGTCCAGATCCATAATCAATAGAACTCTATATGGGATACACTAAAGGCTGACGTCTCAATGAACAAAGAGACCATTGATGTTTTACTCTCCCAAACACTTAGACCTTTAAATGGATCTTAAATGCTTTACATGGCACTCCTGTGACCTCTTTTAAATGTATGCCGTCCTTTTCAATATGGACTGTCTATAGCTATCTTTAGTTTCTGTGAATCCTTTTATAATATTGCTAAGTTAAAAAGGAAATTAATAATTCTTCCACAATAAACCAGAATGCACTAATGTTTCTCCTATGGAAATATTTATGCCTTATATTTCATTTAATTCACATTTTTGTCAGATCGCTAAAATCTTTTTAAGGTCTGTTTGTATCTAATATGTAAAGAATACCATATTTTTTTAGGCACTACACATATTCTCTCACTGATTTCTTACAACCTCAAGAGGCATATAGATGAATCAATAGGGTATCAGAGAGGTTAGGTAAGCAGCACATAATTACACAGTAGCTGCTCAACGTCAGAATCCAATTCATACCTGCACAGTTCTGAGAAAAACAGATGTCATCAGGGTTCCTTTGGGAATGCCAGCGTGGATATGAGGACGTAAGTCTTACAGAGCCACCCCTTATTCAGTGGGAACGAGGATCAGCCTCAAAGTTTTATGTGGTTTGTTAGCATTGTATCACTCGAGGTTCAACTGGAGAAGCATAATCAATAGGATACAAACACATACATACATACATGTGCACACACATATATAGTAAACATACATATACATTTTATATATATATATGGGATATATCATTTATATGTTGTATAGGTGTGTTTACGTGTATGTATGTTATTGGATACTTGTATATGTGTAACGTGTATCTGCATACAGATTGTAGATACACACCTACACACGGATACATGTATGTACATATGTCTATTGGATGTGAGCATATACATATACTGGGCCCCTGCCCTTTCTGGCACATGTGTGTGTTGTGTGTGTGTGTGTGTGCACCTCTGTGTGTACAAGAGTGTGGACTCTAGAGTCAGAGAGATGCCAATTTTGAATCCTGGCTTTTCTGTGGACTAGTGGGTGACTTTGGACAAGTTACCTAACCTCTTGAAGCCTTGCTTTCTTCATGTGAAAAATCAGGCTGATAATAGAACTATCTCAATATATGGGGCGCTTGGGTGGCTCAGTCGGCTAAGCATCTGCCTTCGGCTCAGGTCATGATCCCAGGGGCCTGCAGCGGGCTCTCTGCTCAGCAGGGAGTCTGCTTCTTCCTCTTGCCTCCCCCCTGCTCCTGTTCTCTCTCCTTCTCTCTCTCTCTCAAATAAATAAAATCTTGAAAAAAAAAAAAACCAAACTCTCTCGTTATACTTGCTGTGAGGATTAAGTATGATAATACAAGTGAAATGGTTCAGAGAGTGGCTAGCTTAATAAAATGTGTCATTATCATTATTATTATTATTACTATTGTTACTGTTTAAGTATACCCGCCTGCTTTATGTTGCTTATTCACTCAGGAACCGCCTTTTGTTTTGTTTTGTTTTATACCCTCTAAGCTCTACTCACTAGAGTGGGTGCTTAGGATACAAGTAAATATCACCTAATCCTTCTTCCCTCAGGTAACTCCACGGTCACTTAAACTCCATGGCAGACCTCTGCAGGAGGAATTAGCTTCTTAACTTTCCAAAATAGAGCATTGAGGCCAAGAGCGTTGACAGCTTCTAACTAATCGAAAATGGAGCGGGGATTCCAACCAAGACTTCTGACTGTGGATTCTTTCTTTGAAGCCACATCTAGACTCATTATAATGGGTTGCAGTTTTAATGTTTTACAGTTTCCAAAAGAATTCATATCTATGATCTTAGTTTCAAGTCTTGCCAGAATCTTGATAGAATAGGGTGTTACTTATTCTTCAGCTACTACTTATTCTTCCTGTGGATGAGGGGCCTGAGTCCATGATGGATGCAGGTCCCCCAGGTGGCCTGGCTAGCAGACGGTAGAGCCGGGGGGCAATCTGGGACTCTGTGCTGTGCTCTCCTGTGCTGCCTCCACAGGGGGTGCCTTGTCCAGGGGTCTCCTCTTGAACTTTGGAACCCCTCCTGGGTTAGAACCAAATCTGCTTGTTGATACTTAGCTGTGACCCTCCCCCATTGCTCCATTGTTGGGCTGGGAAGAGAGGTGGGAGAAAGAGCCCCTTCCTCTCCTTCTGCAGGCTCTATTTTGGCCATGCTGACTCATTCCTTGTGGCCTGCTTCTCTTTGCCCAGAGTGGGGAGCCAGAAGAAGTTGATTTCCCCAGCAGCTGTGCATGGAGGGGCCCATTTGGCATCAGTGGACCCCAGGGTACTTCCTCCATCTTCACAGCTCTGCCAAAGAGATTGACATCAATGTAGTTGGCATGGCCTCTCCAAGCCCTCTGGGACGGAGGATGGGGAAGAGCCCTGGGGCTGTGAAAAGTCAGTAATGTCAGGGCAAGAATTGTTCTCTCCGTGGAGTGGGGCTCTATAGGGCAGCTGATGGAAAAACAGATAATATAAGGGGGAGGAGATTGCCTCTGGACTTGGGACACCTTTGGCTTTGGACTCAGTCAGCCAGCGGTACCGCTGCTTTGTTCAATGGCATGCTGTGGTATCTACTAGAGAAACAGAAGAATCAACACTAATGAACTCTTTTTGATGAGCCAGCAGCTGGATTTGGCAAGAACATGTTAGCATATGAAATCAGGCAGAAGGCTTTCTTTTTTTTTTTAAACTCTATTTTTTTGTGTGTGAAAATTTGCGAAGCTCTTACAGTTGTGAAGTAAGGGTATCATGTTCATTTTACATATGATACAGTTTGACAGTAGGGAGGTAGCTGTTTTGCACACCTGTTATTTACTAAGAGATTTATTTATGGTATCATCATTTTATTTTATGAAAGAATTTATTTTCAAAGTCATACGTGGTCATGGTTTTAGAAACATTAAGGTTAGGTTAGCCCATTAGGCAGGTAACCTAGATCAGCAAAAGTGCTGATGGAGGGTGAGAAAAATCTAGAACGGATGGTAGAGGAGGGAGACAATGAATATCAACTATGGTCTTAGGTTCAGCTACAGTGGTGGAGACTGTAGCTTGTCCGACATCCCACTAACTTTATTCTTTTAAGAAGAATTACTTTTAACATGGAAACAACTTAATGTGAGGCATGGCTGGATCTGAGTGGTGCAGGGCATGGGCTGTTACAGACCCTGTCTGTGCTCAGTCCCACTCCCTCATATCCTTATCCTTATTCCACAAAGGCCAGCCTGACTTCCGGTGGCCAGCATCTGTTTGTCAGAGGTGAAAAATCCCATTCTGCCTGAGAATGGGCTGGACTTTCCTAGGAATTATGTTCTCCCAGAGAAAGCCCTTAAACCATGATTAATGTATGTGGGGGTATATAAACACCTCCACTCCCTTGCCTATTGACCAAGATAATTCTGAGTTTTTCCTTCTATTTTTCCAGAGTTTCTCCTTGGGATGATCTCTAGTAGCTCACTTTTAACTGTCTTGAAAACACAGTCCTTCCTGGCCCCTCCTTCCCTGTGTCATGCCCCTTCTCTCCTATCTGTGTTCCTTGCAGTAATGATAACTACTTGCTCTTGAATCCATGACATAAAACGGTATTCATCAGACCACAGGGCCAAATCCAGTCTGTCACTTGTTTTTGTAAATAAAGTTTTATTGGAGCACAGCCACATCAATTCCTTTATGTATTGTCTAGGGCTCCTTTCACGCTACAAGGATGGAGTAAGTTGAGTGGTTGTGACAGAGATAGTATGGCCTGGAATGGGGCATATCATATATTTACTCTCTTGTCTTTTACGGGGGAAGTTTGCTGACTCCTGGCTTAAATTGTGCTCCTGGGGGCATCCAAACTAAAATAGCATCTGTAGGCCATTGGGTGAAGAAAGTTGAGTATTACTGCAATGTGGATGGGGCAGAATCGTCCAGAGAAGATGACCACGAGAGGAGCAGAGACTTGTAGTGGAGGTGTTTGAGGTCACCATTGAAAGACACACCAGGGGATATACTTACCCCAGCCTCAGTTCCCGTTTCTCCTTGGTGAAATAAGAACTATCCTCAAGGGTCCTTTTAAGATCCCACCTGGTCCCACAGCCTCCTACTAAGATCCTGTCTGCCCTATCTTCCTTTTTACAGCCTCTGTTTCTTCCTTTGTTCTAACTCTCATGGGAATTTCTAGTCTTCTCTTTGATTCAACCACCACACTAAGCTTCCCGAGGGCAGAGATCAGGCCTTGCTGGCTTCGCTAACTCCACTTAGTTGGGAGGGCATGATCCCGTTCACGTAGTGGCTTGGTCAAAGCTTTCTGAATTGAGCATACAAGCTCCCCACCCCCTCCTGCTATTTTTCTTCCTGGCAACCAATGCCGTATACACACAAAGCCAGTGGGGCTGGAGGGGTCCCAGCAGCCATGGACTCATGATTCCCTTACACCCCTCCTGAGCTAGTTGGCTCAGATGTGCATGAACTTGACCTTCTGACCTTGGATTCATTATCTCTGTGTGCCAGACTCTGAGCCAATCAGTTCTGGACAGATGGCTCTTCAAAGCCAGTGACTGTGGGATTTGGAGCAGCCATTGCCCAGAGTGTAAGCTTCCTTCCAGCTGATTCTTATTATCCCTATCCTAGCCTATCCGCGAGTGTGAAATTGTCCTGGCCATTCTCTAAAAAGGCTTCTCCATCTTCAGTAGGTCCTACTGCCAGGCTTTTCCCAAGCCTACATGATAATGCAAAGATTTAAGTTCATACTTTCCAAAAGGGCAACTTTTCAAATTCATCATGAAGTCTCCTGAAATATGTTAAGTAATGCATTCAGTTCCTGCTGATGGATGAAATGCTGAGGCCATTATCATAATGTAGTGCCTTATTTTTTGGCTGAAAATTATATTGGGTTTTTGACATGAGGAGCCAAGTGGCAAATTGCAATAAACTGCAAGAGAAATCAGTGATAATTCAATAGTCACAGAGGTCCCTTGAGGGAATAGTAACAGTAACAATAATAAAAACAGCCCCCCACTAACTTTCTCATCAGGTTCTGAGACACAGAGTGGGTAATGTTTTGATTACACAGCTGGGCCAGCAGATCAAACCTTGACTCCACTGATGGGCAAACATCAATCACGTTGGCATATCTGATGGAGCCAAAGAACATGTTGATTTGATGATTGCTTTGTAAAATTTATCATCCCTCCAAGCACGGTCACACATCCTAAATACTGCCACCCCTAGGACCAGTGCAAAGGGCCATGGATGGGTTTTAAACCCAGGGTTTGCCCATTTGTTGTGCAGACATCCACTCTGAACTCTGCATTGGTCACTTTCTCCGGGGGGTGCCTGACAGGGGTGATTTGGAAATAAGTTTCAGAGTTGCTTTAATGCCCAGGTGTATGAATCTAGTCCAAATAGTGGGTAATTTCAGAGTTATTTTGCTGATTGGACTTCTTTCAAATATAGATATGCATCGCATCTCATTCAGCCCAAGTGGGAAGGGAAAGAAAACTGCATTCCAGTTGCATAGGTTTTAGGTCTAATCTATAGACCTAGAGTTTATGGTGAGAGAGGAAAGAAATGTATGGAGAGTGGGAACAAAGGTCTAAAGACAATACGCCCTCACGTGCATACACACATATCACAAACATCCACATGTTATACAGACACATAAACAGGTAACCCAGTACACATAATATACACACATAAACACACATTTTTTTTTTTTAACACACTGGTTTTTATAATCAAGCAAATGAGACTTTTTTGGGGGGGGTATCATTTTAAAAGCGAGACAGATCAGATTCTGCCCGATCAACTGTAAAAAAGACATATTTTTTCCCTTACCACTCCTTTCTCCACACATGCAAATCTGGACATGCTTATTTTCTTGAGATTTTTTATCCTGCTCTCTGCTATACAAGATATTCTTCAAGCCCTCAGATAATCTGGTTTCTTCTGATGTTATAAAGCTCTGCATGATGATGTCCTGTATTTCTCAGTGGTTTGGGTTTCTTATTTTCCCTTGGTTCAGAGGGATGTACCTGTCTCCAAGATCTTTTTGGCCCTGTGGTTCCCACTCTGTCTCCACTTTAGCAGAGCCTATCTTGCCCAGGAGTCTCTACATCATTAGTGGCCACACTAAACCCCCGGGGAACCATTCCTGAGGCTGCCCTTTGGATGTGTATCAGCTACACTGAAGGGAGAAAGAAGTTAAGAGCAGCATGGACTCTCCTTTTTCATAGTTTCAGCTGCATTTGATGCCAGTTCTCTCAGATGGTCTATTAACATTTCCAAGCTTGTCAGAGCATTTCTAGTTCAATAAAATGGGAAGAACATGATTTTTTTAAAAATAAAGAAAAATTGAGTCCAGGAATGCCAGTGAATCTCCCCCGAAGGAATCAGCACCAGGTTGTCTAATGGCTCTGTGTTTGCCTCTTCTGCTAATGAGCTTTCTGCTCCAGCCAAAGCATCCTCCCGCCCCACCCCTCCCTGGGGCCCTTGGTTTTCTCATCTATAGAAATTGGGAGGTTAGATTGCTAAGGTTTGTCTGAGCTGTACAAAATAATAAAACACATCGAACCTCCAGTGATTCAAATTTGAATTCAGATTAGGTTAACTCATGGTGAGTTTGCCATCCACCAAGACCCGTGGGCAGTCACAGAGGGCTCTGCAGCAGGCACAGGAATGCTCCCTCCCCTTACAGGGGAGGGGGCTATAAATTCACACCAGGCATGCGCACGGAGCGTTTCCCATCAGCCTCCTTCCTTTGCTAAGGAGGTAGGGCTGCCGTGTGGAGTCCATCCAGTGGCTCATGCAGGTCAGTGCTGATGATGGTACGACTGACATGCCAGATGCCAAAGGTTAGGCTTTCCAAAGACTAGAAACAGGCTGACAACATCTGTCTCTCCTAAGGGAAAATTGTGATCTCACATGGGAGTTGGGGAAAGAGTCAAGGTTTGATGCAGACAGACCAGGGCTTGAATCGTGGCTCTTACTTTTTAGCTGTGAGATCTTAGGCAAGTTACTGAGTCTCTCTGAGCCTACAAAAATGACTAGTAACACCTTCTCAATGTCAAAGCTGTGACAATGCTCTGAAGTTCACAGTAGCTCACATCAATGCAAAAATTGCCAGCCCTAGTCCTGCAGATATCACCACTGGAGGGGAAGAAGGTATGTACCCCACCCGGCCTCATCAAGAAGTGTTAGTTTCCTTTCTGACTTGCTGTCATGACCCGCCATAAGCCTGACATCTTCATATTTGTCTAAAATTTGAGAAGTATTTGACATGTTTTTAGTTCTACCTCTTCCCAACATCATATACATTTCTTACCTGCCAGGAAGCTTGTAGATATATTTTTTTAAAAAGTCAGCGGGACGGTGGGGTGGCTCAGTGCATTAAGCATCTGACTCTTGATTTCTGCTCAGGTCTTGATCTCAGGGTTGTGAGTTTGAGCCCAGCATGGAGCCTACTTAAAAAATAAATAAATAAAAAGAAAAAAAAGAAAAGAAAAAAAAAAGCAAAGCGAAGTCAGCTGCAGATACTCTCCTTTTTGGTATATGCATTTTTCCTTTTTAACTTCTATTACACTGATCATACATACTTTGTATTGTTAGTACTCTTTTGTAACTTTTTAAGAGATTCTTAATGGATCAGAGAAGTTGCACTTAACACCTAAATGATATTCAACTATATTAGCAATTGCTAATGTTTTATTACATTTCTTTTAACTCTCTCATATTCTTCTTATTTGTTAAACCATTCTCAAATGAGCAGTGGATATCACACTCTTTGACCCCTGAGTGCTTCAGCATTCTTTTCCTAAAGACCAAAGACATGCTGTTATGTCCCTGCAGTATGATTATAAAATTCAGAAACTTAACACTGATATAATACTATGACCTCATCCACAGCCTATACTCAAATTTTGCTCATTATCCCAATAATATCATGCATAGCATTTTCCCCCAATGTTGGTTCCAATCCAAGACCACACAGTGATCTATTGCTCCTCTGAGTCTCCTCCCTCGCCTTTACCCTGGAATGATTCCTCAGTCTTTGCTTCTGTCTTTCGTGATTGTGTTAGATTGGGTTGTCCCAGAAGTTGAGGCTGAGACAGAGATTGAAATGCATGTAGATCTTTGGGAGGCAATTCTAAGCAGCATGATTAGGGAGTGGAACAAGGAAGGGAAGGAAGTCGATATGGGTGTGTTATCAAGCAAGTAAGTAGTGTGGGCGGCTGAGGCTTCCATTCCAATATGGCACCCTGGGGGACAGTGTAGAAAGGTGCCCCCAAGTTATCCTAACCAGGACATACGAAAGTGGGAATTCTTATCCTAACCCCCATCTGTTACTGGCTTCAGGCTGCTCCAGGGGTATTAGCTTCTCCAGCGTTTCCAGCTTGCCCCCTGGAGAGTTCCAAATGCAAGCCCTGGAAGGGTGAGTGCCAAGGGCATGTTGGGGGGAGCGGATGGGCACAGACAGCATCTGCTGCAATTGCACTGACTGTTTTGAAGAGCATGGGGCAGTTTTGTAGAATGTTCCTCAGTTAGGGTTGGCTTTCTTGTTTTCTCTTGTTCAGATTCCAGGGTCCTGTCAGCACATCATATCAGAAGGCTCAGAATGGAATACGTTTCGTAATTGGTGATGTTAACTTTGATCACGTGGTTAAGGTGATATCTGTCAGATTTCTCCACTGTAAAGGGATCTGTTTTCCTTAATAAGTAGAGAATGTCTGAGAAATACTTTGAGACTGTGTAAATATCCTTTCCCCAGTAAACCAAAAAATGGGAATCTATTTCTTATTAATCACTAACAAATAGTCTAGGGGCCGCAGTGTCCGTTTCTTACAATGGCATGACATTTTTGTTCTTTGCTAAGAATTAATTGTAGATATGCGTCAGGAAACATACAGGATCCTAGAAGTGCATTTTTTTTTCTCATCACGCCATACCTTGTCATATCAAATTTATGTCATTTTCTTGATTGGAAAGAAGTTCTTTTGAAAATGGTACTTTCAAAGCACAACAACCTTAAGTAAGGAGAGAGTGAAGTGGCTCTGTTCCTCCTCCTCCACTGTTCCCACTGTGTGTCTGCTGACCCACGATGCCGAGGCTGCCAGACGCAGCCTGACTGTGTCCTTTTCATGTTGTGTGGTGGGCTGTCTTTAGATGAGGCTGGCATGTGAAAGTAACCCCAAGTTATGCTCCCTCGGTGAATTAGGTGGGAGGATGTGTGAAGATGAAAGAGAAGAATTGGACTTTCAAAATCTTTTAGGAACACAAACGAAAATAATAAACCTGGGTCTTAAAATAGCTGATGGGCTAAAATCACTGAAGAATCTCAAGGGGCGGGGGATATTTATCAGCTAGAAGAGGAGCATGCATATTATTTGGAGCAAACTAAGCATCATCTTCAGGCTCTTCATGTGCGAAAGCCAGGCTTCTGCAGAGGGGCCACTTTTGTGCCTTAACTTCAGTAAGCAGAAGAAGACCTACTTATTTAGGGACCTACTCAGTTTGTTTGGGGAGACGAGACATACACAAATGTGTCGCCCATTCCGTTCTTCCTCTCTCTCCATCTCTCCTTCCTCCACTGTCTGCCTCGGACCAATCACTTACCTTTCTGACACCTCAGTTTCTTCATCAGCAAAGGGGAATGCTGGGAGTGCCTCACTCAGGGTGTTGATTTGAAGACTAGAGGAGACTCCTAAGGTGTGTGCCTGGAGCCTGACTGCCACATGGTATGCAGTCCATACAGGCCAGCTCTTTTTTCCGGCTTCCTCCTGTTTTTGCCGGGCTTCTCCCTCTCTGCCTGGGGATTAGCATGTAGCTCCTAGGATCCAGAGTGCCTGGGTTCAAATCCTGCCTCTGGCATGCTAGTGCTGTGGGTCGGGGCAAGTTGCCTCAATCTCTGTGCCTCAGTTATCTTGTCTGTACAGTAGGGTGATAACAGCATTAACCTTGGGGTAAGGATTAAATGAGTTTACACCTATAAAACACCCCTGGGCTGCACCACAGCCTTGACTTAAGGTGTGGGTATTATTATTCCTCTCTTTCTCTATCATCATCATCGCCATCCTCACCATCATCCTCACCATCATCCTCACCATCATCCTCACCATCATTCTCAGTCACCAGCAGCAGCATCTTCACCATCACCATCATCATCCTCACCACTGTCACCATCATCACCATTACCATCATCCTCACCATAATCACCATCACTACCATCATCACCATCATCACCACCATCACCATCATCATCACCATCACCATCATCACCATCATCATTATCACCATCATCACTACCATCATCATCATTTCCATCATCATCACCATCATCATCAATTCCATCATCATCACCATCATCATCATCATCACCATCACCATCATCATCACCATCATCATCACCATCATCATCATCATCACCATCACTATCATTACCACCATCTACATCATCACCATCACCATCATTTCCATCATCATCACCATCATCACCATCACCATTATCATCACCATCACCATCATCATCATCACCATCACTATCATCACCACCATCATCATTTCCATCATCACCATCATCTGCATCATCACCATCATCATCATCATTTGCATCATCACCATCATCACCATCATCATCATCTCACCATCACCATCATCATCATCATCATCATCTTTTTTGCAGAATATAGGCTCCTAGGGGGCTGAAAGAGTAACTTCATCTACTCTTCCTAAGCCTAAGGGAGGGTTTAGGATGTTTTACTTAAGAGGTGGGTAGTATGATGAGGTACCCCAGAGTGGCCATCCTGACACTTACTGTTAATTTCTACTTGAATGTCAGCAGATACCCACTCCTAAGGATTCTCTGGGGCACGGCAGGCTGCTGAAGAAAATGAGCTGCCTCCAAACCATGTTCATTAGGGCTTCAGGGCTCTGGTTATATCCTGGATGCCCACATCCTCACATTCCCCCTGTCATCTTCCCTTCTCCCCCAGGAGTGGGGACAGAATGCCCAGGAGGCAGGGTGATGTGGGAGAGAGAAGAGAGCAAACGCCTCAGAGAGGCTACACAAGAGAAACACAAGGGGAGTCACAGATGTAAGCCATGTGTGCAATTTCTCATTTTCTAGAAGCCACATTAAAAATAATAAAAAGCAACAGGTAAAATTAATTTTAATAATACATTTTATTTAACCCAATGTATCATCAAAATATTATCAAATCAGCTAGTAGTAATATGAAAATTACTAATGAGATTATTTTACATTCTTCTTTTTCTGACGGTGTTTGGAATCCAGTGTGTATTTTACACTTGCTGTAAATCTCAGATCAAACCAACCACATCTCAAGTGCTCAGGCACTATGTGTGGCTCAGGGCTACCTTATCCACAGCCCAGATTTAGACTCCACAGTCCTAGGTCCAAATCCTGGTTCCATCCCAGGCTGCTGGGTGACCCCAGGCAAGTTACTTAACGTCTCTGAGCTTCAGTTGCTTCATTTGTGTATCAGCAATAATCTTTGGGAATCTAATTGGGAAGCTTAGAAATAGGAAAAAACCAAGCACAGAAGCTGGCATATAGTAGGTGCTTAATAAATGTTCATTCCTTCCCTCCCTTTGTGTCCCGTCTACCTCACTGAGGAGTTCCTGTGAGTAGCAGGAGCGTCTAAGGTTGTCCCCGGACAGAGAGACTATGGAGAATGACGTTTTTTGCCTGTCCACTGTAGTGCATGGCTGTGTTCTCATCCAAGGTGAAGATGCCACCTCCTCCGAGAAGCCTTCCCTGGTTGCTTAGCACTTTCCGTGGTTCGATATTTCCCCATTTATTTGTGTGATCCTTGTTCACGGTTTCTCTCTCCCTACTAGAATTCAGCTCCATGAGTGCAGCCCCTTTGTCTGACGCGTTCCTGGCACGTGCAACAGATTTGGTCACCCAGGGGCAGTCGACAGGCACGTGATTGTTGAATGAATGGACACCAGAATAAATGAACACTAGAAAGCCCAATGTCATTCAAAGGACCCTTCTAGTGTGTGTCTAACATGACTGGATTGTAATACTCTTCAAGAAAGTGTGGAGTCCTGCTCCTGATTGGGATTTCGGGACCCTTTGTATGAGGTGCCCATCTAGCACCGTGAAAACGTGCTGCACTTGGTATGACAGGCTTTGCTACACTTAATCTCGGAACTGAGTGTAACGCACAAACCCACACTCTCTGCTTATCTGGGTGCCGAAGCTGCTGCACCTCACAGCAGTCTCCTGGCCACCGAAATTTTTTTCTGCTCATAGGACCTTGTCAGATGGAACCCCTGACTTTCCAGAATGGCGCACATTCTCTTCCATGTCCCTTCTTTCCCTGAGTTGCTCACCTTGTGGGTGCTGTTCCCATTCCTGCTCATCAAAGAGTTTCAGAAGCTGGCTCTTCCCATCAGGACATTTCACTGCTGCTTTGGCACCAGCACCACCCGATCAGAAGGGTCTCCAGCAGTCGTGGCAGGTCCCACTGGCAAGGCGGTGTTTGGGGTAAATTTCCAATGACAAGCACCGTGATCCCTTCCCGCCCTATCTCCATCCTCATTCCAGGCTCACACGTCCTTGCTCTGCTCTGTTGTCCCAGGGTCCCCCTGAGTGGGCCAAACACTTGGATCTGGATGTCCTAAATGTTAGTCCCCAAACTGAGACTCAAATCAAAGCATTTCCTTGAAGCCTACCTGCTTCCATCCTCCTTGCGTGCAGCCTCCCCTGGCCCCTACAGACAGTGGTAATGACCCTGCAAGGCTTGGCTTTCCTGCCGGCTTCCTGCTCTCCCACCTGAGCCTCTGGAGGGCGGGGGCCACACCTACCTGTGTCTGGCACTCAGCCAGCCCTTGATGAACGTTTGTTGAATGCACCATTGAGTATATAAGTGCAAGTTTACCGGATCCTAGCAACAAACCAACAAAACACTGCCTTGTTCGTTTGCAATATTTATAATATTAATGACACCTAACAATGTCAAAGTGCTTATTTTGTGTCAGGTACCATGTGAGTGCTTTAAACCCATTAGCTCCTTTAATTATCAGGACAAGTTTAGGAGGTAGGTCTCTTACAATCCCATTTTACAGATGGGAAAACAGAAGCAAAGAAGGGCAGACTTGCTTCCCCTAGGTCACAGCCTACCTGGTGAGTGGCAGAGCTGGGATTTGAACTCTGGCAGCCTGCTTCCAGAACCTCAGCTCTTCGCTGCCGCAGGAAACCTCCTTTTGTAGTAGCCCCGGAGGGAAAGACTTAACCAGATGTACCAACCACAGGGCACGTTTTGCCATCCTTCAAACCTGCCCTGCAATTGCTCTTTTTATTCTTTGGACTGTTTGTCTGATCTGCAGTTGCAGGAACCATGAGGCTGTCTGCACTCTCGCTCTCCTGTTGCTCAGTTCTCCTTGTTTCTAGATCTGATTTCTGCTCCATCAGGCTCTTTGGACATCCCAACAGAGCTAGAGGTATCTTCCTCTGACCTCCTATAGCAGTGTGCTCTGAGCGTACATTTTACTCGGGGTCTGTGTCTAGATCATTACTTCTTGTCCCAGCAACCTGCCATGTGCAGGTAACAGGCATCATCACCCCTGGAGTGTGTGCTCCTTGTGTTCAGGGTCACGGATTTGCCAATGTTGTTTCTTCAGTACCACGCACGGTGCCTCATGCCTATGAAAATGCTTTGAGGGAGCGTACTGAGCACAGTTAGTGATAACCAGGGTTGCTCTTAAGAGCAGAGGAAATTTGGTGAATGTCTTAGGATTTCTGGAGCATGGGACAGATTGTTTGTCCTTGACGATTTTCTCTGCCTGGACTCACCGGGCTTGAAATAGTGTCACTCTGGAGGCTTTTCTTTGTGAAATAAGTATTTCTTCCTGCAGGTATCCTTGGTAAAACAAAATAGATTTGTGGGAAGAGTAGTGTCTTAAATCTCTAAAATATTTGTGTGACTTGGAGGCAGGCACGCCGTCCATGCCTGGAGCTCTGGGGACACAAGGGAGAAAGGATGAGAAGCCGGGAAGAGACGTGGGTGTCGCTAAAGCATGCTTCCCTTCATTTCCAATTTTGTCAGGAGTCAGCCTCCATATATATCTCTTTTAGCACTTCTAAGTAGCAACACAAGTCTTCCAGATGGCTGTGGAATTACTTGTAAGGAAGCCGGCAGATTCTTCTTGAAAAAAGAAAATTCTCATTAAAAGTGAATGAAAGCATGAATTTTCAACATGTCCATTTGAAACTCTAAGAATTTCTAAGCGAATTAGACTCATGTGAAATGAGGCACACTCAAAGCGATCTCAGTCAGCACACTACACACTGACAGCCTGTGTTCTGCTCTGTGTGGGCACTGCCCGGGGGTGCCAGGGAGGCGGTAATGAAGGAGACAGGGGCCCTGAGCCCCAGCAACTTGCAGTGGCATCCGCAGACCATTAACACGTCTTTGTAGGCAATGGTAGGATCCACCAGTCACTTTCAGCATTTCATAGTCCTAACCGATGTCTTCTTGTGTTCAGCCGTAATCATGGGCAGGAGAACAGAAACACCATCTCTCTGCTCTTGCCAGGAATCAAATTATGTCTGTGTTTGACCACTACTGATTTCATTGGAAGACATTTCATTACTCCATAAGCCATAAGGACGGTTGCAGAAATGGACAGAGAGAACTGTATCTTGCCCAACTTGAGATTCACAAGGAGGAGAGATGGGTAGATTTTCTTGGTGGCGAGTGTTGTAGAGCTCAGATTCCAGATGCCACGTCTTTGTCTCTATACGAGATATTCTGGTAAAAAGTCCAGTAGGATGACTGTCGCCTGGATCCCTCAGCTGCCCTGGGGGTCAACTGCAGACAGTCTCCCTCCACATCGAGGGCATCAGAAGTCCCTTGGCTACAGGAGGGCATTCTATCCATGTGTGGGGCAGGCCAGAGCCAGAGATTAAAGCCCAGGAGCAGCTCTCTAGCAGTGAAGGAGGACAGCTCGTATGGACAGCTGGTGCTTGCCCACCTTTGGGGAACCCACTTCTCAGCTGTCCTTCACAGTCTCCCAGAGAGTCCCTGTAGGATTGAGCCCCCGTCACTCATAGTGGTGACTTGCTCGTTAACACTATTGTCGTTGGCTTTCTTCCTGTTGCTGTTTCCCTCCTTTGCTCTTGCACCAATCTTCCAGGAATCATCTTCCACAATAAGGCATCTGTACCAAATCCCTATCTTAGGGTCGACGTCTGGGGGAGTGCAAAGTTAAGACAGTGCTTCAAAATACTGAGGAGTTAGAAAAATGTCTGGCCAGTGGGCGTGGCTTTGAAGGTGATGCTGCATTAGAACCAGGGGCCAAGGGCAAAGCCACCGATGGCCCCAGGATAACAAACCTCACCTCTGAACACAGGGATGCCTGACACGGGGACCCTTGGTAGTGTTAGCTCGTGTAAAGAGCTGCAGTGTCTCCATGTGCACCTTCCATCTGGATCACATGTGGGCACTCTGCAGGCAACATGGCCAGTTCTCCTGACCCGCAAAGTTCTCTGGAGTACCACTCTCTCCCTGTCCCCACTGTCGTCTCCTTCTCACGAGGGTGACATGACATATTAGACTGTAAGCACTAAAGAATCAAGGGTCAGCTCTGTTTTTACCCCCCAGTGTATCCTCAGAGGCACACAGCAAGTGCTCAGTAACTCCTTGTTGCCTATTCCTGGAGCATCAGACTCTCCACAGACAGCATCTCACTTGTGCCTTCCTGGCTACCCCTAACACATAGCATTTGCCAGAGGTGCAGTTAGCCATTAAACCAATTAGACACATTGCCTCCAGCCCAGGGCTTCTCCAAATTTTATTTATTTATTTATTTATTTATTTTTAAAAAGATTTTTATTTATTTATTATTTGAGAGAGCGAGAATGAGAGAGAGTACATGAGGGGGGGAGGGTCAGAGGGAGAAGCAGGCTCCTCGCTGAGCAGGGAGCCCGATGCGGGACTCGATCCGGGTCTCCAGGATCATGACCTGAGCCGAAGGCAGTTGCTTTAACCAACTGAGCCACCCAGGCACCCCGCTTCTCCAAATTTTATTAAGATTTTATTTAAGATTCAACTAGAGAGCTTGTTGAAACCTAAATCTCTGGGCCCCTGCCAAGAGGTTCCGATTCTAGTGTGTGCCCCGAGAGTTTGCATTTCTAGGAAGCTCCCATGGGATGCTAGGGACCACACTTTGAGTACTGATGCTCTGGTTTCCTGCCCCAACCTCAGCTGTCCATCCCATGTTTGAGGCTGAGTCGTTTGAGGGTGAAATTCAGTGCTTAGAACCACCAGGGCCTGGGACCAGCTACCTGTTCCCCCTGGCTGTGCCAGAGCCTCTCTGCACCCCACTGCCCGTGTTGGATCCCAGTAGAAGGAATGGGTGGACTTTGATGGGCAGAGATGCACATGCCCTGGTTTTAGAGACTAATTGCTGTGTAATTGTATTTGTTTGCCGGGGCTGCCGTAACAAAATACCACAGACTGTTCTGTTCTGACCTTTCTGAGGTTCAGTTCTTATACCCGACATGCGATTCGTGTTTTTCTTTTCCAAGTTCTTACCTTATTTCAGCCTCATTAATTCTGGAGAGCAGCCAGGTGGTGGTTTTGTCTGAGTAAGGAAGCAGTACACCCAGCGAGTGGCTAAGCCCGTGAGCCCGTCTTCGTCTGTGTCTCTCCTGGAACTGGGGTGATTGGTCCATCCTCACCTCGGAAGCCTGTCTTTTACTTGCCTCTGAGTCTCTCCAGAGAGAACTGCTTCCCTCAGGGAGCATTTTGATGTGGTGTCTGATGCCAGGGGCCCTTCTCTGGGCTGAATTTCTAAGAGGATGAATCTTATGGCCCCCTCCTCTGAAGTGTCCAATTTCCTTCATGTAAGACTTTTAGATTGTGGTACTCAAAGGGCCTAAGGGCTCTCCTTGTCCTATCTAGACACTCAGCAGTTTCTCCATTGGCTGCGATGGGTCCCTGAGGCCTGTGTGGCATTGGGCCAGGCTGGTGCAATCGAAGGGCTGCTGAGAGCTGCAGGGTCTAAGCTCTGGGTGAGGCCAGTGGAATGACCCTTCTCGTGTCCAAACCCAGTGTTCCTTCCTCCATACATGCATCAGGTGGGACCCAATGTCCTGCTGAATCTGCCTCTGACATCTCTTCTGCAACTTCCTCTGCTTTTCCTTCCTCCCTTCCATCTGCCTCAGCCATAATGTGGGTCATCATCGTGTCTCACTGTGAAATAACCTCTTAGCTAATCTCTCCTCCTTATCATCTAATTCATTCTCCACCCTGTTGGCAAAAGTGACTATAAAATGCAGACCTGTCCTTGATCATTCCTGGGCTTAAACCTTTCACAGGCTCTGTATTAGTTATCTTGCTATGTAACAAATGATTATAAACGTAGTGGCTTAAATCAACACACATGCATTATCTCATGGTTTATGTGGGTTAGGAATCTGGGGACAGCTTAGCCAGAAATCCCTCTGCTTCAGGGTCTCTCCTAAGGCTGCGATAAAGTTGTTGGTCAGGGATGGGGTCTCAGTTGAAAGCTTGACTAGAGAAAGATCCACTTCCAATTTCCCTCCAATTGCAGCTTTCAGTTCCTGCAGGGCTGTGTGCCTGAGGGCCTTTGTTCCCTACTGATCCTTGGCCAGAAGCTGCTCTCAGTTTCTTACCAGATGGACCTTTCCCCCATGGCCTCTTATTTCATCAAAGTCAGCAAGGAACAGAGTGTTCTAGCAAGAGGAAAGTCACAATTTTAGATACATCTGAATCATGAGAGTGATATCACATTACCTTTGCTGTATTCTGTTGGTTAGAAAAAAGGTGTTAGGCCACCACACTCGAGAGGAGATCACCCAGGGTTACGATTACCAAGAGGTGGGGGTCATGTGGTCCATCCTACAGTGTGTCCACCATAAGCTCCTGCACAATAAAGCCCAAACCCCCAGCTGGGGCAGAAGAGCTCAGTGGTTCAGAGCAGTGACTATGGCATCAGACAGAATTAAGTTAGGCTCCTGGATTGACCACTTGCTGTGGGACTTTGGGAAGATTTTAAACTTCCTAGGTGTCTGTTTGCTCATCTGTAAAATGGGGATAGCAATACTACCTACCTTATAGTGTTGTGGCAATGATAGAGGGAGGTATTAAAATTCGGAGATGACCAAATCAAGAATAAGAGCCAAATAATGTTAAGGATTATTTTTTATCCTTCCCAAACTCTCAATAATACATGTTACTTTTCCCCGCCAGGCTTCTACTTACCATGTTTTCTCCCTCCCCACGTAGTCCCTTGGGCTCTGGCCCCGATGAGTTATAGGACATTTCCCTAATGTGCTGAGCTCTTGATTGGCAGCATCTTTCCATACTCCTCTCACTGACCAGACCATCATCCCCACTGCCTTCTCTCTCCTCCAGGAATCATCTGAGACAGCTTCTGTCTTGTGAAGCCTTTTATGACCTCAGGATACCCCCACCCCCATACCAACTGTGGTCCCACAGCACTCTCTATTTTGACTGTCTGCTTGTGTTCTCTACTGGACTCTTGAGAGCAGGTTCTATGTCTTTCCTTTTTGAATTCTAGCAGAAAGTCTGGATCCTGTAGGTGCTCAGTTTGTGTTTCAGGAAAGAATAAAGTTATGGTAAAAAAAAAAATTCTATATTCATGATATTGGTGAGGTCATGGGGCGGTTGGGATGATTGAAACTCAGAGAAATTAAGGGATTTGCCCCAGATCACATGGTAAATAAATGCCAGAGCAAGAGGCAAACCCAGGTCTGTTGATTCTATATAGACTGCCCTTTGGAGAGCAAGGAGGTACCAGGGGGCTTTGGGGAATTGCATCTATCACTTCTCTAAACCTCTTTTGTGGGAATAAGACATTTTGTGAAACAAGAGAACTCTCAGAAAGCTCAAGGCCTCCTTCCTAATTGGTCAGTGATTTGCCTGCTTTTTGAAATAACAAGCGGATGACCTTGTGCCTGGACCATCTGTACTGTTCTGGGAAGTTCTAAGGGAGTATGTCTGCTGGGGCAGACACAGCTCATGAAAATGGTCAGATTTCCTCTGAATAGCTCAATTATTTCAGTTCTCTGTTGACTAGGAATTAGTAATAAACCTGGAAGAACAGGGAAGGAGAAACAGCTAAGCAGTCTGCTGTCCAGCCCACAAGCAGAATAGCTGAAGTTCATGAGAGATTTTTTTTAAATGACATTAATAAAACTGTTTAATAAGTTAACAAAATAGTTACCTCGTGAATGCTTCAGTTAATGAAAGTAATTTCATGTGTTTTAGAGCTTGATGTTTTTATTTTCTGCCAAATATCACTGGTTTTTAAACGTCTTCAGTTCATCAAAATTTTTCTGTATTCTGTTTTTCTTATTTCATAAATAACATTGTGGCTACCTTCGTGGAACTTCATAAAAAACAAACAGGATAAAACCACATATCCCCGTCCCCAGTAGATCAGATTGTCTTTATTTGTCTTTGCTTCTCTCTTTAGCCTCCATCGCGTCCGTCCATCACTTGGACATATTTGTAATTCCAGTGTTGGTATAATTTTATATGAAAAGTCTTTTAGGATTTAGGCCTTTGAGAAGAGGTTTGGTGATGTTTACAACTGTGGTCACAGTGACTCAGTATATTATACTGTGGGACTTTATCCCCTCAACTGGCATGCATGGTTCCCTCTAGGACGGGAACTGGTGGGTGTGGAAGCCAGTGAGAAGTCCAAGTGCCCAGGTCGTCAGTAATACAGTGATCGCAGTCCTCCCAACTGCTACCATCTGTGCGGTTATAGAATGAGCTGTGTTCCCTACGTGCATTATCTCATTTAATTGTCACAATGGGCATTTTTACAGATGAGGTAAGTGAGGTTCACCAATGTTAAAGTACCTTTCCCGAAGCTCTTTGCTGATTTAAGTGGCCCGATAAGAGAGACTCGGTTCAACCCAAAACTCCAGTTTGTGTCTAATGATCTGCCTGGACCTGAGTCACCCCTGCTGGCATTCTCATATCGAATGCCCCCCCCGTCCACTGAAATCAGTCAGTAGTGAGCTATTGATCACCTGCTAGGTGCCAGGCAGTCCTCAAGGTAGTTAGGGCCCTTTTTGTCTGGAGCTGTCACTTCTCTCGTTCCCTTAGGAAAATCAGTTACTGGAACATTTGTATGACAGCTCCTTTGTCCTGGGAATTACCATCCTCTGCCCTCACCATGGGTAGGTGGGCTTTGGAGAGATAAAGGGATCCCTTTGAATATTGAGTTGAGGGTCCCTAAAGGGCTAGAGATTCCAACAAAATTTGAAGATGTTCTCAGTTTACTGGAAAAAGGCAAACAAACAATAACAACCAAGCTTGGACAACTGGAAGCCTTCTTGGGCCCAGGGCTAAGGATATAGGGTTAATAGCTCTGCACCCTTGGGACCTCCATTTCCTTGTCTTTAAAGTGGGAGCAATGCTCAGACTTACTTTAAAGGCCTAATGTGAGGATCAAATTATATATTTAAAGTAGGATGGTGAAAACATCAAGTTTTACATCAAGTACCTTTTGTCTGTCCCAGAGGTCAACAAACTACAGCCCAAGGGCCAAAGCCATCCTGCCTGTTTCTGTAAATAAGTTTTATGGGAACACAGCTACACCCACTCCTTGTGAATTGTTTCTGGCCACTTTATACAATGGCAGAGTTCAGTTGTCGCCACAAAGCCAAAAATACTTGACATCTGACTCTTCATGGAAAAAGTTGCCAAGCTCTGCTTTCTATGTTCCTGTTTTTCAACTCATTTACAGAGGGCTGATTTTTTATGGAAGCAATAAAATTAAATAGAGTAACAGATTTTGAGATAAGCTCTTCTGACTCATCTCAACCCTGGTCAATTAGTTTAACGGAGTTGTGATCGAAGACCTAATCCTGTGCTTAGCACCGAGGCTTTGGTCCAGCAGAGCCCCTCGAGGTAGTATGTCTCATGGCAAAGCAGGAGGGTCCTTGAGACAGATCTGAGTTTAGAAACCAAGGCTCTGTCCTATTTTCTTTGTGAGTTGGGGCAGATCACCCTCCTCTCTCTTTCTGTTCTGTTACCTGGAAACATGGGTAATGATGCCCAAGGGGATTTTGCAAGGGATTTATGTAAGAACCTAGAACATTCCTGGAGCATGGCTGGCATCTGGTAAGTGGTGACTGTAATTATTAAGATTATTCTCCCCACCTTGGAGTGAGTGAAGGTTTTGGGAAGTCATATGAAAGTACTCAGCCCTTATGGAAAGCCTCTCGGGGAGTGAGAAACACCTGATCACAGGCAAGAGAGGCGAGACAAGGAACATCCCAAAGAATGAAGTTGGAGAGACCTTTCCCTTGCACAGTGAGGCCTTGGAAAGGTTGAATCAGCAGCACAGGAGTCTTCTGTGAGCTCACCTGGCTGCACAAGGCTCCTGATGGAGAGTGAGCTGGGAGCAGGGGGCAAGAGGAAGGGAGTCCATCTCTACTTTTGCAATCCACATAGCTGTAACAGATGTTGGCTTCTGTGAGCTGGAGCCGTGAGCTGCGAGATCCCAATGGAACAGCATGCATGCATTCCTTCCACACATATTTAGAGAGTGCCTTCCGTGTGACAGGCCCTTTGCCGGGCACCTTACCAACAGCAGTGGACGAGGTTTCCACGCTTGGGGCGTATGTTCATGGAGTGGATGTTCCATGCGTGAGACACACATAAGGGAGCCGTTATAAGCGAGGGGTGCCTTGAAGGAGAAGTGCACAGGTGCTTTAAGCCTTTGACAAGGGGCCCTCATCTTATTCGGGGATTTGAGGAAGGCCTCACACCTTGAGGAATAAAGTGCTAAGTTAAGATGAAAGGCCCAGTAGGAGTCACCTAGGTGAGCTGAGTGGGCATGAGCATCCCTTACAGACTAAGGGCATATACAACATCAAAGAGAAGACTGCAAGAAGTTGAGTTGAAAGAAAGCCTCACCAGGAGGAAATGTGTGTGTCTGTGCATGTACATATCCATTTATTTTCAAGATTTGGAAAGAGAGGTGTATGTTCACTTTAAAAGACATTGTTTTCCCAGCCTGAAAGGTTTCAGTTGGTCCAATTTACATAACAAGGCATGTTACCAGATACATTGCAAAACATATATTAATTGAAAAGGTTAATGTTGAAAAGGATTAATTTCTTCTTCCCTAGCAGCAAGGACCTAATTAAATCTTTCCAGAAGCAGATGGACAATTCTGCCCTCCAAATCGAGATATTTATGTAAATATCACTGAGCTAATTGATACTCAGCTGAATCAAAGGAAGGTAAACAATGTGCTTTCATGGTGTCAACAGTTGTGAGTGTGATTTACGGCATTAATGACTTCCTGGAATGAGCTATTATCCAGAGTAAAAGAGATTCTGGGATCTAATTTATTTTCTTGATTATTAGAGTCACATTGAGAGTGAGCCCTGTTTACAGGAAGTATCTGAGTTAGAAGATGGGAATTTTGCCCAGGTCCCTCCTGTTCCAGAGGTGAGAGCCTCTATGGAGAAGCTGTCCCTCTGCGTGAGCATTCGACGTATTGAACACAAGGGTTAAAATGAGGGGATCTCCTGTCCTTAAAAGTGACTATAGTGGGTCAAGGCCACATGGTCTGGGGAAGAGCTCAGACTGAGATTTTAGAGTTCTAAGCCCCGTGCTTGGCTTTGCTACCGTTAGCTACGTTTTTGGTGGGTCACAGTTTCTCAGCTCCCTGGTCTTGTGAAAATGGAGAAATGGCACCTGCTGGCTCATGTTCAGGACCATGGATTGGGAAGCAAATAGGAGAGTAGGTAGGAAGTGCATTGTGAGGTATAGAGGACTATGTAAGTGGAAGTTATTATTACAGAGACATTAATATTAGTATTTTGATACATCTCTTTCTTCTCCAGGCCATGCTAGCCTGCAGGTAAAATGGTCACTGCATCCCCCCCTACCCCTCACTGACCACCTTGAGATCCTCAAATCTTTCCCTTCTTCAGGCCTTCTGGAATTCTTTTCCTCCTGCTCCGTGCATGACTGGCTCCTTTTCAATAATGCAGGACTCATCTATAAGGTCTCCTCTCGGAAAGTTCTTAATTCAACCTGTGTGGATGTTCTTCCCTACTTCTTCTCCATTTACCTCATCTTAGTTTACCTTCATGTAACTTGGCATCATTTATTTGTGGTAAATTACTTATTTCTTTGCTTTCTTGGTTAATGTCTGCCCTTCTATTAGTCTGTAAATTTATTTCTAGATTTCCCTCCTCAATCCTGTCTCCCCTGACCACGGCTCAGCTGGGGTTTCATACTCTGAGGGGGAAGTTTCCATACTATGAGCATCCTCTGCGGGCTGATTCAATCCTGTCCACCTCTTTGTTCCTTCCTCTGTGCTAGACTGATGGTGAAGAGCATGCAATTTTGAGGAGAATGCTTTGGGTTCAAACATCTCTGTGTCTCAGTTTCGTTATGTGTAGAGTAGAAATAAACATAACACCTTCATTACTGGGGTATGAGCATGCTTAAAATTGCTCCAGGCACATAATAAGCAATCAGTAAGTGTTGCTCATGATTGCTACTGTCGCTAGTATTATTTGTCTCTTCAGGGAGAGTACTTGGGAGACCTGGCTCCACATCTGGCTTCCGTTCATTCTGCAGAGCCTTCCCTGCTGTGTGCTCCTATCCCCTTCCCCCACAGTTCAGCCAGCCTGCCTTTTGCTTCTTTTTTTTTTTTTTTTAAAGATTTTATTTATTTATTCATGACAGAGAGAGAGAGAGAGAGGCAGAGGGAGAAGCAGGCTCCCAAGGAGGAGGGAGCCCGATGCGGGACTCGATCCCAGGACCCTGAGGTCATGACCTGAGCCGAAGGCAGACGCTTAACCATCTGAGCCACCCAGGCGCCCCCCTTTTGCTTCTTTAAAACCATCATAATAAAATAAAATTAAAAAAAAAAAATAGGGCGCCTGGGTGGCTCAGTTGGTTGGGCGACTGCCTTCGGCTCAGGTCATGATCCTGGAGTCCCTGGATCGCGTCCCACATCGGGCTCCCTGCTCAGCAAGGAGCCTGCTTCTCCCTCTAACCCTTCCCCCTCTCATGTGCTTGCTCTCTCTCATTCTCTCTCTCTCAAATAAATAAATAAAATCTTTAAAAAAAAAATTAAAAAAAAAAAAATAAGACAGACGGGATTCGCCGCACCCGTTTGGGAGCCGTGTGCAAGTGATCTCTTTAGGTGGCAGGTGCATTTATTAAACAGAAGGGAGCCATCTAGTATCAAATTGAGATAAAATCGCTGGGTTCCTGTAAGCTCAGTTTGCTACATCTGTTCTTCTTTGCCTAGGAACACCCATCCCTCAATTTTTCTGTCATCTTTTCTGAGTTTCTACTTGTAGACCAAGTCTCAGCATATTCCTCCCCCCACCCCCTTAATTGGGCTTCTCTGCCTCTGATCCACCTGCAAAAAAGACAAACAAGCCCTTTGTTCCTCTCTCTGCCGATGTTCAGAGGGAACTGGGGAGAATTTTAAGTACTTTTCTTGGACTGATGTCACTGCGACCTTGCTGGCATTGAGGAGGCCCACTTGAGGCCACTGGGCTGGTGTCCAGGAGGGGAAATGTGTTTCGCGCTGAATGTCAGCCATGGTGATTACCATTCTCGGGTCGCACATGGGAAGACCGAGTTCCTGAGAGGTTGTGCCTCTCCGAGGTCAGGCAGCTAGGAAGGGGCAACACCCAGATGGGGACAGTATAACAGGCTGAGAACCAGCAGGTTCACTGGGCCAAGGCTGACTTCCGGTTCCTGTCTGTAGGCACTGGCCGTGGACCTGGGGCAAGTGGCTTAGCCTCTCAGAGCTTTGTAGTTCCCATCTGTCGATTCGTGTGTAACACCACCCTCTGCAAAGTGCCCTTGTGAGGATTCCATTCAATGACCCGTGTGTTTTGCACGATGGCAGAGAGCCCGTCCCAAGGATCTGCCCTACCTGACTCGAGAAACAGTGCTCTTTTCTTTCGTGAGTGCCGGCCATGCCTTACATTTGCTGTTTCCCGTGCAAGCCCACATCCAGCCCTTCCTTCACATGCCTTGTCAGAATCTTGACCTCTGCCCATCAGAATGGCTCACTCTGGGCTCCCATGACCTTTCCCACTATGTTGATGGCAGAGCCTCACTCGCTGTGCTCAGTGTTCTATCTCCCCAGGGCCTGGGCACAGACTGTCTAAGTCGTTTGCAAGCCGAGTTCTTCACAGTGTGCTTGACAGTGTGCAGGGCTGAAGGAAGGGAGCATATCGCCCTGCTCTGAGTTCAGGGGAGCCGACTTTTTGCCGTGTGACCTTCAGAGAGCACCGCCACCCCTTTGGAAGCTTCTATTTCTTCCTTTAGCTTCAGTACAAAAATACCACAGAGTGGGTGGCTTAAAGCAGCAGAAATGTACCCTCTCACCGTGCTGAAAGCCAGCTGTCTGAAATCAAGGTGTCGGTAGGGCTGGTTCCTTCTCGAGGCTCTGACGGGGAGTTTCTGCCCTGCCTCTCTCTCTGCCACGGCTGGTTGCTGACAGCGGTCTCCCCACTGGCCGTGGCCGCACGCCTCCAGTCTCTGCCTCTGCTTCACGTGGCCTTCTCCCCGGGCGTGTCTCTCTGTCCAGAGTCCCCCCTACTTCTAAGGACACCAGTCATTGGCTTAGTAGCCACCCATATCTGGTGTGACCCCATCTGAGCTGGATTACATCTGCAAAGATCCTGTTTCCAAATAAGTTCAGGTTACAAGGACTGGGGGTTAGGAATGGAACACACGGTTTTATGGGATGCAGTTCAACCCGTAACATAAGGATCATCGACAGTGATAACTATGAGGCCCATCCCTTCATAAATGAATATGCGTGTCGTGATTTGGTATTTACATGTGTTGCCCCTTTCATTTCTCATAAAGGTTGTATTATCATTCCCGGTTTGCAGATGAGGAAATGAAAGGCCTAGAGAGGCGTAGACGCTTGCTCAAGGTTACAGAGACACAAAACCGCGGAGCCGGGGTGTGGATGTGAGCAGACTGCAGTGCTCACACTTACAAGTTCTGAATCACCAGGGAAGCAACAGCTCCCTTTCAGTGTGAGCACAACGAGATGACGCATGTGAGGTTTACAGTCTGACGCCTGATGTATGGCTGATGCTCTCCACGATATGAGTTCCATTCAATCTGTGCGGGGTTCCTAACTCTCCTGCGTGCCCCCACCCAGCTGCCGCCTCCTCTCTGTCACCCTTGGAGCCCAGATCCCACACTTGACATCTCCCCTCGGGTGTCTAATAGGCATCTCAAACCTGATGCGTCCATAATGGACTTATCGATTTTCCTCTCCAAATCTGCCCCCCACTCTCCTGCCTTCCCTGCCTCAGTCAAGGGCACTGCCATCCACACAGTTGCTCAGGCCACAAACCTCAGAGTTAGGCTTGCTCCCTCTTTGGCACAGAACCCATCCTCTGTCATTAGGAAGTCCTGTCCATTTTACTGCAAAATGCACCTCACCACGGTCACGGCAACAGCCCCCACTCAGGCCACCCCATTTTTCACCTTGACAAAAGCAATAGTTCTAACTGGCTTCCCTGCCTCCAGCCAGCTTCTTCTGCAGCCCATGCTCTACACAGGAGCTGACCAAGTCATCTTTTGGTTTTCTTTTTAAAGATTTTATTTATTTATTTGGGAGGGAGAGAGATCGGGTGAGCACACGCATGAGATGGGGGGAAGGGCAGAGGGAGAGGGAGAAGCAGACTCCCCGCTGAGCAAGGAACCCGATGCGGGGCTCAATCCCAGGACGCTGGGATCATGACCTGAGCCGAAGGCAGATGCTTAACCAACTGAGCCACCCAGGCACCCCCCCAAGTGATCTTTCTAAGATGACTCGGATAATGCCAGCGTTTCTCTAAAGCCCTTCAGTGTCTTCCCATCATACTTGGAGTAAGAGCCAAGAGCCATACTGTGGCCACTGCCTGCTCTTAGGCCTCACCTCCTCCAGCCCTCAGTGCTCACTTTTGTCATGCTACCTTTTTACTGTCCCTTGACATGTAAAGCTCACTTCTATCCCAGAGGCTTTGCAAGAGCTATTCTTTCTGCTTGGAAAGTTCTTTCTCTTGATCCAGTCATCATTCTGCCTTCAATTTGAATACATCCTCAGACTTCGAGTGTGTGGCCTTGGTCTTATTGAATGCTCACCCCTAGGACTTAGAATAGTGCTTGGTATACAGTAGGTACTCAAGAGATATTTGTTGATCTAATGGCATAGAAGAGACGTGAATTCAGACACTACTTTACATCTTTAGTGCTCAAGGTATGGCACATAAAAGGTCCATGGTAATGGTTTTTTTGAATGAAGGAAGACATGAATGTTTGTTAGATGTGGGTTGCAGAGTGAGGGAGAAGCCAATGTTTCTTTTGTGTTCCCCACTCAGCTTTCATGGGGTGGCCTCCACTTTAGAGAAGACCCATGCTCCTAATGTTCTGACATTCTCCTACAGGATGCTCTTTCTAATCCCCTGCTTCATGTCTGCCAGGCTGCGTGTCAGCAGTAAGGGACAGGAAAACTGGAAATGGAGCTGCCTTTCCCTCTGGGGAGAAGTTACCATTGGTCTGGCTCCTTCCTCTACTCCTGGCCACAGCCTGGTCGTTCAGCCCTCAGCCAAACAGATGGACAGTGGAACTGGCAAAATGAAGATATTCATGTAAATCTCACTGAGCAGAGTGATGCTCAGCAGAACTAAAAAGGGGAACAAGATGGGAACATGATATTAACAGCTGGGAAGATAATTTACCACGTTAACGACTTTTTTTCCTGGCAAGCTGCTCTTGGGAGGACAGAGATCCAGGATCAAATTCATTTTCTCGATCACTGAAGCTGAATGCAAAGGTGATACCAGGTATATGAAGACTGATAAATCATACAGATCCTAAATCACCTGGCCCGGAAAGGAAAATCCCAGGTGCTCACATCAGTTGCTTTCCCCTGAGGACACAGGCTTTCAGTGTGATCTGAATAGTTCTGTGGTTCTCTTTCATCACATTTTTTGAGAGCCTACTGCGTACTGCTTTGCTGGGTTTGGCCTGAAAGGATAAAAGGAATGTCGTCACATTTCTTCCACAACCGGAGTCTGTCTAACGAGAGTTTTCCCACACATAGCACCAGATTGTGGAGACATTGCTAGAAATGTCCTCAGGAAGAGTTCAGAGGAGAAGGTGGTCAGTTCTTGCACTGGGTTGGGAATCATGTAAGCTTCCTAGAGGAGGTGACACTCAAGAACATTAATAAGAGGTGTGCCTGGGTGACTTAGTCAGTTGAGTGCACGACTCTTGGTTTCGGCTCAGGTCATGATCTCGCAGTCATGGGATTGAGCCCCAAGTCGGGTTCCATGCTCAGTGCGGAATCTGCCGCAGATTCTTTCCACTACCCCCTCAAATAAATAAATAAATAAATAAATAAATAAATAAATAAATAAATAAATAAATAAATAAATAAAGTCTTTTAAAAAAGAACATTAATAAGAGTTCAACGCAGATGAGCAGGTCAATCTGGGCAGAGGGAACAGAGTAAGAACAGTAGGATGAAGCTCAAACAGCTATGAGTCGTAGGATAACAAGGGGACTTAAGGCTGTAAGAAGCGCACGCAGAGACTGGCCTGGGGTACCCAGAGTCTGGGCATATCAGCCAGAGCAAGCTGGGCTTCCGCCTGCAGTTCCGAGAGCCACTTCACCATCAGGTTTGTGTATACGAAGAAATCTCTGGACTGCATGCGGAGAGTGGATTTGGGCTTAAAATAAAAACAAAAACAGAAACAAACTCAAAACTCAAAACTGGAGGTAGGGAGTAAAATACAGAGGCTGATTAGGTGCGGAGAATGACAGTAGGGCAGCAGTGACAAAGCCTAAGGGGGGGCGGGTGGGGTGCAGCTCCTGCAAGATGCGCTCGGGGGGTGGGGGGAAGGAAGGAAGAACCTGGCCACCATG
The DNA here is from genome assembly GCF_002201575.2 of Neomonachus schauinslandi. Taxonomy (NCBI): domain Eukaryota; kingdom Metazoa; phylum Chordata; class Mammalia; order Carnivora; family Phocidae; genus Neomonachus; species Neomonachus schauinslandi. The sequence goes on along the minus strand of NC_058406.1, from coordinate 180,033,356 downwards.
GGTGTTCCAGTAGCCGAGAGCCTTGGGAGGACAGGCCTGTTACAGCCGTGGGTGCAACACGCAGTGGAATAAAACGTATTTGTCAAACCTTAAGGAAACCACATTAGTTCTCCCGTTGAAGGAGAGGCTGAAGGCCCGTCTGTTTCCTGAGTTACATGGCAAAAAGTCCTGACGAGGGTGCCTTTCTCCCTCCAGAGTCCCGCAGCAGGCCTTCTGCTCTGCCTGCCGTGTCCCCCTCTCCTGGGCCTGGGGACCCTCCAGCCTGCCCCTACACACGGTGTGAGAGCCTCCCTGCCGGCCGCCTTCTCCTGGGAGTCTCTCAGATTTTCACCCTCACTGTGTCCCACATGGAGGAGAGTATCAAGTGTTGGGTCCGCCATGTTTCCTAAACCCCCTTTCCAAGCTTCCCCAAGTCTGGAAGTTTCTATTTCCCGACTACAGTGTGTCTTCCCCTCTGTTCACTATTACCATTCCCTTTTGTACTAGTTTCGTAGGGAGGCCATAACAAAGTACCGGAAACTGGTGGCTTAAAACAACAGAAATTTATTCTATCATGGTTCTGGAGGCCAGAGATCTGAAGTCAAGGTGTGGGCAGGGCCATCCTCTCTGAAGGCTCTTCTTTGTCCATTCATTGCTCCTGGTGGTTGCTAACCATCCTTGGCATCCTCCAGCTTGTAGATCTGTCACTGCAACCTCTGTTCTGTTGTCACATGACCTTATCCCTGGGGGTGTCCCTGAGTCCTAATTCCCCTCTTCTTCTGAGGATACCAGTCATTGGATTGGGGCCCACCCATATCTAGTAAGACCTCATTTTCACTTACTTACATCTGCAAAGACTCTCTTTTAAAATAAGCTCATCTTCCCACATAAGGAGGATTAGGACTTGAATTTCTCTTTTGGGGGGACATAATTTTACCCACAACACTTGGGTTGCCAACCTCACTGTCTCCGACAGTCAAATGCAATGGCTTGCCAACGGCTCTCCTTGTCGACAGAAACATTTTGCCTCCAGGTTTGCTTTGACTCTGTTACCATAGGCAACTTTCTAAAGTATGAACCTTGTCTTCTCATTCTCAAGTCTGAATGACCTATCAAGATCATGCATTTGCTTATCTGGCTCTTACTAACCTTTTCAGACTTATTTCTTAAATCCTCTGCTCCAGAGAGGACAAAATACTCACCACTCCATTGGCACCAGCCTCTTTATGTCTCTGGACCTTTGTTTATCCTGTTTTCTCTGTCAGAAATGTTTATCCTGATCCGTTTCCCCAACAGTATCTAATCATCCTATACATTTTTGTATAAGCATCAAGTCCGTTACGCACAAGGTGGTATTTATGCTGGGGGTAGAACTGACTCCTTTATTTCTTTTTTTTTTTAAATAAGATTTATTTATTTATTTGAGAGAGAGAGAGGGAGTGTGAGTGCTTGAGTAGGGAGGGGCAGAGGGAGAGAATCTTCAAGCAGACTCCTCGCTGAGCGCAGAGCCTGATGCAGGGCTTGATCCCATGACTCATGAGATCACGACCTGAGCTGAAACCAAGAGTCAGTCAGTCGCTCAACCAACTGAGCCACCCAGGTGCCCCCCTGACTCCCCTATTTCTGTGTTTCCATTCATCCCAGGAGAAACTGTTCCCACTAACCACAGGCCATGGTACACATTACCACACTAATGGGCTTCCATATTCACCTCCTCCGCTAGGCAGTGAAAGTCTGGATTTTTGTATCCCTAGTGCCTCTCTCATTATAGTTATTCAATAAATATTTGTCAAATGAATGCATGCCTAAATATTTGAAGGAATAAGCAAACTGAGTATTTGGCCTTATTTTCTAGGAGAAGATATTTCTTGAAACAGGTGGACAAGTTACTTTTGTCTCATTTCAATATTGTTTAGCACAAACACAACACACACAAAACACAGGAAAATATGCTTTGTCTCAGAATTATTTCGCACGGGATCATGAAGTATGTTGATTCATTTTTCAGCGGGTTCCAGGACATGGGGGCAGTACCTTACAGTATGTTGCAGTGACACCCTTGTACCTGCTATTCATTTATTCATTCATCTGTTATGTCCTTCTTTATTTTATCCTCTCATTCCTTATTTCATTTGTAAGACAAACGTTTGTTGAGAATGATAGACTAAAAATAATTGTTTCTGAGGTTGGAGGTAAGGAGGTAAGGAGGTTGGAGGTAAGGTGTAGGCTCTAAGGAGTAAGAAGGTAAGAGCCAGGACCCTGCCATAATGACACTGAAGAGTGACCCGCTGTGGAAGAGGGGCTATGATAGAGCAGAAGGCAGGAGCCCATGGACCACCTGTGTGGATATCATGTAGGCTATTTAAAAATTTATATTTTATTGTGGTAAGAACACTTAACATGAGATCTACCTTCTTTTTTTTTTTTTAAGATTACATTTATTTATTTATTTGAGAGAGAGAAAGAGAGAGCACAAGAGGAGGGAGGGTCCGAGGGAGAAGTGGACTCCCCACTGAGCAGGAAGCCTGGACATGGGGCTCAATCCTAGGACTCCAGGATCATGACCTGAGCTGAAGGCAGACGCTTAAACAACTGAGCCACCCAGGCACCCTGAGATCCACCTTCTTAACAGGAATTGAAGTGCACGACAGTATTGTGGACTCAGGGACAGTGCGGTACAGTAGGTCTTTAGAGGGTATTCATCTTCCTTAACTGGAACCTTAAGCCCATTGGTCGGTTACACACTGTTTATCCCTATCCCCAGCCCCTGCCAACCACCATTCCACTTTTTGATTCTGTGAATTTGACTGCTTTTGATACCTCTTAGAAGATCATATAGTATTTTCCTTTTTAAAAAAATATTTATTTATTTTAGAGGGAAAAAGAGCTTGTGAGCAGGAGGAGGGACGGAGGGGGAGGGAAAAGGGGAGGGAGAGGGAGGGGAAGAGAATCTCAAGCAGACTCCCCGCTGAGCACAGAGATCTATGCAGAGCTCCATCTCAGGACCCTTCGATCATGACCTGAGCCAAAACCAAGAGTCAGATGCTTAACCGAGTGAGCCACCCAGGCACCCCAGTATTTGCCTTTTTGTTACTGGTTTATTGCACTCGGCATGATATCCTCAGGTTTCACCCATGTTAGAGCATATACCAGCATTTCCTTCTTTTTAAAGGCTTGAGGAGTATTGCATTGTATGGGGTACACTAAGCCGCTTTTTAAGCATTCTGATTATCAGTCCAGATGTACTGAAGCAAAACTTCTGGGGATGGGGCTGAGAGATCTCCCTTTCAGTAGTCTTTCCCAGTATTCTCATGCTTGCTTACTTTTGAAAACAACTCATCAACATCACGAGAAATGCCCTGCTTGTTAAGATCATTATAAACTCCAGCCTTGTCATAATGAGGTGCAAATAATTACTGGAGGAGTAAACAGATACTACCAAAAAAAAAAAAAAAAAAAAAAAGGCAGGGCTGAACAGGCATTCCAGAGACTAGAGTAGTGGTGCTTTCTGGGAAGGACCAGAGAGAGGGCAGGTTATCTCCATCTGCCATGTCCTTGAAATATCAGAATATAGCAGTGCATTTTCTTTTTCTTGTTCACATTGGCATGAGATTTAATTTTATAATTATCTCCACAAGCCATACAATTCTCATGGAAATCAGCCACAAGACAGGGCGTCCTAACTCTCCTGGATGTCTAATTGTATGCACAGGAGGAATGTCATATTTCTCACTGAGGTTAAAATTAACTGGAACAGCCTGTAAGATCTCTCTCTCTCTCACTCTTTTTTTCTTTTTAATCTAACTTTAAGAAAAATCTCTTTTTTTTCCACTGAATAATTCAAAAATTTTAAATTTGCATGTTTCAAGCTTCTATTGAGCATTTCATTTTCTGCTCCCAATCACGTATTTCTAGAGCCCTTTGCAAGTTACCTTCTAGACCATTTTATTTTATTTTATTTCTTTTTAAAGATTTTATTTATTTATCTATTTGAGAGAGAGAGAGGGAGAGAGAGGGGGCAGGGCAGGAGAGGCAGTGGGAGAAGAAGAGAGAATCTTGAGCAGACTCCGCGCTAAGCACGTGGCCCATTCCTGGGGCTCAATCTCACGATCCTGAGATCATGATCTGAGCTGAAAGCAAGAGTCAGTGGCTTAACCAACTTCGCCACCCAGGGGCTCCCCTTCTGGACCATTTTTAAATGAACAAGCTTGAAATGTCGCTAAGCTACAGCATGGCAGAGCATGGAGAATACCAGACTACCAAGCACATAGTTCTAGATGCTGTCTCACTGTCACATTAATCATCCACGTGATCTTGATTTAAGAGTCTTTACTTATCAGATTTGTCTTTGCTCACCTTCCCAGAGGTCCTAACTACCCCCTTGGGATTATGGTAACTCTTATATGACATAATGTGTGTGCTGTGTTTTGTACCTGACATAAAGTAGTTGGTTAATAAATATGGATTCCCTTGCATGATAGCTGCATTTCTTTTATGCATTCAGTCCTTTTCAATAGGGGGATTGTAGTTGTAGAAAACTTTTATTGTTCAAAATTCTTTGCTGCTTCAGTGGGTTCAGCAGTTTTGATGATGCTGACAGGTGTGAGGGGGTCTGGGGCAGTGTTTCTAAAAACAAGATCACCTGGGGGATCTTATTAAAATGTAGAGACTGAAGCCAAAGCCTGAGCTTCTGTATTTCTAAAAAGGCCCCAGGTGATGCAGGGCTGCACATCACGGACCGTACTTTCCTCAGAGAGATCTAGGAGGCTGGATGTGTTCTATATGTGGTAGAGACTGGCCAGATGCTTAGGGACCTGTTCATTCCTTGTGGACAGTCAAGGGCGCAGAGACCCTTGTCATACGCCATATGGCTGGTGTCTGGCCAGTGGAATAAGGGAGGGAGGAGTGGGTTCCTGGTTTAAGATACCCAGTGGTATTCTTCATTGCCTCTCCTTGCTTGTCAATGTGCTGTTTATAAAGGATCCAGTGGAGGATTCCCAGGAGGGTCTAGAGGATGGTAGCACCATAAGAGAGAAGGAGCTGTGATCCCTGAGCCACTCCTTAAAATTCCATTTGCTCCTTGGAATGCCAGAAATAAATTCACTGAGACTTTGGTCATTTGTTACGACAGCTAGTATAACCTCTCTGACTGATACAACAGGCGTGCTATACTACTGACTCCCTTACCCTGGGGGTGAGCTGCCCGGCAGCCAGAATCTCTTGGCCCATTTCCTCCAGCGTCAAACATTCTCCATTCATTCCACTGTGTTGGCCAGATATTAACATTTTTCTGCGTGCCATGACTTGAAAGAGTGGAGAAGCAGTCTCTGTGAAAAGAGTCTGGACTCAAGCATTAGGCAAATCTGGCAATCCATCCGTTATCACCACCTTCCTTGGCCTCAGTGTCCCGCTCCACTTACTGTGGCTATTTTATAAGCCACATACTAGAAACCTTCAGTATGCTTGATCGTGTCAAGGGGAAGTAGATGGTGGTTGATTGTTTTATGGGAGCAGGAGAATCAGCCCAGATGCAGCGTAGTGGATGGCAGAGGCTAAAGAGCAGCCAGAAGACTCATGGGCTTGATTTACAAATGACGAATGGAACTCAATTTGAGAAATCAATTGGGTGTCATGGAATATTTATGGGTGCCCGCTCCTGGCAAGCATTTCATTCAGTGAACCTACCCTCGTTTCCTACCCAGCTCCCAGAGCCAGTGCATGATCTCTGTCTCCCTCTCCTTCTCAAGATTATGAGCAAGGTTGCTGGCTACTTTCTCATGGGACTTTCCAATTGAATGTTCTGGGATAATGGATTTTGTTGTCAACTATCAGACACCCTGACATTTAGCTGAGTTTCAGTGCCATCCTTGTGGGTGGAATCATTCAGGGACTGTGCTTTATAGATAGAAACATATTTCATAGAAATTGTGGAATTGTAAACTCACAGTGCTGGAAGCTTAGCACCTCTATGTTGACCTCTTCATTTCGCACATGAGGACCCAGGATGGGAAAGTCACCTGCCCAAAATAGTCTTACAATGGGACTAGACCATCTCCTGGTTAACCACAGAATGCAATATCCATTACAATTTCACCTCTTTCTATGGAGAACAAGGGCCACCAATGATGGGGTGGCATTCAATAGCTGTATCTCCTATAATTCACAGTGTGCCTAGCCAAAAAGATGGTCCATAAATGCTGCTGAAATTAAAATCACTATACCTTTATCTGTTACAAAGTGGGTCCTCCCAATAAATATCATGAAATATTTAGGGGGAATGTAAGAAAGAAAATGCATGCCATTCAATATTGAGCAGAGAAAGGGGCACAGCTATTCACTGTTGGATTTTTACCAGATAAAGACATGTTCTCATTTAACTCTATAAAGAGTTAGTACTTTCAAGATTATTCAAAGAGGTAAAGTGGTATCACAAAGCAAAATAAGTAGTAAGGTAGAGGTCACAACCCACAGTAAAATGTTCTGTGAGAATTCTTTTGCATTTTAGGGCTTTGGATTTGAAGATTAGGCTTTGGAAGACACACTCCTCTGTCTACCTATAAAAGCATACCCCATTCAATATTAGGGTTCTTCACTAGTGGGCAAAAGCTGGGAGTTTCTTCCTTGTTTTCTTGGAGAAAGCCAAGCATGCCTCCCTTTGAGGAAGATTCTTTTTGTTGATTGAAAATAATCTTTCCTTACAAGTCTGTGGGAAAATGATAAGCTTGGAAAGAGACCCCAAAGTACTGTAGACAAGGACAAAAGCATGAGAATCTTTAAATTAGAAAAGGTCACTTGGCACTTGGGAAAAGCAGTGGGCTCTTATCCTGGTTTCATCATCTCCCAAATAAAACAATCATATCAGGCAAGTTTTGCAGTTCCTTCCAACTGGAACATACTCTGATTGAAAGTCAAACAGCACAGAGGATCAGAGGGGAAGGGAGGGAAAACTGAATGACAAGTCATCAGAGAGGGAGACAAGCCATGAGAAACTCTTAACTGTAGGAAACAAACTGAGGGTTGTTGGAGGGGAGGTGGGTAGGGGGATAGGGTAACTGGGTGATGGGCATTAAGGAGGGCATGTGATGTGATGAGCACTGGGTGTTATATGCAACTGATAAATTATTTTAAAAATTTTTAAAAATTAAAAAAGAATATTTGAACAACAAAAATTAAATAAATAAAAGAAAGTCAATGAGTTAGGTAAGCAGTAGCATAGTAAGATGGGTTTTCATTACTGGCATCGGGGTCCCACAGACCTGGATTTGATTCCTGCTTCCATTGCTCGAGGAGTAATCTTGGGTAAATTGCTTAACCTCCTTGAATCCTGAATCTCCCTCTTTCATTTTTTCTTAAAATGGAGGGAGAGCATGAGAAAGACCTATCTCGCAAGGTGATTGTACAACCCGATAACAGAAGGTAAATTTCCTAAGTAAGCGTGTGTGAGTACCGCCTATAAATGGCTTGTCCAAAGTCACAGAGTCTACTAGAGGCAGAGCAAGTACTAGAACCCACGTGCTCGGACTTCCAGTGCCTTGAGCTTCACATTATACTTAATTGCTGTTAGGTGATATTAAGGATGTCAGAGGTGACAAAAATAAGAGTGTTAAGACTTGCTGAGGAAATCTTTGCTCACATTCTCAGCTCGGCCTGCCATTTACCTGCTCTGCTTCAAGCCCCAGATGTTGCTCTTTTGTGCTCTTGGTTTACTCCCCTCGCTGGTCTCCCTGTCTTCCTTATAATCCATACTCTACCCTGTAGCCAGAGTCATCTTCCTAGAATGAGTCTGATAGGTCACTCCAAAGTGTATGTACCTTCCAGGACTCCCCGTCAGCTAAGAATAAAGTCCAAGATCTTTGTCGAGGTGTCTTAGGCAGGGTCTAATGGGGAATATTTGAGTATTGAATACAGAGGGTCTTGAATGCAGGGAATTAGTTACGGAGGTTATCACATTGCTGAGAAGGCAGGCAAGAGACAGAGGCAACCCAGAGGTTGGTGATGGGGGGCAGTGGCACCAGCCCTAGGCCAGAGGGCCAAGAGCAAGAGGAGACAGTGTTACTGGCACTCAGGGACTAAGTAACCTGAAAGCTGGATTCATGATGGGAAGGTGAGTCCTATGATGGAGGGGGGCGTAGAGGAGATAACAGCCATGCCAACCAGCCATATGAAGCAGAGAGGAATGGGGAGAAATCCCCCTGGCTTCCCCCATCTCCTTACTGCTCCCCCCTCCCACCTTTCCCATTGTCTGAGTCTAGCTAGAAACCAGCTGATTCAGGAGCCTGCAGGACCAGCCTCCCTGTGATTGAGAGCAGAACAGGAAGGATGAACACTGGGTCTGAGCACGCTTTGGTGTAGGGACCACGCTATGGTTTATCAGACCCATATCCCACGTCTCTGGACTCAGCCTCCAAATCTGTCTGCTATTGGAGGCTCCACACCTTTAAGCCTGATAAACACTCTTCCAAAATTTTCTCCTCCCAACCACCAAGATATGTAGCAAGCTTCCTCTCAGTTTTCAAGACTGAGAATTTTAAACATCAACTCCTCTTCAAAGACTTCCTTGAACATCGGGAAAGCAACCTGAATGAACTCATCATACTGCACTGAAGTCAGTTTTCATTCACATATGCATCTTATATTTGAAGTCAAAGACTATAATCTTAGTTATCTTGGATCCCCAGCACTGAGCATAGGAACTGGTACATAGGAGATCCTCAACAAGTTTACAGAGGACGAACAAAAGGTGACTGACTTCTCTGATCCAGAGTCAAGATAACTGGACTCAAGAGTAGATTAATTATTTATCTAAATCCAATAACCACCTGAATTTGTCAGCTAGGGCAGCCATAATACAATATCACAGGCTGGGTAGCTTTGACAATAGAAATTAATCTCTCACAGTTCTGGAAGGTGGATGTCTAAGATCAAGGTGCTGGCAGGTTGGTTTTCTCCTGAGGCCTCCATTCTTGGCGTACAAGTGGCTGGCTTCTTGCTATGTCCTCACATGGTCTTTCCTCTTGTGTGCACCTCCCTGGTGTCACTACTTGTCAGTCATATTGGAAGAGGGCCCCATGCTTATGACCTCATTTAAACTTCATTATCTCAAAAGACTCTCTCTCTGCCTGTATTCACTTTGGAAGTTTGGGCTTCAATATAGGAGTTTTGGGGGAACACAATTCAGTCCGTAGCACTACCCCTCTAAGAAATCTTAAAAGAGACCCAAATGAGTCTTATTAGGAGTCTGTTCTCTGAATGGTAGATCTTTGCCTTGAGGGTGCCCCCTGGCCCAAATGTCGGGAGCTTCCTTTGGCTTCCCACTGTCCACCTGTGCTTGGTCAGAAGCCCAAGCCTCCCAGGTCACCCCGGGCTCTGGGTTCCATGGAGGAAAAGTGACCCCTTCCACACTGTTCAGAATTTCGCTGTCTGGCTATTCATTATTTCTTCAGACTTAATAATGATCTCAGCTTGAGATGGGAAAGAATAATGAACCATTCATTCACATTCAAGACACTAATTAAAAAGGCACAGTTTTGTTTTCATGAGTTATGCCTATGACTTAATTATAGCAAAGACATGTAAAAAAAAATCTCATTTTGAGGTTTAAAAGCAACTGTAAAAGCACATAGCGGCTGTCTTGCACTTGTGGGAGGATAAGGAAGGAGCAGGTAGAAAGAAGACAGAGTGGGGAGTGGGGATTTGGCTTCTAGGTCCATTTCTCCTTGTAATTGTCGGAGTAATCTCAGGCAAATCACTTCACCTCTCTGGTCCTGTTTTTTTCCTAAAGAAAGATAGATAAAGTCTGTCAGACTGTGGGGATCATCTTGACCCTCCACCGAGTCAGCACTGAAGGATCATAAGCTATGTCAAGTTACTGACTGTTGAAGGAGCCTGGTCCATTTTGGTTGGGGTAGACCATGAATGATGACACTATGGCTGTGTTTAATAATCTGAATGGCTGTCATTTGGAAGCTGGAGAGAATATTATTGGCTGATAAGCCTGCACAAAGTAAATGGGAGCAAGTTATTAAGAGGAAAGGGATTGTTATATACTGGACAGCTTCTTTAAACAGGAACTCTCGAATGATCTTACTCAACGTTTTCACTGGGGGAAGCATTATTTCCCCCGTTTTATAGGTGAGGACTATCAGGCTATGAGGGCTGAGGTAACTTACCTAAAAGCACACACCTGGTAACTGAAAAGTGGAGGTTAGAACCCAAGACAGAGGGATTCTACAGCAGGTGTTCTTTCCATCACAGCATATTGTTCAATGTTACTCAGGTGAATAGTGGGTAAAAAGCATTTTCTAATAATTCCATCCAAGAATAAAATGGAAAGCTCACAGAATAGTATGTTCAATGCCCTTAGGTACATTGAATCAGACATCTGGTCTACCATGGTCAAGTGTGTTGGAAGGATTCATGCCTCAGCATGTGATGTGGCAGATACCAGCAGGATATTGAATTAGCGTGCTCTCTTTCCTTACCAGTTACTCAGTTAGACCACCCTCTTCCCTTACAAGTTAGGTGAAGCGTGGGACTGAATTCTGGCCAGTGAACGTTGGTGGAATTCCAGCTCCAGGCCTGGACCATGAAATCTGCACAAAGCTGCTCACTCTTTCTTTCTTCTGCCTGGTTCCATTGGGAGACTATCAGGGCATGAAGTATGGTCGAGTCTAGATGAAAGGGGCCTAGATTCTCTCCACATCCCTGAACCTGCATGAGAGTGTTCGATGGGCAAGAAATGAAACCTTATCCTGTTAAATCACTGTGATGTGGAGTTGTTGATAATGGATGTTAGACTGTCTTGCCTGGTACAGATGACCTCTAGTGTCCCTTTACCCTCCACTGTTCTAGGATTCAGTGAAAATAATTATAACGTAGAGAAGCCCCAGGCAATGGAAGTAAATGGCTTGAGGAAGCAATGGGAAGTGAGGAAGGTAACACTTACTTTTCTCTTTCCATGCCTCAGGCAGATTGTTTGTACCATCTGCCAGACTTCAGTGAAAAATTTCTTTGTAAACATCTTTTCATTTATTAATTCACTAATTTAATTAACAAACATTTGTTGTGTGGAAAGTTCAGGAACTCTGTGCTCTGGAGACTTGAAATACAAAGATGAATGAGGCAGTCATTACTCCCAAGGAGCTGGCGAGACCACAGTCTTTGAAGGGACCCCAGATGACATTCTGTTTAACTTCTTTCCTCTCTTAACATGTGTCCCTGAGCAATCTTATCAGGAAAGGCTTCATTTACAAATTGCACCCCAGTGACTGTCAGGTTTCCATTTTTATCCTTGAACTCTGCAGCTACAAAGGCTTTAGAAAGATAGGGGATAGGAAAGAATGTATCAACATTCAAATTATAGAAACATCAAATGTTTGTTCTTATATAGAAACCTTTTCATTTTCAAAATAAAACTGAGAAAAAGAAGAGCGTATGACAACTGTTGTAATCAGCATGGGATCTAGAAGAAGGATGCTGTGAATCAGAAGATGATGCTTAGGAGAGAGATAAAGATAGCATGATGGACCAGTGAGAGAATTTGGGATTTTAAGTGCTTTGATAGGGAGGACTAGAGTTTCTACTCATCCTGTGTCTAAGAACAGTGCCTATCACATGTCCATAATGAATTATATGAATGAATGCATGCATATATGTATATATGTATATATATATATCATATACGCATGACATACAGATATGTCATACATGATTAACAAAATTATAATAAAGTTAAAAACATGTATTAAATGCATTTATTATTCTAGGTACTGTTTCAAGTACATTTGTCTTGGATCTGCCGTATTGAGGCTCCTTTACCACTCTAGCCCAGGTCATATTCTGGTTCTACTTTTATTTTTTTATTTTATTTTTTTTTCTGATTCTACTTTTAAAAATGTCAATGCAACAGAAATCTCATTCTGTTAGGGGAGCAGAGAAGAGTAGCAGGATTCTCAATACCCTTTATTTGCTAATAATCACAGTGTGAGGCAATATCGAGATATTACTGGTGCTGTTTCCAGCCTTCACCCTAAAGGTAAGATTCTTCAAAATCTCAAACTTCAATTCCGTAGACCCTGCCATCCCTTATTTGGTGACCAGGGGGGTAGATGACAGAAGTGTCTCCTACAGTTAAATCTCTGCAGGCTCAACAAGGCTGCTGTCCAAATGGAGTGGGATCTAGGGGACAATTCCCCGCTGTAGCTCTGCCTGAGGACAGAAATAAGGGACTCTAAGTTACATGTCATTCTTTCTCCACTGTCGCCCTCCCCATGTTCCTTCCTCGTCTTACAGGAACGTAAAAAACATTAATAATGTTTATTACTGTTAGCAAGTGAGCATGACTTCTAAACAAATATGTTTAGAATATATGTGGTTAATAAGTGTGATAATAAAATGAACATCCATAAACCTACCTAACAATTTATAAGCCAGAATATTCCCAGTACTGTTGAAACTACCTGTATCGTCCTTTCCTTATATGTCCATCATTCTCTTACTTATTTTGAAATAATTTTATGAACCATAAATGCATTCCTTAAATAGTTTACTTATTTAACATTGTTTAGTTTTTAATTTTTATAAAAAGTAAAATATACTTAAATGTACTCTTTAGTGATTGGCTTTTTTCTCCACTCAACATCTATTCATAAGAGTCACCTTTCTCAAAATGGACTAAAGACGTGAATGTAAGGTCTGAAACTGTAAAACTCCTGGAAGCTTCTTGACACTGTTCTTGGCAATGATGTCTTGGGTATGACCAAAAGCACAGGAAATGAAAGCAAAAATGAACAAGCGGGACCACATCAGATTAAAAAGTTTCTGCACAGCAAAGAAAATATTCAAAACAGTAAAAAAGGCAACCTAAGGAATAGAAGGAAACATTTGCAAACCACTTATCTGAAAAGAGGCTAATACCTAAAATGTACAAGAAATCCCTACAACTCAACAGCAACAACCAAAAAGCAAAAACAAATAACCTAATTTAAAAATGGGCAAAGAGGGGCACCTGGGTGGCTCAGTCATTAAGCATCTGCCTTTGGCTCAGGTCATGATCCCAGTGTGCTGGGATCGAGCCCCACATTGGGCTCCCTGCGCGGTGGGAAGCCTGCTTCTCCCTCTCCCACATCCCCTGCTTGTGTTCCTGCTCTCACTCTCTCTCTCTGTCAAATAAATAAATAAAATCTTTAAAAAAAATGGGCAAAGAGCTTGAACAGTCATTTCTCCAAAGAAGACCTAAGAATGACCACCAGGTATATAAAAAGGTGCCCAGCATCACTCATCATCAGGGAAACACAGATCAAAACCACAGTGAGATATCTCCTCATACCAGTAATGATGGTTATTATAAAAACAAAAACAAAAGATAACCAGTGTTTGCAAGGATGAGACAAGGGAACCCTTCCTTGTACACTGTGGGTGGGAATCTGTATTGGTGAAACCATTAGGGGAGACAATATGGAGTTTCCTCAAAAAATTAAAAATAAAATTACCATGTGTCAAGCAGCCCCACTCTGAGTATATGTTCAAAATAATTGAAATCAGTATCTCAAAGATATCTGCACTTTCTGTTCATTGCAGCAGTATTCATAATAGTCAAGACATGGAAACAACCTAAATGTCCATCAACAAATGAATGGATAAAGGAAATGGGTTATGTACATACAGTAGAATATTATTCTGCCTTAAAAAAAGAAGGAAATGCTTGGGGCACCTGGGTGGCTCAGTCGGTTGGGCGGCTGCCTTCGGCTCAGGTCATGATCCCAGGGTCCTGGGATCGAGCCCCACGTCGGGCTCCCTGCTCGGTGGAGAGTCTGCTTCTCCCTCTCCCTCTGCCTGCCTCTCTGCCTACTTGTGCTCTCTCTCTATCTCTCTGTCAAATAAATAAATAAAATCTTAAAAAAAAAAAAAGAAGGAAATGCTACCATTTGTTTTCTTTTTTTTTAAAAGATTTTATTTATTTATTTGAGAGAGAGAATGAGATAGAGAGCATGAGAGGGGGGAGGGTCAGAGGGAGAAGCAGACTCCCTGCTGAGCAGGGAGCCCGATGCGGGACTCGATCCCGGGACTCCAAGATCATGACCTGAGCCGAAGGCAGTCGCTTAACCAGCTGAGCCACCCAGGTGCCCGGAAATGCTACCATTTGTAATAATATGGATGAAATTGAGGACATTTGGTTGAGTGAAATAAGCCAGTCTCAGAAGAACAAATATTGAATGATTCCACTGAGATGAGGTATCTAACATGGTCAAATGTATGGAATGGAAGGGAATAGAAGGGGGGTTGCCAGGGGCTGGAGGAGGGGGAAAATAATGGGAAGCTGTTGTTGAAGCAGAATAAAGTTTAATCTATACAAGAAGAATAAGTTGTAGAGATCTGCTGTACAACACGGTCCATAGAGTTAACAACATGGTATTGTGCACTTAAAATTGAGTCAAGATCGATTTCATGATAAGCGTTCTTACCACACATACACAAAAAAGGACACAAGAATGAGCAGAGAGGGCACCAATCTGGCATGGACCTACTGAGTTAAGATTTCTTCCAGAGACCAGGCTCAGCCCTAAAAAAAAACTTCAGGAGGGAAGGCGCATGCTTATGTGATCATTTATTTATTTGGTTTTATTCCCATTCATCTCCTTCGCAAACACACATTGGCTATTTGCTACATTTTATAATTCACACAGAATTTTCACTTATATTTTCTTATTTTTCCTCTCAACAGTCTTGTGAGCCAATTAGTTAGGTGCTACAACTTCCATTTCACAGGCTCAGAAAGATTTCATACTTGTCTAATATAGACTTAGTTGATTACAAAGATCTTCCCCAAATTTAGGACCCTCTGTCATAATCTATATGGTGATGTCCCTCTGTTGGCATATAGAACTGAGGGTGTTTGCTGCATAAAATGGTTAATGAATGAGCAGCATTAAAGTAGAAATAAGAATCTGACCTTCACACAGCAAATGAGGACAGAAGCTACAAAAGTGTAGGCAGCAGAATACATTTAGTCAGGAGAGATTATTAAGCAAACCTTCATAGGACCCCAAGTGCATCTTTATATTGCAACATTAATGGTCATCACTATGGCAGCTTTGGGTGTGCACATTTTATTTTATTTTTTAAAGATTTTATTTATTTATTTGACAGAGAGAGACACAGCGAGAGAGGGAACACAAGCAGGGGGAGTGGGAGAGGGAGAAGCAGGCCTCCCTCCAAGGAGGGAGCCCAATGCGGGGCTCGATCCCAGGACCCCGGGATCATGACCCGAGCCGAAGGCAGACGCCCAACGACTGAGCCACCCAGGCGCCCCTGGGTGTGCACATTTTAGAAGGCTAACTGAGTAAAGATGCTCTGTCCATTGACTCCCATACATGGCCTACTTTTATATGAGTCCCTGATGAACATACTGAATGGATTCTTTACAAAGAGTGTTACAAGTAAGGGTTATTAAAGCAAACACATCCTCCTGGATATTCACACAGCATGCAGGTGAGCTGTGGAGGGGGTTGGGGAGAGAGTTATCATTCATGCAGTATTACTTTATACCAAGTGTTCTGCAAACGTGGTCTTTATGACTATCTGGAAAACATTAAAGACTATTGTTCCAGAGGATAAACCAGAAACTTACTAAGCTTGGCTTTCCATTCTAGCTCCGACCTTTCTAGGTTTGTGATTTGGGAGAAGTTGCCATGCTGCTCAGGCCTTCTGTTTCCTTGATGTAAAATGAACACCAATGTACATAACTCAGTTGATGTCATTGTTGTCAGTATCCTACAACTGAGATGGTGTGTAAGAAGCTGCTCTGTAAACCCCAAAGTACTATCCTCATGTGTAGAGAAGTAAGACTTGATATTGTGTTATTTATTTAGAAACAATGAGAAGGATTATCACTGAAATCAAGCCTTTTTTGTGAACTGCTGAAAAAAGAATGCAGAAAATTATAAAGGTCAGTTTAAAAGGCCAGATTTGTACTGAGTGATTTTTTGTAAACTGTGTGTGTTAAACACCAGTTTTAGTATTAGGTGGGAAAGCAAAACAAAATAAGTTTATCCTAAGTTAACTTGAATTAGATTGGAAGTAATTTAAAAAGGAGTGATTTATAAAAACTATGTCTTCTCTGAGAGTTATGTTTTATCACTTTATGTGATTATCTAAAACATGCTTTCCAAAGTTTAACATCTGTAATAGAGATTTACATTTCAGATGGCTAAAGACAGCTCTGTAATAAAGCAACTTGATAGTAAGGCAGACCCTCTTCTCTGTTTTCACACTGAATGCTAGGAAATACACCACAGAAAAGCTATATGAGTGACGAAAGAACCTTGTTGTAGTTCTTCTTTCCAAGAACTTTGCTTCCCTCTCCTTAGTTAGGAGATAAGTTACTTTTTTAAGTCTTGGGATCAAAGAATCAGGGTACTTACTCTGCCTTTGTCACTAAGGATGCACCAACAAATCAGAATCTGAATAAGCAATGCCATTTATCTCCAACTTGTTTGCCTTGTGATTATTTTTTAATTCAAGTTGTCAAACTTTTACAGGGAGAATTCTATGTCTGACTTTATCTTTTCCCAGGGAGTTAGAGTTAGGATTACCATCACAGCCATCAAAATCATAATCACCGTCTATATCGATTATCTACTGCTGCATAACAAATTATCTCAAAATTTTGTGATTTAAACAATAATAAATATTAATGATACCTTATAGTTTCTGTGAGTCAGCAATTTGGAAGCAACTTAGCTGGGTGGTTCTGGTGAGGTTGCAAGTAAGATGTAGGTTGGGGCTGTAGTTCTTTGAAGACTTGGCTGGGACTGGACTGGATTCACTTCTACTGTGGTTCGCTCATCTGATTGGCACCTTGGTATTGGTTATTGGTAGGAGGCCTCAGTTCCCTATAATGTTGATCTCTTCATAGAGCTGCTTGAGTGTCCTCATGACATGGGGCTGACTTCTCACAGAGTGAACAATCCAAGAGAGCAAGGTGGCAGTTGCAATTTTTTTCATTGTCCTAATCATGGGAGTCATGCAGAACCATTTCAACAAAACCCTATGGTTATCTGGGCCAGTTCTATTTAATGTGGGAGAAGTCTATTTGAGGGCTTGAAAGCCAGGAGACATGGATCATTTGGGACCATTTTGGAGGCTGTCAACCACATCATCCTAATAAGTTTTCGAATGAAGGAATGACTTAAGAAATGAGAAATACACAAACATTTAAGGAAATGTTCTCTAGACAGATTTTCTTATAGGAGAAGATTATATTTGTAGATCTTCTTTCACTCCTGACATGCCGTTCTTTGGTTTTAGTTGGAAGAAGGCAACAATAATTTCTATCTAAACTTAATGTCAATTAACACAGTAATTACAAGACAGTAGCTAGTCTCACATGGTAATTGATGATAATTGCTTCCTGCTTTAATTGGTATATAAACAAGACTATGCACTAGGAATCCAAACATTCCTGCAAAAGGAAAAAGAAAATCAAAGAAGAAAATTTGTCAAAGTCATTTGTAAGCTGATAAGAAGCTAACAAATCCAGCCTACATGTCTACAGGCATTAAACAGCTGCTGGCAAGGCTTGACACTTTCTCAGAGCTGGGAAGGATAACGGAGGAAGTGAGAGCACCACGCTGGCTGGTATCAGCTCCAGGGTGCCGCTGAGATGTGTGCCGATGCCCAGCTGTCCATGGCAGTTATGCCAATGTGCTGAAGTGCTTGAAGGTTGCCAATGCGACAGACCAAAGTAGGCTCATCAGTGAAAGATGGGATGATGTCTCTCCCCCGTTGCCACCTGTGCCTTTTGGAAAGATCGGTTCGAAGCAAAATGGGGAGGGGACAAGGGTTAGTGTTGTTTTTGAGAGGAAATGCTCTGGAAATCTATACATCATAGCACCTGAAACCTTGGGGAAGCGTAAGGAAGGGAGACGTGTAATTCAGGTAAAAATGTTAGCTTCCATTTGCTAGAAAGGGGAAAGGGCCAATGAATGAGGCAGGGGAAACTTCTAGAAACCCAGCTGCATCCTCATAGAACAGTAGGCGGATGGCAGATGGAAATTAATTAATATCAGTATATCCAAGTAGAAAGGAAATAAAAGAAGATATAGAAGAAAGAATGGTTGTCCAAGACTAGAGACTTTGACAAGCTGAGGCGATACAACATCTTGAGGGTGGCAGGCAGAGGTAGGTATTGTCCCTATGCCCTTGGGACCATGGGCTTCGGCAACATCAATAGCAGTCTCTGCTCAGAAATCCATTGAAGATGATCCCTCAGTGGGAACAAACATGGGAACTGGAGGAAAAAAATACGCTAAGAAGTTGGTATCTCAGATCCAGACAATTCCAACCAGGAAGCAGAGCCAACAATCATTGGGACACAGAGCAGAGGGCTGCTCACAAGAGACTGTGGAGGTGATTTTACAACAGTAAGTTGGAGTGCTTATTCAGTTCTACACTAGGGATGCCAGACACAGCTCAGAGGGGGAACAGAGCTTAAGTTTTCTGAAGATGTAAGATGGGAAGGAAAGGCACCTCCAGTAAGATCTGCAGACTAGGGATGCCACCATTGTAAAATTTGAAACTTTGCTAAATAATCAACAATCTCTCCAGTGCTACTCTCTGGAAGGTGAAAAAGTGAGCATAGGTGGATCCCTCCCTGAGATGGCAAATGGTGCCCTAACATGGTTCATTATGGAACCAGGGAGATCACTCCCAGTTGTGTTTTGTGTCATAGGTCAGGATCCCTGGACAGCCTATCATTAAGACTGAGCAACAACCTGGCCAGGATGAATCGAGAAAGGATCCCCTTTTCTCCTCGCTCTATCTCTTTGCTCTTCGTTGGCTATGGTTCTTAGGTTCTGGAAACATCATTTTGCTTGGCAAAACTGCCCTAAAACTGGGGATATACTTATTTTCTAAATTTCATGGGTGTGGGGCCCAGACTGTGACAACCCTATGCATTCTGTTAACAGTTTGGACTCTTGATTCATGAAGCTCAGTGAGATTTTTTTGTTACAGTCTTGAATGAGCAGATCCATTAATGAACAACCCAGGCTGAACTCCCAAAGGGGACTCAATGCTACCTCCACTTCTGAATGAATATCTAGTCTGAGATTGAGCATAATATAGCAGAAGTGAGGGTGCTAAACTTTAGACTTTAGATTCTTTTCACTTTCTCTTGATCAAGTTAATGTTAGTTGCTGTAACAAGCAAACCCTAGACTTTTGACATGAAATACTATTTGTGGTGGTGATGTAGGGGCTGCTCCATACAGGCATGGGGGGAACCCAGGTTGAAGGAGACTTGGGTAACTTGGGTCAGTCCCCAGCAGGTAGAGGGGAGAAGTGAGAGAGACAATGGAAGATCATGCCCAGGCTTTTGTGAGCCTGGCCTGGAAGTGGGGGCACATATTTCTGTCCCTATTTCATTGGCCAGAACTCAATTATTTGGCCACATTTAGATGAAGGGGAGCCTGGGCAGTGTAATTGGCAACCACTTCCAAATAATAACAATATATTATGAAAGGGGAGTTTGAATCTCTAATGGGCAGCTTTGCCATAGTCTAGAGACTGTTAGCTAAAAAAGGCAAGATAATTTGATTTGGGCTTTTAATTCCTTTAGACATTAATTCTTCAGATTTATATTGCAAAGGACTTTATCTTGGGAGTTTAGTCTTTTTTTTGCAAATATGATAATGGAAGTGGTTTTATTCAACTTTAGGACATTTCTAGGTGATTGGTTTTAAGTTATCAGAGCATCTTCCCGATACTCTTAAATCGTATCACAGAACCTCCAGTAAGCTCTACTGGACAATTTGCCTGAATTCAATTAAAGGGAAGGCAGAGCATTAGGGGTATATTTTCAGTTTACATGCAAAGTTTTTCAAGTTCTGTAATGAATGGATTGCTCATACTATTTCAGCACCTTTTGGGGGCAAAATCAAAACTACACATCTGTAGTTCCAGAGGGCTGCTCAGTGGAACAATGGCTGATGTTGGAGGTGAGGTCTTCCCTTGAAGGGCATAGCTTCACTCCTGGTAGGGGTAAGATTGAAAATCAAACCTGAATGGATTAAGAGAGCCCAGCGTAGCGCATGTTAGGGATCATTTGTTTCTCCCTCCTTCCTTTTGCTTTTAGAAGTCTTTGATGGAATGAGCACTGGGTGTTATATGCAACTGATGAATCAATAAGTTCTACCTCTGAAACTAATAATACACTATACGTTAATTAAGAAAAAAAAAATAAGAAGCCTTCCCTAAGGCAGTTCTGTTGGTCCCAGTGGCCCTTACTCACCGAACACTGGGTTGAGGGACCCTGGTCTTATCTCTCCTTTCCATGGGGTACACCTGTAAAGAGAAAGCATCCCAATGGGCACGCTTTAGTAAAGTGCATTGTGCAGTAAGGGCCTGTGTTTGGGGGGAGGGAAGCTTTAATTCAGAGGAGTATCATTAGGCTTGTTTGGTCATTCAGTTTAGCCATGTCCTCCTGCCTAATTTTCTCTGGTGATAAAGCTGACATTGTGATTTCCATCTGCCTGACTCCATATGACCATATGTCAGTTGGTTTGAACTTGAGGGATGTTATTTTTTGACCCCATCAAATCCACAACTGTAGACTGGATTGGAATCCTGGCACTCCTGTTTACAATCTATGTAGCACTGAGAAATTTGTATGGTCTCTCTGAGCTTTGGTTTCCTGCCTAGTAAGTAGGGGAAATAATTATCTCTTTACAGTAGTGGTGTGAGAAGGAGATACGATCGTGGCTATAATATGCTCTGTACAGCACCTGGCACACAGTAAGGACTTGACAAATTATATCTTTTATTACTATGACATTTTTTCTAGGGCGGTCTTATATCATGTGTGTGTTGCATATATAGTTCTGGGAAATAATTAGCTTTTCCTTTTCCTTTTGGTTATTCATGGTGACATAATAATCCGTACCTGTGTTATCTTCAAGTACCAGAAATTACAAATTCAATGAGGACAGTGACAGCAGGCTCAGAAAGATGGCAGGACTGGGAAAAGGTTTTCCCATATTTTAAGATGCATTTAAGCTGGGCAACTTTCCAACCGCACCCTGCCCTGCACAATAAAAATAAGCACACTCATCCAAATGGTCCCCTCATGCCTACTCTTTCAGGTTTTGCCCTGTCATCCTTCTGTCCTTTTCATTTACAGGTTTGTCTGCTTTTGTCCAACTCTGATCTTAATGGGGACCGAATCTATCTTGAAGTCTTTGAGCTGTGGGCACTAGCCTACAACCGTTGGGACACAATAGGCTCTCAGCAAGTGTCAGTTACACTGAGACATCTTTCATCCTCTCGTAACACCTGCATACATCAGAAGTCCTCAGACTGCTTCTCTGCAACACGTACCCGAGGAATAAGATAAGGCTCCATCAGCACCTGGTGATTTTATTTTACTTATTTTTACTTTTTTAATTTTTTAAAGATTTTATTTATTCATTTGACAGAGAGAGACACAGCGAGAGAGGGAACACAAGCAGGGGGAGTGGGAGAGGGAGAAGCAGGCTTCCCGCGGAGCAGGGAGCCTGATGCGGGGCTTGATCCCAGGACCCTGAGATCATGACTTGAGCTGAAGGCAGACACTTAACGACTGAGCCACCCAGGTGCCCCAGCACCTGGTGATTTTAATGGGAATGGAAAACTTCCCGAGGGAAGGTATTTTAGTAAAATCTGTGGCTGGCCCAGTGGGAGGAAGAGAGGGAGGTAGTTTGAGTCAAAGCTCCATGGATGATCCAGTTCTGCTCTCCTCTGCCCAACTGAGAATTACAGTGTCTCATTTGTTCAACCCTGAGTCCCTAGAGCCTAGCACAGGTCTGCAGTATCTATTTATTGAATGAATAAGTGTTTTCCAAATGCTGAAGAGAAATGGAGACGTGGATAGGGTCTGGGTGGTGGGGATAAGATGAAGAAAAATCATGTATTGATCATTGACACGGGAGCGCTATTAGATAAGCCATCTTCAAGCATTTCATCTTACACTATGAAGTAGTAGATTAGCTGTCAATTTTTTTGGTAGACCCTCTTTATCAAGTTGAGGAACTTCTTTTCTATACTTTGCGAGAGTTTTTGTTTTATATCACGAATGGGTGCTGAATTATGTAAAAGCCCGTGGATTCAATTTACTAACATTTTGTTAAGGATTTATATATCTATATACCTAAGGGATATTGGTCTGTGATCTTTTCTTCTAATGATAGCTTTGTCTGGTTTGGGTGTGAAGGTTATACTGGTTTCCTAAAACAAGTTGGCACATGTTCCCTTCTTTTCTATTTTTTCTGGGAGGGATTGTGTAGAATTGGGGTTAATTCTTCTTGAAACATTTGGTAAATTTCTTTTAGTAAAACCATCTAGGCCTGGGCATTTCTTCTCCGTAGTTTGAATTCAACTTCCTTAATAGTTATAGGGCTATGCAACTGATGAATCCCTAAATTCTACCTCTGAAACTAATTAAAAAAATAGGCTATTCAAATGATCTATTTCATGTTGGGTAAGATGGGTTAGTTTGTGCTTTTTGAGTCACATTTCGTCTATGTTGTCAAATTGGTTTGAGCAGAGTTCATAGTATTTGCTTACCTTTTGTTGTCCGCGGGGTCTATAGTAATATCCTTCTTTTATTCCTGATATTAATATATTGTGTCTTCTCTCTCTTTTTTCTTGTTTCTCCCATGTGTTTATTTATTTATTATATTGAAGTGTAATTAACATATGGTGTTCTGTGAGTTTCAGGTGTATGGTGTAATGATTCAGCACTTCCATACATCACCCAGTGCTTATCACGACAAATGCACTCCTTAATCCCCTTTACCTATTTCTCCCACACCCCACCCACCTCCCCTCTGCAACCACCTGGTTGTTCTCTGTAGTTGAGAGTCTTTGTTTTTTCTTTGTCACTCACGCTAGAGGTTTGTCAATCAAAAGAAACCAGCTTTCTGGTTCATTGATTGGCTCATTGCTTTTTTGTTCTAAATTTTATAAATCCTGACCCTTTGTTATTTCCTTCCTTTTGCCTACTTTGAGTTTTTTTTTTTTTTTAAGTTTCTTGGAGTGAGAACTTAGATTATTGATTTGAGATTTTTCCTCTTTACTAATGTAAACATTCAGTGCTATAAATTTTCCTCTCAGTACTGCTCTGAGACCCATATATTTTTATATGTAGTATTTTCACTTTTATTCTGTTCAAGGTATTTTATTCTCTTGAGACTTCCTTTTTCATCCACAGATTATTTAGAAGTGGGTTGCTTGGTTTTCAGTGTTTGAAAATTCAGTGTTTAAAATTTTCCTGTTACTTTACTTTTATTGATTTCTAGCTTGATTCTATTTCTGTCAGAAAACATAATTTGCATGACTTAAATTATTTAAATTTGTTGAATTTTGTTTTATAGCCCACAGTATGCTCTACCTTCATATATATTCTGTGGGCACATAAGAAAAATGTGATTCTGCTGGTGTTAGCTGGAATTTTGTATGCATGCCGATTGTATCCTGTTGGTTGATGGTATTGTTGACTTCTGTATCTTTGCTAATTTTTGTCTAATCATTCCATCAGTTGTTGAGAGAGCGGTGTTAAAATCTCCAATGATCATTTTGGATTTGTCTGTTTCACCTTTCAGTTCCATCAGCTTTGGCTTCATATATTTTTCAACTTTATTGTTTGGTGCACATACATTTAGGATTGTTATGTCTTCTTGGTGGACTTACCCTTTTATCATTGTATAAAGTCCCTCTCTGTCTCTGTTAACTCCTTGACTTTATGTAATGTTAATATAGCAACTTCTGCTCTTTTGTTGTTGTTAATGTTTCCAGGGTATATCTTTTTCCATTCTTTTGGTTTCAACCTGTGTAAATCATTGTATTTAAAGTGATTTTGCATAGGCAGCATATAGTTGAGTCATGTTTCTTTTTTAATCCACTCTCCTAATCTCTTTATTTTAATTGTTATATTTAGACATTTTACATTTAATGTAATTATTCTGTTAAGTTTCAAGTTTGCCATTTTACTCTTTGTTTTCTGTTTGTTCTATTTATTTATTTATTTGCTTCTGTTCTTTTTCTTGACCCTCTGTGGGTTTCCTGAACATTTTTTAGGATTCTAGTTTTGATTTAGCTGTAATACTTTTGAGTCTGTATCTTTGTGTAGTTATTTCAATGTTTGCCTAGGTATTACACTGTATATACATGATTTATCATAATCTGAAGGTGTCAGCAGTTCACCAGTTTGGGTGAAATGTAGAAATCTTACCTGTCCTTATGTCCCTCTATCCTCCCTCCTTTATAATATAATCATCTTAGGTATTTCCTCTGTATACATTGAGAACGACATCAAGCAGTGTTACAATGTTTGCTCGAGACATCAAACATAATTTAGAAAACTCAAGAGGAGAAAGTCTGTTGTATTTGCTGACACTTTTGCTCTTTCTGTGTTTCTCTCTTCTTCCAGGTGTTCCAAGAGTCCTTCTTTTACTATTTCCTTTCTGGAGAAAGGAATTTAGCCTTTCTAGAGAATTTCCTTGAGTCATTATTTACTTTTCAGTTCTAGAATTTGTTTGGCTCCTTTGTATATCTTCTCTTTCTTGGCTGAAGTGTTCCATTTTTACATTTGTTTCAAGTGTGTTCACAGCTGCTCATTAAAGCATTTTTATAATGATTGCTGTAACATTCTTGTCAGATCATTCAAACATCATCTTCACCTCAGGGTTGGTATCTATTGATTGTATTGTTTTGCACTCAGTCTGAGATCTTCCTGGTTCTCGAAATGAAGTACCATTTTCAGTTGAAACCAGGATATTTTGGATAGTATGCCAGAAGAGTCTTCTAAGGATGTTATTTATTTCTTCTAGGTTAGCAAGTAGCCTCTGAAACTAGTGTGATGGGTGAAGTGTGGTAGTACCTCATTACTGCCAGAGGGGGTGGAACTGTGGTTTCTCCATTCAGACCCCATGGGCATCTGTGGGTGAAGGAGGTGTTCCTTACTACTGCTGAGGGTGTGGGGATTCTGGCTCCCACTGGGCCTCTGCTGATACTACTTCATCTGAGAGCGGGAAGGACACCTCCCTGCTGTTCCTTCATGGCCTTTCTGGACCCTCTGTGGGTGGAGTAAGCCTCAGTAAGTCCTGACTCTTTACTGGGTCTTCTCTGACGCCAACCCAGTGCAGAGGGGGAGGAACTTCTCATTACTGCTGAGTGGAGTGGAAGTCCAGCCTCCCCAAGTGGTCCGCATTGACACCTCAGAGGAAGGGAGGGGGCTTAGAGAGAGGGGCTCACTGCTGAGTCCTGAGGAAAGTCTTGGCTCTCCCCTCAGCTGTCTGACGTGACCCCAGCAGGGGAGCTGCATGCCTGGTTCTAACCCTGCAAGAGTGGAGTCTGTGCTCTCTCTGTGGCCTTTGTTGGTGGGGTTGAGAGTAGGTTCAACAGGGTTTTTTTTTCCGGTGGTGTTTGACGAGAGTAGAGAAATCATTGTCTGCAAGTGTGTTACCTTGTTAGGCGACCCCTTTTCAGATCCTTTGGCTAAAAAGAGCAGGTTTTTCATGGGCCTGCTTTTTTATTTCTTCCTTTTTTTGCCTGTGCCTATTGGCATTCTGGGTTACCAGCTTCTCCAGTATCCAGCCCAGGCTATGTGAGGCAGACAAACAGGCAAACCAAAAAACCAGGGACTGCATCACTGTATTGTTCCTCGGTCATGAGGTTCCTGGCTTGTTCATTTGTCCGTCTTCTTCTTTCTACCGTTTGGTCTCCTTTTGTTTGTTTTATGTACAGCATCCAGGGTTCTTAGTTATACTTAGTGGGTGGGATAGGATAAAGTAGCTCTCTCCCACTTCTCCGGAGACAGAAGTTCTGGCCTTTCCTGATCATTAAAAGTGGGCTCCAGATTAAAACTCAACCTGAAATCCATTTTTAGCCTTTGTATCAAGTAACCTGACATGGGAAGGGGTATGAGATCATGTGATCTGCACTTTCATTTCTCCTGGTCCTTTGTTGCCATTGTGTATGTGTGTGTGTGTGTGTGTGTGTGTGTGTGTGTGTGTGTGTGACTGGAGATCATAATCTTCCCTGTCCTAAAATGAGAAGAAATTTCCTCTCTCCTCTTTGTCTAGGTCCAGCCTCTCTGGGCTCGGGGAGGCGGGGATTCTATTTTGCAACTGACCATATGTTAGTGGTGAAGAGACATTCCTGGTCTGGTCTGTCTCTTGACCTGCTCTCAGTAATTTCCGCAAAGCTGGTGGCCTCTGAGGGGGAGTGTGTATGCTTTCCTAGGGGATAGGCTTTACCCTGGCCATCTCAGAGGGCACGGGATCCCCTCTGACCAAAAATACTGCCCTTCTCACTTATAAGGTTGCCAGATTCGGCAAACAGAAATACATGACACCCAGGTAAGTTGGAATTTCAGATAAATGACTAGTGTTTTTTTGTTGTTGTTGTTGTTTTTAGTATAAGTGTGTCCCTTGTGATATTTGAGATGCTTCTAGTAAAAAATTATTTGTTTACCTGAAATTCAAGTTTAACTGCATGTTCTGTATTTTATCGGGCAGCCAAACCAGCAAGGACAGTTGCTCCTGCCCTTTCTCTCTCCCTCTGTAGCCTGGGGAGGAGAGTGGGATGCTTGAAGGTTGCTATAGAGCAGGTTCTTCAACCCCTTCCCAAGCCCTGGGAGAGAAGTCCGACTCTAATTTTACAGTCCTCTTTAGAATGTGGGTAATTAGGGCTTCCTTGTTCTCAGCTCCAAGCCTTAATTCCTAGGAAATAAGAAAAGTCTTATTCAGCATCCCATTCTAGAGAGAAGGATTACACATGTTATAATCAAATGGTAAACTAAATGCAATCACATTCCAAAATATATAATCCAAGTCATGAATGTGGACACAGAGGAGGAGAAAACATCAGGGAAGACTGGGTGTCTTTCCTCATGAGAAGATGAGGTGATTGAACTAGAAGCCATCTGAGTGATACAAGGTATTATGGGGGTTATTTTCCAGGGCTTCAGAGTTTTGCCTAAGAACCCACCGCTGGGGACTCTCATAAAAAGAGTAGCTAACATTTACGATTATGGGCAGACACTGCTTTTACTTGTTTTAACCTTACATCACCCCTGGGGTAGATACTATTAGCTTCATCCCCGTTTTATGAATAAAGAAACTAAGGAATCGACAGATAAAGCAAATTGGCCAAGATCACATGGATGGCAAGTGCCCTATGCTGTCTGAGGGCCCATTTCACTGTGAAGTGCGCACGCACATCCAATGAGTATCATCACCTTGTGTGGGGGGAAGGGCTGGAGAGCCACTGTGGAGGTGTCTTCAAAGACAATTCTGAGAGGTCAAAGGCTTGGTAATTTGTTGTTCCCTCACCCCAAAAGAGGAGGGGAACAGGGTTCCCCAACCTAAGCCAATTAGGAGGGTCGCCAGGTCAACACAGCGATATGGAACAGTCTGCAAGAGCAGGGATTGTCTCGATGCTGGGCAAACGTGTAGGGTGGCCCCACAGGGTGGGCTGGGGGTGCTCAAGCCCCACCCCCGAGTCCTCCCCCCAGAAAGAGCTGGGACTTGCTCGTCTGCTGTAACAGGACACTTAGCAACCAAGATGTCCTCCAATACCCAAGCGAAAAAGAAAAAAGATAGTTTTTGCCTCTTTCCTCTTATCTTTCCTTCCTCCTGGACACTGGAGGAGCCCAGAGGGGAGATGAAGTGGAGGAAAATGTGGAGCGGGGAGGGGGGTAGAACCAGCCATGTTCCTTCCCCCTGCTTCCCCCTGCAGTTCCCAAGCTGAGGAGTGAGAAGAAGCCCAGAGTCTAGGGCGGTAAAGTACGCTTAGATTTCCCTATTCCTGAAAATGCAACAGTTGTAAACCAAGTAACCAGTAAACAAAACCTGTTACTGCACCCTATCAAATTACCTTGCTCGGGACGCTGGTGAGCTGTTCGAGATGCCCGTGAGCTGTTTGAGATGCCCAGCATCTCCCCTTCCTCGTGACCAGGATGAGGGGGTTGCCTCCAGTCTTCTCTCTGCTTCCTCCCCAGTTCATGTTTTAGAGAGAAGATAAACCAGTTCAGTGTAGCCCAGAAATCCGCCTCCCAGAGCTTTAAGTTATGCATCCTCTGGGAACATGGCTTCCTTTAAAATTTAAACACGACTGTCTGAGGCCCCGCAGGATGCAGTTGGTCTTGGCCCCTGGATTTCTGAGATCCCGTAGTCGTGAAGTACAGGGGCTCACACATCCCCGCTCACCTCTCTCACTTCGGCTCCCCTGGGTATTGTGGGGGCCCTGGGCACCCACCTGCCTCCTGGAGTGCAGGCCCTCTTTCCCTTCATTGGGCCAGGCTAGCTTCTGCTTCTTACTCTCTCTCTCTCTTTTAGCGTGCCCTGTGCACTGCTTTCAGGAAGTTACTAGTTATAAGATGCTTTCAGGAACGGCTTTGGGGTACAGTTTATCATCAGAGGGCACAGAACAGCACCAGGGTCCTCCAGCTCCTCATGACCCCTCCTGCTGCCACGTTGTTGGGGTCTCTGATGCTCCCACTCTACTTTTCTCCCATTCCTTAGCTTCCCAGGCTGCGGTGTTCTCCCATTGGGATATAAAGCACACCTTCTCTCTCTTTGCCTCCCCTTCTTCTCATCTGGACTCAGCTTAGGGCGCCCGACTTCCTCCACCAAAAGGACACATCAAGGTGTTCTCACAGACAATGGCACCATTTCGTCTCAAAGTGAATGATGCCATCCCTTGAAGGGAGAAGCTGCATTGGTTTCTGCCTGTCCCTTCCCTCGGCCCCAGCACATCATGGGAGCCCAAAGAGGATAATAATAATGACAGCAATAGCTCCAGAGCCATGAATTCCAGAATTGGAGTCACTGAAACTCCTGATGTCTTGCAAATTGACTTTACGAGGAGAAGGCAGCTGGTTGCATATCTTGAAACAGCTACAGATAGCATCACTTTTCTTGAGTTTTGAGTTCCTTTGAACTCATGTGCGCACAGATGAGGTGGCTTCCCGCTGTGTCTCATTAGCCTGGGCTCACTCTCCACACGACATTCTTTTTATAGCACATCCTTGTTTCCCAGGCACCGTCATGGTTATGTCCAGGCACACTTCTCAGGGCAACCCTGTGCGATGCATTATCTGCAACCACTTGACGTCGAAGACAGCCGAGGCAGAGAGCATGAAGTCTGTAATTGGCTGGTCCAGTTGACGGAGTTCAGATTTTCTGTCTTCAAATCCCACTGCACCTTTATGCAAATAAAGATCATTTATACACAGGGTAAGATAGGAGAGGACATGGTTCTTCGGGACCTGGGGTAATGATCTACTAAAGTCTTTATCGAATAGAGAACATTCAGCAAGGGCCTTGAGAGAGAGCTATGCAACATATCAATTATCTCAGATGGGGACACATGTCACATACAATTTGGGAGACCCATCCTGTAGCCAAATATTTGTAAAACATTCTTGTATTGTCTGTGGATGCATTTATATGCTCGAAAGGCATTTATAAGAATAATACTTTTCAACTGGGATATGGGAGGTAATGATTACTGAGTGCCAACATCTCTATTTTTTTTTTTTTACCTAATCTGCAAAATAATTAATGACATTTTACAGACAAGGAAACTTAGAGAATGAGAGCTTATGTGATTTTAAAAAGTGAAATATCCATGCATAATTGCAGTGGCAAACATTTATTGAGCATGTAGTCTGTTCCAGACACTTTACATTTTATATCCTCGCAGTAATTGCCACCAGGATTGTCCAAGGGAGGCACCATGATTGGTGGAGCTTGAGGGGACCCATCAGTAATGCAAAGCAGTGAGGGTCCACTAAAATCCTGATGGATGTTGCATTGGAGAACAAGGCTTAGGGGGCGACAACATTGGGCTTCTTCATGTTCTTGCCTCCCAGTTAGTCCTTGGAGAAGCCCACTCGGTGGGCATGTGGGGCTTGCAGGGGAGCTGCATGGATGATGATGTCCTTTCACTTATCCTGGTGAGATAAGGACCAAAAAGGGATGGGACCTGTGGTACTTGGGACTTCTGATAGGTTAGTGCCACTCGAACAAAATATAGCAACAGATGTTCTTCACCCCCCTCCTCCACCCCCCACCCCTGGGTAACTCGCTGTCCCTCTGACGGCAGGGAAGGAAGGAGGAGGGAGCGGGAGCCAGGAATCTTTAGGGTCATCTCTTCCTCCTAAAAACCTGAGGTGAAGAGAAAGGACTTTCCCCTGTCTACCCAACATGGGCCCATTTTAGTGTTTAGGAAATGGAGGAGGACATAGGTGAAGTAAGTTGCCTAAGGTCACAATTCTTCATTGGTGTGGCTCTGGAGCCAGCTTCTTTATGACACCGGGCTACTTCTGTCGAGCTCACACCCAGCTTCCCCCGCCCAGGGGCCTTCCCCTGTAGCCTCTTCCCTGTCTTGGGAACTAAGACCTGGAGTACATTAGCTGCTAAAGCCTTTGAAAGGATCCTGGTGCAACTCTGTCCAAGGAATTTGACACAGCTGCCCCCACCTGCTTAACTTGTACGTTGTCCTATTTTCCCTGATTTTTGACTCCCAACTGCTAGCAGTGATCCAAGCCATTCTCCGGACTTCACTACTGCTGTCCACTCACTCCCCATCTTTGCGACTCAGGCCTTTCCAAACTTCCTGTCGGTCCAGTGTTTCAGATTGTCCTTCCAGGTGTCACTGATAACCATGCTGGTCCCCACCTATAGACAACACCCAGATAGTGCAAGACCCTTGCTGTGAGGTCTCACCCCTTTGCAGCCTCCAGGAAGGGATGGTTTGGGAGGGGTAGAAAAAGGGCACTGGGTTACCTGATGTGTCTGATTCTGAGACCCAGGACTTAGGGAGGATATGAACAGCGTGAGAGAGAAGTAGCACCAGGCTCCCTGAGAACAGGTGACTCGGGGGTCTGCACCCCTGCCTTCATGGCTCAGGCAAGAAGAGGGGTGGCAGAAATAACCCTTTTTGCTGTCGAGAGGCAGGGGTTGAGGTGACCTACAGCTGTGGGCTGCGGGGTTCCTTTGTCCTCAGGGGGGCCCAGGCGTAGCTGGCTAAAGAAGTCTTGATGCTGGAGGTAAGGGAAGAGAGGAGTGTCCTACGTGGGCCAGTGCCTGGGGACCTCCCAGTAGAGACCAGTGTGGTCAAGTGACCATGAGAACACGTCCCACCATCTCACAAAATGTGGGGAAATGGGGCACAAGCTTCACCTCTCAATGTACATAAAATCCAGGGAAATAGACTGGGAAAATCCCTAAATTGTCTGAGACAAAGTTTCTGATACTACCTAGAATGGGAGTTTGAAATAGTTAGGCAAAAGATAACAAATTAAAGAATTAAGCTATGGTAAAAGAAAACAAAATAATGATTTCTTGGAGAGGGGGTGGGGATTGACCCTGAAGCGGTTCAAAGAACTTTCTGGGGGTGATAGATGTTCTCTGCATCTTGAGAGGGGTGTGCATTACACGAGGGTCTGTATTGATCAAAACCTATCAAAGTATATGCTTAAGATTGGAGCATTTCATTGACTGCAAATTAGGCTTCCATTAAAAAATTCAAGAGATGGGGCGCCTGGGTGGCTCAGTAGGTTAAGCGACTGTCTTCAGCTCAGGTCATGATCCCAGGGTCCTGGGATCGAGCCCCATGTCAGACTCCCTGCTCAGCAGGGGAGTCTGCTTCTCCTCCTGCCCCTGCTCGTGCTTTCTCTCACTCACTCTCCCCCTTTTAAATAAATAAATAAAATCTTTAGAAAAAATTCATGAGATTAAAAAAAAAATAAGGTCACATTTCTTAGGTGCCGTAGTGCATGACATTCTGAGAGTTTGGTGATTTACTGAGGTCACACGCGTGGAACCACTTTAATGTGACCCTAGAGTCCATGTTCTCCCAGTTGAGAAAAGGGAGGCATGCTGGTGGGAGCCCAGCTCTGCCACTTCCTGCTCTGTGACCTTGGGCAAGCCCTGTGAAGGATCATTGCCTCAGTTTCCTTATCATGGCATGTGGGTAGGAATAGCTCCTACTTCGGAGGTGCTTTACTATCTGTGAACTCAGAACAGGGCCGACACTCGTCAGCGTGGTTGACTACTCCTTCACAATAGGCTGAGGCATCTCAAGCAGCCATGGGAAGCGGAGCCCCCCTCCCCAACCCATGCTCTCAGTGGGCCATGGGTCCCAGGCAAGCCCAGGTTAGCACATGAACCTACAGCTGCTCAGCTCAGTGGGAGCTCCAGCTGTAAGGTTCTGAAGACTGTTTAGTAGGCAGGGGTGTTTGGTGGCAGAACTTCCTCCCCACCAATCAGCAGTGATGTAGTGAAACTTTGGGAAAGTAAAGTGGTGTTGGGAGAAGCGTATAACCTTTAAAAGCCTGAGTAAAGTCCACAGACGTTACGAACATTCTCAGGGAAGATGGAAAAGGAATGTTACAGTGGCTGCAGGCTTTTTCAAGTTAGATCAAGAATCCTGATATGCTTTCCCTGAGCCTCTCCTTTGAGCTTTCTCTCAAGGTATGAAGTACGGCAATGGCAGATATATATTCCCCTTTGGGGAATAAATGCAGGTAGCATTCGAGTAATGTTAAAGTAATGTTCCTTCAACACGTTTATTGAGGGCCTGCTATTTCCTAGACATAGTTCTAGGAGCTCAGGAGGATGCACAGAGAATAGAAATTCCTTGGGGAATTTAAAGTATGGAAGAGGACGCAGCTGTATACGCAAATCAGCGCAGTATCGGGGAATAAAATGTAGGCTGCGTTAGAGATGTGAGCAAAATGCCATGAGAATCTAGTTGGGGGCACGGAAATCTGCACAGGGACATGAAGGAAGTTTCTTGGAGTTGGCCTCTGAGGGGAGGGTGGAAGCCTGCACGACAGGTAAAGGTTGCAGTAGAGGATGATAGAGACATGGGGCCGGGGGAGACTGAATTCTTCCTGTCAAGCATCCCATGGCCTCCTTTGCATTTCCGAGAGAGGTATGTACAAGGAACAAGAATAGGAGTCAGAACCCTTTTACTAAGAGTCACACAGTGTGCAACACCCAATACAGAGATCTCTCTCAAAGGCTGAACTGGGAGTATGCAACTAAGGCTCAAAGCAACAATGGGGCTTTGCATTTCACTCTCCCTCATCACCTATCCCACCCCACCACCGTATGCAATTCTAGGCACCTGCACACTCAGCTTATTTGTGGAGAGAGACTGATGGTATTCAGATGAACTTGGGTCCAAGTTACTCATCTCACCACATGGAATCTGGAAAAGGGAGACAAAGAAGAGCAGGCCTGTCCTGAGAGACCAGGGCCTGCCACCATCTGCTGATCATGAGGATGCAGGACCTTAGTGATGACACCTCCTAGTGAGCATAGCCTGGCCAATGTCTCGATTGTTGGCCAAGGAGATGGCCATGTTCTGGGAAAAGTTGGGCTGAGACTCACTCTTTCTACCCTGAAGGAGCAGGAAGGAAATGCTTCCTTCCCTCCAGTGAACAATAAGGGAGAATGGCATCCTCCCCTAGGAGAAGAGCAGGTGTTTTATCGTAGATGTGTGAAAGCGTGGGTAGTGTTTGGAGACACGTGGGTGTCCTGTTACCAGAGGATAGGTAATGCACTGGGGTGGTGTTGGGAGGTGCAGGTTGATCTGGAGAGCAAGATCTTTCCTGGTTCATCACCTGTTCTCTGTGGTTCAAACGCTCTTTGAAACATACTTTTTTCACTCATATTTTACACATGTCATGAGCGCCGTTGTACAAGTAAGAACACTGAAGCTCAGAGAGGTTAAGAGAGTTATCCCAAGCCACACAGTTGCAATTGGTTGAAACTAGCCATAGGATTGTATTTTTCCTGATCCCATGTTCTTTCATACATAGTGCCTCAAAGCCAGCACAAGATCGTCTGTGAATTCTCAGGGACTAAAACACAGAGTGTAAAAATGTATCCACGTACCTACTCACACATATTGACTTAGGCATGGAGCCTGAATAGGAATACTAATCATTAACTTCCTAGGTTTTTCTTAGATTATGCCCATTGTCCCAGCATGCCTTCTGGTTCATCGTGTATCCTGGGTTTTTGATTTTTAAGAACTGTTATTAACAATAATTCCAATGAAATCATCAGGGTGGGTTTTGTAGGGTTCCATTTTGTTTTTTTGGCTTTGTTTTTATTGTTTTGTTTTGGGAGGGAGAGCGCACGTGAGCGTGTGAGCGGGGGTTTGGGGGTAGCAGAGGGAGAGAGAGAATCTCCAATGGACTCCCCACTGAGTGTGGAGACCAACGCGGGGCTTGAACCCACGATCCCAAGATCATGACCTGAAATCAAGAGTTGGACGTTCAACCGACTGTGCCACCCACCCAGGCACCCCTGTAGAGTTCCATTTTGTACTCCTAGCTTCTACCACGATCCCATCTTTGCAGTGAATGGAGTTCTCTCTTCACGTGGTTAAATCTGAAAGCCAGTCAGCTGTAATCCGCCCTTCTTGACCCTTTCCAGAAGCAACTTAGCAAAAACAATCAGCTGAGGTCTGACTCAAGGGGTTCCTTTGGTCATGGGGGATAGTGGGAGCAAATCTTTGAACCTCTGTACCTTCCGACCACTTAATGCAGTAGCCAGCTGGGCCGGGTGCCGTGGCCAGTGCAATGCCCAGCGCTGTCATGGTGCGGAAAGCATGGGGAAGCTAGAATACAAGAAATATCTGCATGACGTAGAGGCTACAGTCCTTCACAGAGAACATGAACAGCCATCTGAATGCCTTCACTGCACTGGTTCTGCCATTTATTGTAGGGTATACGGCTACAGTTATTTTATTGCTTTATGTTTGGTGAAACTTGGTTATTTGTTTTAGAATAAACTTTTGATTCCAGCAATAATCCCCAAAACTAATATTCAAGGAAAATTTAAATATGATCTTACCTTTTCCCAAGAGACTCGATAATAAACACATCCTTTGTCAACATTTACCACCTACCAGAGGGCTGAGAATAAAATAATTGACCATACAACATCCGGACTTTAACGGATATGCTGAAAAAGCTCCATCATCTATTTCAGAATGTGGTGATTACCTTCAGGAGATGGTGACCCCCCCCCCCACGTAGCTGCAGAAGGTACAATTACTCTGGAAAGCATGACCTTTCATTTAGAGCAAATGATTTTTCTTATTTAATTTTACTCATTTGATCCTATATTTTCTTGTGAATGTGTGAAAAGGGAAAAATAACTGCTAAGTTTCTGCCTCTACCAAAAGAACTGTGTAAACTCCGAAATGATATCATAAAGAAAGGCAATTA
The DNA here is from genome assembly GCF_002201575.2 of Neomonachus schauinslandi. Classification (NCBI taxonomy): domain Eukaryota; kingdom Metazoa; phylum Chordata; class Mammalia; order Carnivora; family Phocidae; genus Neomonachus; species Neomonachus schauinslandi. Next base: position 179,998,088 of record NC_058406.1, on the reverse strand, counting down.
ATTTCTGTAATTCAGTTCTTCATCCAAACATAAAACAAAGCAAAGCTTTGGAAGCTCATTTCTTCAAAGATGGAACACCTAATATTATTATGGCTGCTATTTTAAATTCAGTGAAAATTCAACACTGGAGCTAAAACTTTTCTTTTTTTGTGGTGATATTATGGCTTTTAGTGAAACACAGTTCTGTGGTACATATAATGTTATTACATTAAAAAACAACAACAACTATGAAGCCAAAATATACTTGGGATTGGTTGCAGTGTTACATAATTAAAAATGTTATTCAAATAAGTGAGTAGAATTATTAACAGCTAATATATGCGCTTTCCTTCATTGCTGCTTCACATTGATCCACTTTAAAAACCTTTGAAGCTCTGACAAACCGCTTTCTAAACAAACCTGAGTCTTGGCGTACTTTAGAACTTTTATTATATGCAAATCCTCTGCATCGTGGTATCGTTTGTTAAAAAATACCTTGGAAATCTTAATTCCAAATACTGAAAACCTTAAGTGTTCGAAGCTTCCAAGCAAACTGCAGTGACTGAAAACAAAGCTTGCAAATAGGAACGTTGAAAATGCATCCTTAACAAAAGCAAGGGGAGGATTGAAAGCTCAGTGGAGCTCAAAGGGTGCACTGTATTTAACTTTGAAATGTTAGAATTGTTCATTGGGAGAGAAAAAAAATCTTTTGATGTAACTCCTATTTTTAATTGGATAAATTAATATCCTGTATTAAATAGAATAAGATAGAAAAAAGCCTTTAATTTTGTAGTTCTAAATTTAGCAAAATATTCAGAGAATCAAAATAGAAATAACTTATTTGACAGAGTTTGTCTTATAAGAATATATACATTGTTGAAAAGCATTCTGCTTGGGGGAAGACTGGCTCTACTGGTAACAATATTATGACAACATTTTTACATATTTCAGTATAAAAATGGAATGGAGAGTATTTTTCATTCAGCAGAATTTACTCTGAGCTTGCTGGGGTATCTGTTTGCCTGTTTATAGTGAGAGAGGTTTCTCAATTAAAATGAAAATGGTCTCCAGAAAAGAGTCAGTTTTTGGGACTTGTAACCACGAATGTATTTTCCATACACTCTATCTCTGAAGAAGATTTTGGGCAACTTTATGAACAAACAAATAAGACTTAAAAACATGTTCTTCAGAAAATACCAGTGATGCTGTATTAAAGTCACAAATGCATCTGATTAAAGAATGTGCATATGTACTAAGAGAAATTCCTCTTTTTAAAAAAATATTTATTTATTTAGGAAAGAGAGCACAAGTGGGGGAGGGGCAGAAGGAGAGGGAGAGAATTTCAAGCAGACTCCGTGCCAAGCGCAGAGCCCAACCATGGGGCTCCATTCTATGATCCTGAGATCATGATCTGAGGTGAAATCACGAGTTGGCTGCTTAACTGACTGAGCCACCCAGGCGCCCCAAAATTCTTATTTTTAATACTTAGATAATATGAAGAGACTGTAAGTATTTCTCTTAAAACACATGGACATTTGATGTTTAAATTTTTTAGAAAGACTTTTGTTTCTGAAAATAGTTGTTTTTTTTTTAAGATTTATTTATTTATTTGGCAGAGAGAGACACAGCAAGAGAGGGAACACAAGCAGGGGGAGTGGGAGAGGGAGAAGCAGGCTTCCCGCAGAGCAGGGAGCCCAATGCGGGGCTCGATCCCAGGACCCTGGGATTATGACCTGAGCCGAAGGCAGATGCTAAATGACTGAGCCACCCAGGCACCCCTGAAAATAGTTTTGCTATAAAACTCTTTCATAGGCCTACCAATATAAAATCTCTTTCTTCATACCTATACATGTATTTATGCATACATACATATATGTGTGCATACTTATGTATGGGGTATATATGCATAAGTCCATATATATGTATGTGTACATATGTGTATATAAATCACTGTGCCTATGTAATGAACAGCTATAGCCTGATACCCAGGGTAAGGAATCACAAATGCTGATGGTGTGTGGTTGTTATTGCTCTAAGACTATTATTTGCATATCGTGTGATAAAGCAAATGAGTCAATAAGTGATATACCAATACTATCTTTTCTGATAAAGGCTTGGTATCCAAGATCTATAAAGAACTTCTCAAACTCAAAACCCAAAAAAAACAAATAATCAAGTCAAAAAATGGGCAGAAGACATGAACAGACACTTCTCCAAAGAAGACATACAAATGGCTAACAGACATATGAATAAATGTTCATCATCATTAGCCATCAGGGAAATTCAAATCAAAACCACATTGAGATACCACCTTATACCAGTTAGAATGGCAAAAATTGACAAGGCAAGAAACAACAAATGTTGGAGAGGTTGTGGAGAAAGGGGAACCCTCTTCCACTGTTGGTGGGAATGCAAACTGGTATGACCACTTTGGAAAACAGTGTGGAGGTGCCTCAAAAATTTAAAAATAGAGCTACCCTATGACCCAGCCATTGTACTCCTGGGTATTTACCCCAAAGACACAGATGTAGTGAAAAGAAGGGCCATATGCACCCCAGTGTTCATAGCAGCAATGTCCGCAATAGCCAAACTGTGGGAAGAGCCGAGATGCCCTTCAACAGATGAATAGATAAAGAAGATGTGGTCCATATATACAATGGAATATTACTGAGCCATCAGAAAGGATGAATACCCAACTTTTATATCAGCATGGATGGGACTGGAGGAGATTATGCTAAGTGAAATAAGTCAAGCAGAGAAAGTCAATTATCATATGGTTTCACTTATTTGTGGAACATAATGGATAGAATGGAGGACATTAGGAGAAGGAAGGGAAAAATGAAGGGGGGGCAGATTCGGAGGGAGAGATGAACCATGAGAGACTATGGACTCTGAGAAACAAACAGGGTGTTAGAGGGGAGGGCGGTGGGGGGATGGTTTTGCCCGGTGATGGGTATTAAGGAGGGCACGTACTGCATGGAGCACTGGGTGTGATACAAAAACAATGGATCGTGGATCACTACATCAAAAACGAATTATGTATTGTATGGTGACTAACATAATAAAATAAAATTAAAAAAAAATCTGGATTCTCAGCATGTAAGAAAAGAAGTACTAATATAAATTAAGGGATTTAAGTAAAAACCTGAAGCTCGGAATTTAAACTAAAACCATCAGTCTCTATTTACAATGCATTTTTAAAAAAATATTCCCTAGCCCAGTCCTCTGTAAAGGCATGGAAATAGTCACCTGTCCAGGGTCAATGAGCATTCCTAGTGCCCAGATTGTGGTTTCCAAATATGATATCTTGTTAAAAGGAAGCAGAGCTTCTTGAAAATGTTCAAGATCAGCCTGAAGTATATTTCAAATGAGCAGACAAGGAAGTCATCCAATTATTAGAGTAATATCTAAAGGACAGAGGACCCAACTTGCAGTGGTTCCCACTGACCAAAGGGGGAATTTGAGCAACAGTAGAGAACATCAGGGGAACAAGACATCCAGTATGTTTAAGTCCTTGAGTTTACAGTGACACAAAACAAAAACCTTACCAGGTGACCTGTTGGTAGGTGCCAGTGAATTGACTCGTTTGAGAAATGTGCAAGGAAGAGAATCAAGCACTTATTCTGCCTTTTCTCTCTGACTGTATCAATGAGTTACCAAATAGTTGATGAAGGGAAGTTTCTCTGTATGAGGTTGTTTCAGTTAGTATGTGAAGAACAATGATAAAATAGAGGATCACCATGTTTCAAATGGTAATGGATCTAGGCACTGAACATTGGTGCCTGCTAATATCATAAAACGGGCCATCAGACATTGTGTCCACTTATAGTGGAACACAACAACACCTGTGAAGCATTCTTGCCAAAACCATTAGATCTGAACCCAATCAAGCTTTCAGATCCAACTATAATTTACAGAAAACACAGAGGACAGAGTAAAAAGTTAATGGACATCATGGTGATGGAGCCATCAAAATCTAGACTGTAAGAATTTCTAGAGGTTAAATGATCTGTTTGTTCAACAATAACTTTCCAGGGTAGAGGTGAGAGATGGAGGATAAACATGTAAGCCCTTAAGAGATATATTAATCAATTGAGATATATAGGACACTATTTGTATACTGATTAAACATGTAAATTGCTTACATATTATATATATACATGCACATATATTTTATATCTCTATATACAAGTGCATATATATGTCTGTATTTATGTGTATATGTACATAATTATATATGTGCATACAGTTGGAAGTGACTGTATTTGATGATATTAAGGAATGCTGCTAGGTTTTAGGTATGATGATAGTAGTGTTAAATTTTTAAAAATTCAGTCATTATTGAAATACATTCTAAAATACTTATAGATAAAATGGGAAAGATGCATTTATTCATATACTTTAAGGCATCATTTCTGACAGTAACAAAAAACACATGAAGCCAGAAAAGTCGTGGAAAAAAAATCACGATTCTAAGTTTTTCAGACAAGTTAGTACTTGGATTTCTAGAAAATTCTGGCACTTGATTTTTTTTTTTATATTGGATTCTTCTTCTTCTTCTTCTTCTTCTTTCTTCTACTTCTTCTTTCTTCTTCTTCTCCTTCTCCTTCTCTTTCTCCTTCCCCTCCTCCTCCTCCTCCTCCTCCTTCTTCTTCTCCTTCTTCTTCTTCTTTTTAAGTAGGCTTCACACCCAGCGTGGAGCCCAGTCCAGGTCTTGAACTCAGGATCCTGCAATCAAGACCTGAGGCTGAGATCAAGAGTCAGATGCTTAACCAATTGAGCCACCCAGGCACCTGTGGATCATTCTTTTATAGGAAAGATGAGGAATGTGGAAATGCTGAGTGACAATCCAGTTAACAGTCATTTGAATCTGAATTTTCAAGCCTCAGTTTCTGCTTCTGTAAAGGAAGGGGCTTCTCTAATTCAATGGCTTCCCTGTGCTGACATTCCTTGACTCTAGGCCAAAGACTTGTCGCCAGTAGATTTTAGTAACAAAGCATAATGTTTGCATGGTGTGTCTTACTTTTTCAAACAAAACAAAACACAAAACAAACCAAAATATTATGTTCATTAATTGTCATGACTCTTAGGAATTATGTGGAGAAAGTCAGGGACATTAGTCCCTTTCCATGGATGTAGAATCTGAGCCTACTCTTCAGACTTGCCCCAAACTAAACAAGCTGACCCAGCTTTCCTGATGGGGAGATGGTCACAGTGAACCACCCCAAACAGTGCTGAATCTCCCGCCTCACCTTAGATCCCAAACTCTACATCTAATTGAGGGAGATAACTCACTAAGACCTTTCTTGGTCTGTTCTAATCTTGCTTTTCCCCATAGGATCCCTGTGAAGAAGGAAATAGTCTAACAAAGAAGAAGATAGGAAGGAAGGAGGGAAGGAAAGGATGCGGAGGATGGAAGAAGAAGATAGGAAGGAGACATTTATAGATACTGCACTTTTTCAAATATTGGGAAAGACCTGTGACTTGGGCATTGCTAACCCTACTTTATGGATGAGGGGGTAAAGTTCAAGGGCACATTGCCCAGAGTCCATCCAGCTCTCAGACAGCAGAATCAGAATTTGAACCCAAACAAATACCCTCACTTCAAACTCAGGTCTATTCCTTCTTCCACTAGTTGTCTCCAGAGCTCTCAGCTCAGCCTGTCCCCAGTGTCCCCACAGCTGGCACCCACATGCTGAGATCATCTGTGTGTGGTCTTCACACCCTCTGGAATTGGCATTCTGCTTCCAGTGTCCCTTCCATTGCTCCTTGGAAACAGCAAGTTCTGTTTTTAGCAAAAGATCTGTCAAAGGCATCATGTGTCTGGGCTGACAGCAGAGAGAACTTCTGTTGGCTTCCATCTGGGAACCAAGCAGTTACAGATGGGAAGACTTGCTGCAACCTTGAAGATTAAAATAAGAAGACTTCTGCTTGCAAGGTTAATGATTAAAAAGAAAGAGAGAAAGCCAGGGCTGCCAGGCAGTGCCATACGTCATGGCCATTTAAGAGGTGGGCTGAGCTGGGTTAATGGGCTCTGCACCTGCTCCCACCTTACTGCCCCCCCACCCCTTCCCCTCCATGTCCATGAGACACAGGGACTTCCATTTATAAATTGCCTCATCACATTATTAAAGCTGCATATTTGGAGGAAAAAAACTACTTAGCTGCATGATAGCAAGCCATCCCTTTCCCCAGAAGACCTGGGTGGAATATAAACATTGTTTAGACATAATATAAAATTACAAAGTGTGTTTAATGGTTTAAACATTTCACAGTTGCAAAATCTGAGATGGAGCAAATTTAGATGATGGATACGGCATCACTCCACTAGCGGGTGAGTGACATTTCAGCTTGTTTCAGCACAAAAAGCCCTGAACTTCTGATCAAACACTTGAACTTCCATGGTAGCCTGGACAACAGTTATCAGCATTATGACTGGCGAGCAAAGTATTCTCTCAGTTTTTAAATCTACAAAGAGGGCATAATGTGACCAGCCTCCTTTAGCTGGCAGAGTTATTTAAATGATAAACAAATGCAGACTTCTGGTTTCCAGTTAGGTATGGGAGCAGCTTGGACATTGTCTCTCATGGTCACACAAAGAAAGATGAGCAAATTGAAAATCAGCTCTTAGATCCATCAGAGACCTGAGGTCATAGGGCAGACTGTCGGCCCCCAAGTTGAAAAGACGGCCAGGTGGCTACCTAGAGTTACAGCTTACTGGAGTAGAATGTCCACGGCAGAAACTTCACAGAACCCCATACTGGTAGTAGGCGGGGTAGGAAACTTAATCTGTAATTGAGGAAGTTTTAGAGGCTCGGTGTGGACAAGTCTGAGCCGTAAAATCCCCAGGGCAGCCCTGGTCTTAGAAAAGGCTCTCCCACTTTTGGGAATTTTACTTCCAGGAGCCCTGTCAGGGTCTCATAGTGAATATTGGAGGAAAACCCCCTGAAGCTTCAGGCAGGGGAAAGGGATAAGTAACCATGTTGAAATACAACAGGGCATTTGTTCTTCTTAACAAGGCCTGCCTCAAGGGAAACTAGTGAAGCAGAGCCTGACCTGCTGGGGAGTTTGCTAGACCCTAACTGATCTGGAGGAATGGAAGCACCAACTCCAGCACCCTCTAAACTTTCTGTGCCTCCTAAGAGGGGGAATCAAAATACAACAAAACTGAGAAACATGGTGAAGTTCACAGCCTAAGGACACTGGCTCACTAAAGGACTGGGACCCAATCTTAGATCTATCGATGCTTCCTTTTTTTTTTTTTTTTTTAAGATTTTATTGATTTATCTGAGAGAGAGAGGGCATGAGCAGGGGGGGGAGGGGCAGAGGGAGAAATAGGCTGCCCACTGAGCAGGGAGCCCAATGTGGGACTCAGTCCCAGGACCCTGAGATCATGGCCTGAGCCTAAGGCAGACGCTTAACTAACTGAGCCACCCAGGCACCCTTAGAATGCTTTCCTACTCCTCACACCTCATCACCACATCAGGAGGGCTCTTGCAGAATATCAGGGGAAGGAGACCATGCATGTCGGGATAAATTGGGATTATGAAGTGCATATAGGGGCGCCTAGGTGGCTCAGTTGGTTTAGAGGCTGCCTTCAGCTCAGGTCATGATCTCAGGCTCCTGGGATTGAGCCCCATTTCGGGCTCCCTGCTCAGCAGAGAGTCTGCTTCTCCCTCTCCTCTGTGCTCTCTCTCCCCCTCTCTCTCGCTCTTTCAAATAAATAAATAAATAAAATCTTTAAAAAAAAAAGTGCATATAAATAAAAATCTCAAAGTTTTTCATTCAACATTGTATTAGGATTCTACATAGAAAGAGAACCATGTATATATATGAGTGTGTAATAAACATGAGTTTATTTATATATTATAAAAATATATAAAAATATACATATATACATAAATTACAAGGATATATGAGGAATCGGCTCATAGCATTATGGAGGGTGAGAAGTCCAAAATCTATGGAACCTATGTCCCAGTTCAAGTCCAAAGGCCAGAGGCTGCTGTAGAACCAGAAAGAACTGATGTCCCAGTTCAAAGGCCATTAGAAAGAACTGATGTCCCAGTTCAAAGGCCATTAGAAGCTTTCCCTCTTGTTTGGGTCAGACTTTTGTTCTGTTGAGGACTTCAACTAATTGGATAAGACCAACCCACATTAGGGAGGACTCAGTCTACTGACTTAAATAAAAACACCCTCACAGAAACACTCAGAATTATGTTTGACCAAATGTCCCGGAACAGAATGTTGCCTGAATTAACCCAAAGGTCACAATGCACCTTGCACAAAGAATCTATTCCTTATTCTATTTTCTACCTCAAAATATGCTCAGCACGTTGAATATTGTAAATGACCCATAGGTGTGGAGTGAGCCCAATGATAGCAAAATATTCCAAATTATGCAAGGCCAGCAACATCAAATACAACCTATTTGAGCAACACAAACTTCTCACCATTATTACTTTTGTATGGAAGATTAAAATCTCAAAATTAAATTTCCTCCCACTTAAAAATTGAAGTGTAATGAAACTAAAAGGCCATAATTATTCCCTTCTCGATCTCGTATTTGCTTTTGTGTCTAAGCTGGATGGGGGTGATTATCGTGCCTGTCTCACAGGGGCAGTTCTGGGGAATAAACATCAGCTGACTTTGTGCAATGTTCAGCTTGGCGCCTCTCGAGAGCCTGCCTAGTGAATGGCTGGGACCATGATAGCTGTACCTTCAGGAAACAAGTGAGGCTTGAATCCAGGTGGTCTAGCAACAAGTAGGGATCTAGTTCAAGGATAGGACTCTGGATCCCAGGGAAGGAATTCCGGGTACCCAGTGGCGAGGGCTAGTTGGCATGATTTCCCATATAGGAACAGAGACCAAGATGGTGTGACTTTGGTCCAGGTGCTAGGACTAGGCTTGATGGTCACAAAGGGGTGTGTGTGTGTATGGAGTACTCAATTCTGTCTCTAGCATTGCGATTGGTGGGGGAATCAGGGTGGACCTGAAAATACAGGTGGGTAGGTGGTGAGCCTTGAGAAAAAGGAAGCCAGCTGGAACCAGGAGTCAGTCAAGTCCTGGAAGGATCTTACTCTTGTCTTCCCACTGAAGAATGAGCTGTTTGTTTCAGACAGCAAGGTGGCAAAGCTTAGCTGTGAATTTCAGGCTTCAGGGTGACTACATGGTTTAACCTTCCACAAACAACCCAAAGCAATGTTGCAGCTCAGTGTACACCCCCTTCAAGACCAAAGAATCTCTGCATCAGAGAGGGAGGGGCCCACAAGCCTCTTGTAAGTTGCAATTGTAAAAGCAAATACATCAGCAACAGAAGATGGTGCTCCAGGGAACACCTCAGTCCCTGAAGCTGGTTTGGCTGAGTTCTGCAAGCGTTCACATTTCCATAGGATCTGGGCTTTTCCTGGGCAAAGCGGGAATAGGGGCCAAGAAGGACTTTGGTGCCTCCAGACTTTCTTTGCCTTTTTAGATAATGCCTGCTCCTTCTCAACTCATGCTTATAACAGGCTCAACACCTGGGTGCCTTTCTCCTCACACCAAGTGTTGGTTAGTTCATTGGCTTCTTTGTTTACTTACTAATTTACTCCAATACATATACCGCCTTCTCCGTGGCGTCCAGTAGAAAATAACATCTCCCATTTTTGAGCCTGGAATGATATATTTACCCCTCATTTTAATACCCAATCACAGGGGCGCCTGGGTAGCTCAGTCGTTAAACGTCTGCCTTCAGCTCAGGTCATGATCCTGGGGTCCTGGGATCGAGCCCCGCATCGGGCTCCCTGCTCAGCGGGAAGCCTGCTTCTCCCTCTCCCACTCCCCCTGCTTGTGTTCCCTCTCTTGCTGTGTCTCTCTCCATCAAATAAATCTTTAAAAAAAAATACCCAATCACAGACCTGGACAGGGACATCTCAGGGAGGAAGTTCCACGCATATCCACCTGCCTCCCCACCAAGCCCGCACAAAGCCATGTGTTAAATAAGCTGCTAAGACCACCAGTGGGGTCCTGTATCATCACCCTGGAAAAATGTGGGGGATTCGGTTTGTGCAACAGGTAGGCATGCTTGTGGACAGCCAGGCAATGAGGTGCATCCACCTGCAGGTGAGGCTCTGAGTCATTCTAGAATAAAGTAAGTCCTCAATACCTCCCTCCCCAGTTGTCTCACACTCTGTGTGAAGGGGAGAACCAGGAGGAGGCTAGCATGAGAATTATCCATTGTGTGTGTGCGCCTAACGTGGTGGGTACTCCACTGACATTTGTGTCATGGGTGAGTGGATGGGTCTCTACTCTTCAAATTCCCAGAGTGCGTACACTTCCCTGGATGTCCCAGGAGCCAATATTAAGTCGGCAAACCTGAGTTATCTTCCCAGGCAGATCCAAGCAACTCTTTTCCTTCTTTCCAGGGTCTCCTTCAAAGCACGCCCATCACAGTCCTTTTTGGAGGGAAGGAAGAACAAAGGGAAGAAAAAAGAAGGCAAACAATACTAGAAGGCAACCCAGAGAGTGAGACGAGCCTGTCCCTATGGGGGGCTTTCATGTATTGCATTCCTGTCTTGTTTCAAGCCCTCTGCTGACTTGCCAGCTATTGGTTGTGAACATGGGCAACCTCTTCCCTTGTCATGCCTCCCTGGACTCCGTTACCCCATCTGAATAAATGCACAGAACAACGCCTACCTACTCTTGTGATCATTACCCTAGAGAAAGTTAATAAACTACTTAGAATTGTATTTGTTTCGTGAATGGTAGGCACTCTGCTGCTGCTGATCTGATGGCAAAGAAATCTGAGACAGTCTGTGGCTCCCATCTCCTCTTTCTCCCGCCGGCAACACACACTGTTTACATGTCTCCTTCTCCTCTCCCTCCTGCCTTGAAATGTCGGTTAAGTGCTAAGTCCCTTGACACATTTGAAAAAATGTGCCTTTTCTTCCATTCATCCTCACTTAGTCCAGGCCTTACCCCCTCTCCAAGTCTTCCCTGAAACTCTTCTACCACACTGTCACATTCGTGCACTCCTTTTTCCATGGGAGTGGTTTTGAAACTGTCTTCTAAGGAGCCTGGATGTTACAGGGACATCTCATGGCTCACAGTGTCCTGACTGAGTCTAATTGTGGTAGTGGAATTCCTGTAGGATCTCCTTGTGGGGGAATGGAGAAGGAAAGATATTTTTTAAAGATTTATGTAAACACCTTGACATTTTATTCATTCATTCATTCATTCTTTAAATAGTGAGATTTATTTAGTCAGCTATCATTTTCCACTTGCCATATTGGCTGAGACCGAAGTTGGTGTTTCCGAGGAGGAAAACACGGATGGCTGGGACTGGGTGAGGAGAATTCTCACTGTGCGCCCCTTTGCACCTTTTAAATTTGTGTGCCATCTGCAAATGTTATCTAGTCAAAAAAATTCATAAAATTGAAACTTAAAAGTGTAGGTGGGCTGGGGTATGGGGAGACAGACCCTTTTGCTCTGATGAGAAGGAACGCCAACAGGAACATATGCATGTTGGACAACTGTGATTTGGGAACCGGCTGGGGAGAGTGAGCAAGAGAGAGTTTGGGGCATGCAGAACACCTTTCACATCACCTCAGAGCTGTGGTGTTTCTCCTCTTCTGGGGGGAGGTCATGAGAATGAAGCTGGTTTAAGAGAAACCTAAGCTAAGCCACCTGGCATTGGAAACCGTGAGACTGAACGGGACCACCCATGGATAGTGAAGACCGGGTGCAGATAGAAGCACTGAGCCTCGGGACCCTCCAACAGTTAGAGGTGAAGGAGAGCCTAGCCTGAAGAACAAGCAAGAAGATGCAGTGTTCTGGAAGCCCAGAGAAAAAAAGCATTACACGAAGGAGTGATCAGCCGCTGATACTCCCGGAGCAGTCAACTCTAAGGTATCTTTTTCTTTTTTTTTAAGATTTTATTTATTTATTTGACAGAGAGAGACACAGTGAGCGAGAGAGAACACAAGCAGGGGGAGTGGGAGAGGGAGAAGCAGGCTTCCCGCGGAGCAGGGAGCCCGATGCGGGGCTCGATCCCAGAATCCCGGGATCATGACCTGAGCCAAAGGCAGATGCTTAACGACTGAGCCACCCAGGCGCCCCTCTAAGGTGTCTTTTTAAAAATGCAGCCCTAATGAATTTGGAGGCACCATATGGTTTGATCCCGGTTTCCAGTCAGAAGCTGCCTGCCTGAAGAGCCAACATCTTCAAGAAACAATTCTACTATTCCTTCCCGTGTCCCAATGATCACGGAAGGGCCGTTCTATTACACTTGTGGTGAAACTTCTCGAAAGGCCATTTTCCATTCCTTGCACTTGACTCTCCAGCTGCTCACATGTCCGCCCTGCTGTGTCACCAGCCCCAGCTTCAGAAACCCAGACCAGAAACTCTGGTCTGACCCCCCCCCCGCTCCTCCCCTCCTTCCCCTTTACCTCATGCACTTGCTGGGCAAAGATTTGGCTTCTCTACTTTCGTGCCTGCCCACCTGTCACTTCCTTCTTTGAGCTTCTGTTTATCTGCTCAGTCTCTGCGTCGTTATCGCAAGAGGTCCTGGGGCCAGGAAGGTGAAGACGGGGATCCCCGCAGGAGTCGGAGGAAGGGGAGAAGTCAAGGATCAAAGGCAGCGTTTGTTCAGTAGGTACAAGGAGGGAGAAAAACCAAATTCGCATTGGTTTATAAATCCTGTCCCTGTCAAATATGTATGAGTTCCCAAAAGAATTTTCTCTGAGAATGAGTAGTAATTCTAAAAATAAGGTGATAAAAGTTAATCAGTTTTTGGATTCACACTTTTTGAAAAACAAGTTCACAAAAGACACATGACAGTTTTAAAGCCCATTATGATTCAGAACCTTACTTGGAGAATATTAATGAATCATCTACTTATCAATTTCTTTTCAGACACTTAATTCAGTTCTTATAATTTAGTATTTTAATTACATGAAATAAATGGGTCCTTAAATGTGGGAAATGATTGTGGTACTTCATCCTGAGGTTAACTTAAACATACTGAGAATACCTTAAAGAATGTTACATATCTTTTTCTCTCTACAATTCTTACAGAAATGTTTATTCGTGACCCCGAGATAAGGGGAAGGCCCACACAGATTCCTGAGTTTATATTACTGGATGTGTGTAATTAGAATGGGTAGGTGCTAATCATCATGATTTACCATAGTTAAAATAGGCTGATCTATTTCTTCTACAAATACAGGAACACAGAAGTCTCAAAACAAGTAAGAATTCACAAAGAAATAACATTTGAGATTTAATCCCAGAACTGATAAACAACAGACACAACACACATGCTCACTATCTTATAGAGGATATCTATAACCACTTGGGTGGCCATCATTTAAAATTATGACTTTAATAATTATTATAACAAGTTAACTTCCATTCTTATAAAGCTTATAGCTTATAGGATGCTTTCACAAAAATCTCATTTTATCTTTACTGAAACTCTGTGAGACAGAACTTTAAAAATTTTCTTTTAAGTAATAAAACAGCAGTTCAGAGAGATGAAGACATTTACCCAAGACAGTGGAATTAATGTAAGGGATAGAGCAGGATTAGAAGTGATATCACCTGACTCTAAATCCTGTGTTCTTTTCTACTATGCAAGAGGATTAGACCAGGTTTATTGGTTATCTTGAGTGATTATTTGGAGGTAAACACTAAACTAATTTTCTTTAGAAGAGTCTCTTTCTTCCTCTTATTGACATGCAAAACAATTTTGGGGCTGAGTGTTCTCTCTGTCATTAGATGTCTGTTACTCTGTTCTCTCTTCCTGATGCTGCACCAGGGTAGAACCTTCTGTTCTTTGAGATTCACCATCTCATTCAACCCCTGCAGAGCCTCTGAGAGGTGAGCGGGGCAAGGTATTTGATTTTCATTTAACAGAGGAAAAAATTCAAACAGACACAAGGTAAAACAGCCGTCCCCAAGGTGCGCATTCATTAATGGGAGAATCAAGGCACTCATAGTGCACACCTTATCTTGTTCTTAGAATTGCAGCTCAGTTCAAAATCTTACCATTGTTGTGGTTATTGAGTGAACTCTCTGTTCACAGACTTTCCCATCAAACACAATGGCCTGCACCATGATTCATCCCAAATTAAAAATGATCTTAGAAGGAAAGACCTGCAGATTTGGCCTCATTAAAAAAAAATTAATAATAATAACAAATTCCCTATGGCATAAGGGAGCCCGAGAAGTTGCTTAAGAAAAATATTTGTCATATTAAAAGTTAATAATCATGTGATAGATCTCCCAGGGATCAGTAGGAAAATGAGGAGTGGGGATTGCAGAGGCCATGCATTCAACAGGAGATGCAAATTCGCAAGGAACTAGAAAAAAATACTGCCCCTCACTAATTCATTAATGATCCAACCTGAGCAGAACTAAGCCTGTTGCTATAACCCAATTCTGGCGTGGATAAGCACAATGGGCAACACTGGGGAGACTGGAACCCTTCCGGAGGAGCCACTTGGCAGTGTCTGTTAACATAAAATGCCATTTCTTTGGACCCAGCAATTTATCTAGCTCATGGATTCATTCTTTCCTTTAATTGAACTTTATTTTTGAGTGCTGTATGCCAAGATCGTATGAGGCGTTGGAGACACAGATATGAATAAAACAAAGTCCTTGCCTCCGTTTAGCCTCCTCCTCTTGAGACACTCAGTAAACAAGAAAATATGTGATATAATGTTAGATGGTAATGGGTGCTCTAGTTAAAACAAGCAGGCAAGAGAGAGAGGGAGGTATATGTAGAAGATGTAGATGGTGAACCCAGGGAAGACCTCTCTGAGGTCTTTGTGAGGATCAGTCATGTAATTTTCTGGGAGAAGAACTGTCCAAGCAGAGAGAAGAGTAACTGGAAAGGTCCCGAGAGAGGAATGCACTTGGTGTGTTTGAGCAGCAGTGTGGGCTGGTGGGGCTTGAGCCGAGGAATGCTGTCAGCATAAATACTTGGATAAGTGTGAAAATATATATTTATGAGGATTTCATTTGGTTGTAATTCCAGGTTGTAAATGCCCATTAAGAGGAAAAGGGTTCAGTAAATTCCTGTGCATTCAGCAGTGGACCGTCGTGTGGGGCTAGAACGGACTGGGGTAGATCAGTGAGCGTTAACAGAAAAATGCTCGAGATGCAGCGCCCATTGGGAAAGAGAAAGAAGTTACAAGATAACGTCTATACAGTGGGGCATGCCCTATTAAAAACAAATGTATATAAGACAAAATTAAATATATATTTGTAAACCATAGAGATGCAAATTATGAACTTAATACTAACCTTAGGCCTTGGTTATAACTGAGAGAAACTGAATATTCCAATCTATTTAATTAAAAACAAAAAGAACATCAAGGGGAATGGACTTGTTAACATTAGTGTAGGCTGGAACACAGTCACTCCTACTCTCTCTACCTTCAGGTGCTGCCTCTTTTTCCCGCTTTCTGGTGAATTTCTCCTTATTCCACTCATGCTCTTTGAAACTGTTCCAACACTTAAAGCGGAGTCAGCTTCCCTGTTTTTCAGCATTATCACCTGACATGGTGTTTTTGAGCCCATTTTCCCTGATGGACCCGAGCTCCTGTGGGAGCTCGGGTCCCGGCATGGTCTGGGTTCACAGTGCCTTCTTGCGGGAGTTCAAAATGGAGGGATGAATACTCAAGTGAACTAGAACACAGATGCCGGGATGAGTCGTGAAGTTGGCGTTTAGGTAATGTGTCAACAGCAATCTGAATCAGGTACCAGCATGCCTGTTCCCATTCCACAGGTAAGAAAACTGAGGCTCTCAGCATGTCTGTGACTTTAATCTCACAGTCCTATAAGGTGTGTTCTGGAGGGGTTCACCTTCCTACACTTTCTGTTCAGTTTGGATCCTTGAAAACCAACTCCGTCTTCAGATTCACCCTCAATGACATGAGCCTTTTTGTATTATCATATTTAATCTTCCCTGCCTTTTATGATAATTGAATGAGATAATGGATGAGAAAGGTTTTGCAACATAAAATCATTGTAAGTTGAAGGCTTTATTATAATGTCAATTTCATCCCCCTTGGGAGGCCCTCAAATGTGGCAGAAAGGGCACTGGATTTCCAAATTTCCAATTTCAGTGATCTGGGTAGAATTCATCTTTAGCATTCATTGGCTAGGCGGCCATCCCTTCCTTCCTCCTGCCTCATCTCAGGGTTTGGTTGTGGTGGGAACTCAGCTAAGACCCTGTCCAAAGTCATTAGGCCAGAACTCATTTCTACTACCTAGCATCAGGGGTCCTGTTCACCTTCGTCTTTGTTGATTGTTGATATGGCCAAACTACTGGGTATCAGATCGTATCTCATTCTGTTTTCATCTCCATTTCTCTGATTGCTATAGAAATGCGATTCTGACACTAATACCCATAGTTAGACCAGACTTCACAGATGAGGGGCATGGTCCTACACAAGACTGTCCTTACTTCAGATGCTAGATGCAAGCCTGGGTTTCCCATGTTCCTAACATTTCTGACCAACTGGCTCTGAATTTAGGGGTTGCCTTTACCCTTTTGGATTTAGTAATTCACTAGAGTGACTTACAGAATTCAGGAAAGTGCTACAGGTATAATTACAGTTTTATTATTGCAAAAAAGGAATCAAATCAGGGCCAGCTAAAAGAAGAGACCCTCCCTTGCTCTGGGAGGGTCTCCAATAAGGAGCTTCCATGTCCGCTCCCCTTGGAGGCAGGAGGGGGCTACATGCCATCCCTGCACGTCAGCATGTAACAATACATCCAGAGTTATGCTAACCATGGCAGGTCACCCACGCTTCAGTGTCCAGTTCTTGGATGGAAATTTACCATGCGGGCATGACTAATTGAACATTGGCCATGAGGCTGAACTCAGCCTCCAACCCTGTCTCCTTTCTGGATGTCAGGCTGGTTTCACACAGCTCAAACCAACCCTTGAATCACAAATGTTATTGTAAAATTAATCAATTTCTTCTTTGTGAGTGTTCTGTTTGTCTCGTTTAAAAAATAATTTCCTATTCCAATATCACAAAGACATTTCTTCTGTATCCTATTCTACGATTTTGGAAGTCTTATATTTTAGTCATTGATCCTTTCGGAATTTATGTGTCACATTGCTTTTCTGGGCCTCAGCATCTTTCTCTGTGAAGTTGGTAGGTTGGATTACTTAATCTTTAAGAAATGTTTCAGCTTTGAATTCAGTGATAAAAATATCCAGTATTTATAGATAACTTTTTCTGTGCTAGGACTTGTCCTGAGAACTTTACATTTGTTCCCTATTTGAACCCACTTTGTCACTCTTTTCCAGGTATAGTGAGGCTGAGAGCATGAGCTTATGTTGGACGGCCAGTAACAGTGGAGATGGAGTTGAAGCCAGGATACACACACACACACACACACACACACACACACACACAGAGGAATATTACTCAGCCATAAAAGAGAATGAAATCTTGCCATTTGCAACAACATGGATGGATCTAGAGGGTATCATGCTAAGTGAAATAAATCTGTCAGAGAAAGACAAATACCATATGATCTCATACGTGGAATTTAAGAAACAAAATAAACAAAGGGAAAAAAAAAGACAAAGCAAGAAACAGACTCTCAACTCTACAGAACACACTGATGGTCACCAGAAGGGAGGTAGGTGGGGGGATGGGGGACGTAGGTGAAGGGGATGAGCATGGAGTCATGTACGGAGGTGTTGAATCACTGTATTGCACACCTGAAACTAATATAATGCTGTATGTTAACTATACTGGAATTAAAATAAAAAATTTTAAATAAATACATACATACGTAAATACATAAATGTCTTTAAAAATGGAGTCCTGTATACAACATCTAATAGATGAGGGAGGAGGCGTGAGAGCAGCCTGATTAAGCACTGGTAACCCAGAACTAGGCAGTGTAGGTTTGAGCTCCAGATCTGCTGTTTACTAGCTGCCTAATGACTTTGGGCAACTGCTCAACTTCTTTCCGTCTCAGTTTCCTGTTCTGTAATTGGGGGAAATGATAGCTCAGACATTGCAGGGTCATCGTGGGAGCAGAGCCGTGCGAGGCACAGCCTAGCCATTATAAAAGCATTTGGCATTATCACAGTGAGTGCTCACGGACATGCTGCCCTGCTCTCCCCACTTAGCAAACCTCCAGAGATGGTGTGGCTGACCCTGTTGACACCTGTTGGTCCTCAGGATGTTCTCAGGGACATACCGGGATCCCTCCTGGTCTCAGCAGTGGGTCCCAACTCCCCGGAGCTGGCTCCAACCCCATCTGACTCTAGAGCGACTCCTCTGCCACGGTCTAAAAATCTGCACAATTAACCTTTCCCTGCCTGGTTTGGATGTGAACTTGAACCACCTTATTCTTAGCTCCTTGCTGGCCGTTAACTGTTTGATGTGTTCGAGGGATGTCTCTTAACCTTGCGCCTCATTAGAATGAGTGACTTTGTGAGGCAATAAACCAGCCTTGCCTCTAATGGAACCAGATTCCAGCACCTCCCCCCCTTTTAAAGATCCTTACAAAGAAAGCTATTACAGGTTTGCAGAGATTGATTTTAGTTAAAACTGAGTCTATATGAAAGCAAGCAGAGTGGTTATGACATAAATTACTTTGATATATTGAGTGCAAAGGCAAATGCAATTTCTTTCTTCCTTTTAGCTTTCCGTGTTCAGCAGAGGGGTGGTGATTTATCTTTTTATCCATTTCAGTCTGACGTAGGTTGCTTTTAACTCCAGCGAAGAAGGGACAGATGGCCTGTGTTGGAGGGACTTGCAGGAGGAGGACAGAAAAGAAAAAAGGAAAGAAAGAAGACCCCTCTCCTGACCTGTGGGCCCTCACATGATCCTATCTGGCTGCCCCCTCCTCCCCACCTTGCCTGGCCCACTGCGGGGGAATAAATAAACAGAAAATGCAAGAAACCTCTCAAACGGAAATCAATAAGCAGTTACTATGTAGTTATCTTAAGCTCAATTTTTGTATAGCAAACTATAATTACATATAATAAATATCAAGCTACACTCATTGAGGAAACAGAATATATTCTATTATAATCTAATTTTCATTTCTTTTTCCCAGATCCCATGGGCCCTCTTTTGGATGCTTCTAGGTCCACACAATAGACACTGAAAGGTTGATTTCCTTATGTCAGAGCCCTCACTCCTCTTGTTACTGTTTTGAGAAAGTTATTAATCTTTGCTCCTGCAGATCCTGAACATTTTCTTTGAGGCTGTGCCTCTGGCACCGTATTGTTGAAGAGGTCTTGCCCTCACCAGCATGCTCTGCAAATTTCTGACTTTGTGGCTTGATTCCTGCAAACAAAGATGGAAATTCTGGCCTAAAGAAAGTGGAGGAGGGCTTACCGTTGCAGGACTTCTCAGAGGCTTTAATACACTGCTGTGCTTTGTGGCTCTCTGGGGGTGATACAATGTGCCACTTCTGAACTTTTGACAAGGAGCACTTTCTACAGAGTGTCTCACAGTGATCACATCCTGTTACAGATACTTGGAGAGACGCTCGTCCCTTTTGCAAGGGTACAGAAGGCCTTTTCCAGGAGAACCTTGCCCTTCCATCTAAACTCAGCTTTTGTCTCTGTCCCGCATCCCATTCTGTTAGCAGCTGCATGCAAGTCACTGACATCCCCGAACGCCCTCGGCTTCCCCTGACATGCGCTCACATGGCACACACAGGTTTTTCTTCTTCCAAAGCCATTTCTCCTCCTTGTGCTCCTGGCAAATTCTGACATCTTTGGAACCCAGTTTTGTGGTCACCTCCTCAGTGAAGCGTCCCCAGGGAGAGTTAGGATGACTTCCTAGGATGCTGCGATAGCCTCTTCAGAGAGAGAGGAACACGGGCACATGTGCGGCAGCCTAGACGTGTTCGATGATACCACAGTAGGGGAACGTTACCGGGGCATTAAAGCTTCCAGAACAAAACAAAACAGAAAATCTGTCAGTGAAAATACTTGGAGTTTGGAAAACATTTTGGAAAGCCACTGAAGTAGAAGGCATTTTGGAAGAGCAAGAGATGGTCAGTGAGCTGTGTATCAAGGACATTGAGAAGGTCTCTTTGCTGAGGGGCCTTGGTTTGGCTGGATGGGCTTCCCAGGTTTGGGGTAACAGCTGAATTGCTCCAGGCGGGACCAGCTGGGCACTGCCTCCCAGAGCCTCTGAATCAGCCCTCTCCAAGGTGCCTCCTCCAGATAAAAGTTAAACCTTGCCAGTGTATGTCAGTGTCCAGTGATTGCCCTTCAGGCGCATCCTATAAGGAGAGGAGTGACATACTCCCACCTTTCTGGAAACTCTCATTCGCTGAATCCAACCAAAAGTCAACTGGCAAAGAAATCTAGGTGATGAAGTTTGCAGAGATAAAGCTCTTGGGACAGGGAAGCACACAGAAGGGCAGAGAAAGTATAAGGGGCAGGTAGATAGAAAAGTGGAGAAGGAAAAACCTGCCATTTATGTATGTATGTATGTATGTATGTTATGTTATGTTATGTTATGTTAGTCACCATACATTACATCATTAGTTTTTGATGTAGTGATCCACGATCCATTGTTTTCGTACAACACCCAGTGCTCCATGCAGTATGTGCCCTCCTTAATACCCATCACCGGGCTCACCATCCCCCCAACCCCCGCCCCTCTAAAACCCTCAATTTGTTACTCAGAGTCCATAGTCTCTCATGGTTCATCTCTCCCTCTGATTTCCCCCCCTTCATTTTCCCCTTCCTTCTCCTAATGTCCTCCATGCTATTCCTTATGTTCCACAAATAAGTGAAACCATATGATAATTGACTTTCTCTGCTTGACTTATTTCACTTAGCATAATCTCCTCCAGTCCCATCCTTGTGGATGTAAAAGTTGGGTATTCATCCTTTTGATGGCTGAGTAATATTCCATTGTATATATGGACCACATCTTCTTTATCCACTCATCTGTTGAAGGGCATCTCGGCTCTTTCCACAGTTTGGCTATTGCGGACATTGCTGCTATGAACATTGGGGTGCACGTGGCCCTTCTTTTCACTACATCTGTGTCTTTGGGGTAAATACCCAGGAGTGCAATTGCCGGGTCATAGGGTAGCTCTATTTTTAAATTTTTGAGGCACCTCCACACTGTTTTCCAAAGTGGCTGTACCAGCCTTTGTATAAGGTTGTATCAATTCACCTTTCTACAGTGGTATATAAACATGCGTAGTAATCCGTTTCCTCTCCAACACAGTATGGTTTCAAAGTATCAATCATTTTCTATCTGATAGTTGAAAAATGCAGCACTATACTTTCAATAGTCTTTTTCTTTTTCATATGTGCATTGGTGATATATTTTTTAATCCTTTAAGACTGATTTATATGTTTGTTCTTCGAACATCAGTAATTTCACATCCTTTGGCTATATGTTCCATTGGAGGGACTTCTTTTCTTATTGACTTACAGTGTTCTTTATAAAGAGAACCGACCTTTTATTTCTGGGCTGATTTTATAGTTTTTTTCTGTTTCTCCTTTTCCTTTTGCATTGTTAATATTTTTTCCTGGGCAGTCGTGTTTTTGTGTTGTCAAATTTATCAATTTTTTTTTTCATAGAGTGTGGATATTATGCCATACATCTGCCTTCTGTATGTTGAGATTTTACATATAATTTTTTCTAGTAATTGTATTATTAAGAAAAACAACTGAAATTTATTCGAGTATAAGGTTTGAAATATCCAAATCCTTACCATTTTTCCTCCCATCAGCTGTTGAATAAACACTTCTAATCTCTTGATTTTTTTAAATTTTATTTTTATCAGGTGCCAAATTCTTACCTATGCTTTGATTTAATTCTGGACTTTCTACCGCCTCCTCCCGTTCTGCCAATTTGTTCACGCCCAACTCCACTCTGTTGTAATGATGTACTTTATTGTGAGGCAGGATTGGTCTTACCTGACCCATAATTTATGTTTATTTATGTATTTTCTCCCATTATTGCATACACTGTGTATTCTATTTCAGATTAATTGTGAACGCTGGTAGGGTGTTTTTCAGTTCTTAAAAAAAAATATATCACAAAGATAGAAGAGGAGGTAAGGGGACCATTTAGATTCTTTTCCATTCACTAACACAATTATCAGTATTTTGGAAGAATCTTTTGGTTTCTTTCCTTCAGATTTTTTCCAGATATTTTTCATAACCTTTATTTTATTAATTACTACCTGGTATAATTGAGAAATGAGATTTTAGCAACAGTTAATACTTTTGTAACTATTGTTGGTCTATGAGTTCACTCAAGGATTGGACAATGATCTATGTTTACAGAAATCTAGCCTTTTAGGTCCCTAATTCTAGAATAGAATCTCATTCTCCAGCCTCACAGAGCTGGTATTCAAAAGCCAGTTTTGTGCTTAATAGTTGAGTGATCTTTGGCAAGGTTTTTTTTTTTTACTTCCCCCGTGTCCTTTTTTATATATAAAATGAAGATGATAGTGCATAATGAAGAGGATTATCATGCATTATAAAATTGGGTTCAAGTCTCAGACTCAGCCTTTACTTGTTTGTGACCTTGACCAAGTCCCTTAAACTCCCTCAGCCTGTTTCCTCACCAATAAAATTGGAGATAGCAATTTGCAACAGTAAATCCTCTCTTATAAGTTGGTTGCAAAGGACCAGTCTGTGCTCCTGGTCTTTCTGATATACCACACAAAACGTAATTTATGATCGTGTTAATCGACCTGGTTACTGAGAAGAAAGAGAGAAAGAGAGGGTGGGAGGGTGGGAGAAGAGAGAGAAGGCAGAGGTGTTTGGCTTTACGTCCATCGAGGGATGTGGTGTTTTGGATAGCACATCGAACTCTTGCTCCCTTGCCCTGTCATCTAGCATCAGAGACCAACTTTGCCCTGATGCACCGGAGGTTCTACCTTACTTGATTGGATTCAGCCGCATCTTCAATCTTGTTAAACTACAGAGCACAACAAAGCCAAGTCCAAGAAAGGTTAACTGAGGCCTTTGGATTGATTGAAAATGGTTGTCAATGGTGTTGTCCCTCCCACGTGCAATGGGTTTTCATTAGAATTTTGTTGTCTGCCTTAGAGTGGTTGAAAACATTCATATGATGGATTAATCAATTTCCAAGTTAATGCATTCCCATGTGGTAAGGACTTGCTCAAACGCCTCTCGGCCTGTCTGAATGGGTGTTAAGGAATTAAGTAGGACAGTGAAGGAACCCCACATTCAATTAAGAAGAAAGTTGCAAAGTGTTTTTTTTTCTAACTAGAAAATGAACCGAGGCTGCTAATTTCCTTTCCACCCCCATGATATATAAAAGGTTAAAAAAAAGGCTGAACCCATAAAAAAATATAACATCATTTACATCTTCCAAATCGCAGTGCTATTGGATGCATCATTAACTATAAATGGGTTGCAATAAAAACATTAATTAGTATAAAAACAGCCCAAAAAGCAAGGTTTCAAGTTCATTTTGGCCCTCCTCAGAAGGATAGAAAGCTGTATATTTATATATTTATATAACTAGGAACAGCTAAATCATCTGTATAAAGAATGCAAAAGGAGGATAGAGAGAGAGAACCAGCCAAAGTGACCATTTCATAAACCACAACTGCATTTCAGTCCTGGGCGATCCTTCTCCTGGTTATTACACTCATAAAATGCCTATAAAAATGGCATCATGCAGTTCCATATTTATGGTCTGTCAATGTCCCACAGATCAAATGGGTTGAGTTTACAAGGCAAGAGATGATTTTCCCCCATTTTAACCGCTGTCCCTTCCTATGTCCTCTGGACTCTGTGTGCCGCTCTTCTCCTCTGACAATTATATAGCCTGGGGCACGCTGACAAGTCTGTAATTAAAGCTTGGATAGTGGTGGAGGGCTCACCAAAGCCCACACCTCAGCCCATCCTGCTCTCACATCCGTTTTATAGTTTTGAGTTCAATGGCCAGCTGAGCTTCCACTGGGGGGAGGCAGTTCACAATGGAAAATGATGTTTTAGGGATGTTCCCATTTGCAATTATCCCTGGTCACCAAAGGCTTAGTAGGTCAGGGTCCTCACTGAGGGACAGGAACATTCTGGCTCAGCACACTGTCTCTATAGGATGTTACAGGTATTGAAAATAAAGACCTGCTGCTAAATCAAAATGTTTTCATTTCTAGGCTCTACCCTCTTTGAAGAATAAGAAAGATAGTCCTCTTTTTTCCTTATGGCAGGAAAAGTAAATTTGATTAAGTAATAGTAAGGTTCCGGAGGAAATTTGCAGGGGGCGGGGGGAGTTGAGACCTTGCAGGGAGCTCTTCTCAAGGGTAGAATTTCATCCACATCACTTGGCCAATTCTTAATGGGAAAAAGCTGCCTGTGTACCATTTCCCTGCCGCTGGAGTGTTCATCTTCTCTCCCATCCAATGCTGAACCCAAGACAGGAGGCCATGCTGCAGCAAGCCACGGGAGCCTCAGGCCACCCTTGGCAATCCACTAATGTGGCTGCCAGAGCCTGTGATCACAGACGCAGAAGCACTGCCCTTCAAAAGCCACGGTCCCCAGTGCAGCATGCTGGTGTCTGAATGATGGGAGCGAGCATTTTCATTTGTGAGATGTCAAGGGCACATGAGACATGAAGCAGTTTGGTGTGATTGGGTGGCAATCCATGGGAAAGAGGGTGGGGAAGATGAGTCCCAAAGAGCTTGGGCCAAAAGTGGCTAGAGGTAAAAACTAAGCCAAAGCAGCTAATTGGTCCCTTCCTTCTTTGTGTCCTCCCTTCACACTGCCTGGATTTCCATCCTGGTGCTTTTCAGGATGCTTTTTTGGTTGCACTTCTAAAATATAAGTTGCTTTACTTCACTCTAAGACCTCGAGGAGGGACAGTGTTTGTTATTTTCCTTTCTATCCCAAATGACCAAGGTGGTGCTTGGCTCGAAAGAACACCATATAAATAATTATAGCCAGTTGATTATTAAGAACATGGATAGTGGAACCAAATAGAGCTGGGCTTGGGTCATGATCTGCTATCTACCTATTAGGATCTTGCTCAGCTTCAGCACCAAAATATTACTAATAAAATTATCATTTTAATTATTATTATTACTAATGTGTATTCAGTGTTAACTATGTGCCAGGCATTGATGAACTTCTTATATGTGTATCTCATTTAATTCTCATTAAAAACTTTGTATCATACATATAATTTTATGCCCATAATTCAGTTAATAAGTAGTAGTGCATACATAATACCACTCATTTAAATGATAATATCCGACCCATATTAGTTATTTAGTAAATATTGACAAATATACAAAGTCCTTAAATTGTTTGTTTTTCCATCATAGTTTAAGTAAGGAAGTTAATGCTGAAGCCAGATAAACAGAACCTGAAGTGTCCCCAAGCATTAGTTATCTGTTACTATGAAATTATCCCAAAACTTAGTGGCTTGAAGCAGCAATAAACACTTATTATCTTGACAGCTTTTGTGGGTCAGAAATCCAGGAGCAGCTTGGCTGGGTGTTTCTGGCTCAGGATCTCTCATGAAATCGTAGTCAAGGTTTTGGCTGGGATTGCTGTCATTTGAAGATTTGCCTGGGACTAGACGGTCCACTTCCAAGATGGCTCACTCAGACGCCTGACAAGTTATTGCTGGTTGTTGGCAGAAGGCTCCAGGTCCTTGCCATATGGATGGTTCCTTAGGGCTGCTTGAGTGTGCTCACATCATGGCAGCTGGCATCTCCCAGACTGGGTGATCCAAGAGAAGGCAAGGAGAAAACCACTTAGACTTTTATGACCTAGCTTTGAAAGTCACACTCTGCCATTTTTTGCACTATTTCTCTAGTCGTAGCCCTATTCAAGAGCTTGAAAATTAGGAGGCAGGAATCACTGGAAGCCATCTTGGAAAGCAGACACGGAAAGATCACAGGATCAAATCTGGGTCAGCTCAGGACTGAGGGCATGAACAAAGCAAAAGTGACAGAAGCCAGATTGTAGGTGGCTCGGGGTGTGTGGTTCTGGATGGGGAACGTGACTTAAGTGGTCTATCTTCATAGAGACATACCTTCTCTGAAAATTTATATGCTCTTTTTGAATGGTTGGATGGGTGGAAGTAGAGAGCATGAATGCTTCTATCTCAGATATACTAATGGGGAGATGTATAAACAAGGCAAATTCTTCAGAATAAAGTTTTAAAGTTAGTGATCTGGTCAGCAAAGATGCAAAAGACAATGTGTTGCTGATAATGCCAGGAAGTGGCCCAAAAGGTGGTGTTGCTGAATCAAACCTACAATTTCAGTAGAAATAAAAGGGAAAATAAGACATCGTGTTAATGAGGAAGTATTAAAGACCTGGTTCTGAAAAGCAAAATTGCTATTCAGCAATATCTTTCTGGTAGGGAGGGAGGATGATGGTATTTAGATCAGAAAATCTGGGTCAGATGTATCCCAAGGAATTAACAAGCCTTTATCTTTCTTGAGCAGAATAGAGTAGAGGAGGGGGAGAAAGTGAGAAAGATTTTGAGCAAGAAATGCGTAGCTCCTGCAAAGAAGTTATAATATTTTTATTATTTTCTGGCTCAAGTGGCTGACCTGCTCTCATGGTCCAGTTCAGAGGTTGATTTTGCAGTGGCTCATCAAATTATATCTTTTTTTTTTAACATATTTTTTTTATTATGTTATGTTAATCACCATACATTACATCATTAGTTTTTGATGTAGTGTTCCATGATGCATTGTTTGCGTATAACACCCAGTGCTGTATGCAGAATGTGCCCTCTTTAATACCCATCACCAGGCTAACCCATTCTTTTATATCTTTAAGTCCAGAGTCACAAGGGCCCTTCTTCCCGCTGATACTTCTTCTTCTTCTTCTTTTTTTTTTTTTGCAGTCATACTGAGGAACAAAGCTGGTTCAGCAATCCAGCATAATTTATTCTTCATTAGTCTAAGCTATGATT
Source organism: Neomonachus schauinslandi (assembly GCF_002201575.2). Taxonomy (NCBI): domain Eukaryota; kingdom Metazoa; phylum Chordata; class Mammalia; order Carnivora; family Phocidae; genus Neomonachus; species Neomonachus schauinslandi. Next base: position 179,971,191 of record NC_058406.1, on the reverse strand, counting down.
TGTTCATGATTACATTCAATTTCAATGTTTACAGATTCATTTTCATAATATTTCCTCTGGGTTTATTATTTCCATTTGTAAAAATTCACTAAGTCCTCTAAATCAGGGTAAGCTGGTGTAATTTGCCAGGGGCCATTGCTCTGACTCACTCTGGGCCTAGAGCTTTGCAACAGCAGATAGATGATGCTCTACTTGAGAGAACTTGACTTTTGGATCCTGTGGAGAGCTCTTCAGGGTCTCCTTTGCTTGTCTCAGACTTCTGTGAAATTGGATGTATGATGTGTTAGGAGGTGGGAATGGGCTTTGAGAAAACTGGTGGCTTTGGCGGGTCATGGATAACCATGCTTTGGTTTCCTCAGTATGGTGTTTGCCCCTCCACCCATCAGACCATCCACATGGTTACCATGAGAATTGCTGTGTAAGTACATTGTGAAACTCTCTTGGTGATTGTGGGTTGGGCAATATCTTATTTATTTTTCTGTCTCTAGGTATTGATTCCAAAGATGTAGCTTTGAAAAAATGGGCATTTGTACGGTAATATATTCAGTCACTCCTTTGTTCATTCAATCCACATTTTTGAAAAACATAGAATGTGTTAGTACCAGGTTGGCTTCCAAGGATACAACAATTTTATTCTCCAGTTCTTGAGAGTCAGTCCATTGTTGCTTCCCTGCAGCATCTTCCAATCTTAAATTTATTTTTATTTTTAAGTAATCTCTACACCCAATGTGGGGCTCAAACTTACAACCCTGAGATCAAGAGTCACACGTTCTACCGACTGACTCAGCCAGGCATCCTGGCTGAGTCATCTTCCAGTCTTATACATCAGCAAAGGAATGACAGGACCAATTTCTGTTATTTATATGTCTATATTAATGCCATTTTTAGAAGTTTTCTTCAAGTCCTCTTTGGATAAGCTGTATGGATTTCCTCTGATAATGGACATGAAAGTACCCATTCCATAATTGTCTAAATAGGCCCCCCCAAATTGCCTATGAACTTGCATCAGAGCCAAGATGGTCTTTAAATTTATTTCCCAAGACCTTGACTCCATGGCAGTCTTTTATTAGTTGAGACTATTTCAGTTCAAAGTAACAAAACACCTGATTTAAACTGACTTGACCACAAAAGTGAATGCATTGTCTTAATGTGGCTCATCCACCCAGAAACCCATCTGACTTCAAGCATGATTCCACAGGCCATCAGGATGTGGTTCTTGTATCTTTCTGTGTCTTGGCTCTGCTTTCTCTGTGCTGATCCCATTCTCCAACAGGCTTTTAGAGTCACCAGCTGGCTCAATACAGCTCTTAGACTGCATCCTACCGGGTTCAGATCCAGCATGTAAATGACCATGTGAAGTATGACCAATTGAAGTCACAAAGTTCACTCTGACTGTATTAGCTTAGGACATGAGCCCACTGCTGAGCCAGTTCTGTTTTTTGAAGCAATTCCAGCAAATTATTTTCTGCCTTAAAAATTATCCCAAGGGGGCAATCTTCCATTTTTCTCCTCAGTGCATTTCACTGTATCACAACTGATGTTTAACTTAAGATTAACTAGCTATTACTTTAGTCCATTGTTCCTTAGAATTTCCTTCCTTCTTATCAGATAAATAGACCTAAAACTTGGGCTTCTATTTTAATATAGAGCTCAGAAGTCTCTGCTATTTATTGGGTAGATTGTCCTAATTTGAGTTTTGACAGCAGCTCCTTTTCAGCACAGTGTGAACCATCTTTAAAGCTACAATTTCAACAGTGTTCCAACTATCCAGGTGTACTATCATTTCCCCAGCTGCCCTTGACCTTCAGCCAGTCTTTGCACTACTTTTCACATGGGACTCGTAGATGCGTGACTTCAGGGAAGCACATTTGTCATTGTAAAATGGGGATAATAATGCATATTCTCCTGGATGTGGAGGGATTGAATGTGAAGATCCTTTGTAAACAGTGAAATGGAACTCAGTTTTTTTTTTAATTTTTTATTGTTATGTTAATCCCCATACATTACATCATTAGTTTTTGATGTAGTGTTCCACGATTCATTGTTTGTGCATAACACCCAGTGCTCCATGCAGAACGTGCCCTCTTTAATACCCATCACCGGGCTAACCCATCCCCCCACCCCTCTCCCCTCTAGAACCCTCAGTTTGTTTTTCGGAGTCCATCGTCTCTCATGGTTCGTCTCCCCCTCCGATTTCCCCTCCTTATTCTTCCCCTCCTGCTATCTTCTTCTTTTTTTTTTTTTCCTTAACATATGTTGCATTATTTGTTTCAGAGGTACAGATCTGTGATTCATCAGTCTTGCACAATTCACAGCACTTACCAGAGCACATACCCTCCCCAGTGTCTATCACCCAGCCACTCCATCCCTCCCACCCCACCCCCCACTCCAGCAACCCTCAGTTTGTTTCCTGAGATTAAGAATTCCTCATATCAGTGAGGTCATATGATACATGTCTTTCTCTGATTGACTTATTTCGCTCAGTGTAACACCCTCCAGTGGAACTCAGTTTTAAAAGGGCACTGCTGTTACGAGGAAGCCCATGTCTAATGGAATAACTAAGATCTGGCTTAGTTCACGTAAAGCCAGGCAGTATCTGAGTTAATCTGCTCCCACCTATGCTGTGCATGAGCCCTCACCAGCCACGAGAATGTGCTCATCTGTCACTGATGTCAGACTAGACACAGCTGGGCATTGTGCACTTCGGGGGTGGCTTCTGAACAGGAGCGTTATGCGTTAGAGACTGTTTCACAGTTTCATTCCCCAGGTAATTCTCTGCTCTCCAAAATCCAAAACTTTACTTAACCAGTTTCCTGAGCCCGGGATGCTCTTCCTTTCTACAAATACTTGCCAAAGTCTTATTATTCTCATGCTTTTCAGAAAACACCAATCTTCCCTGCCCTGGCCCACTCATACATAAACCTCCAGGTCCTCCCCTATCAGAGAGAAATTTCTCGGTGCTTTTTTTTTTTAATTATACTGGCTATATCTTATCTCTATTTTGCTGCTGATTTAAGTTCTTGAAAGTCTTTCTTGCTAGATATTCGACACTTCAAAGTCAAGCGTTGTTTTTATTCACCTCTGTATTTCCAGTACCTGGCATGGTTGTGATGCTCAAATCAGGAGGGAGGAAAAGAAGGGAGGGAGGGAGGGAGGGAGGGAGGGAGGGAGGAAGAAATCAAACAAATATATCGGAGTGAGCATCCTTTTCTGGCCACCCTGAACACTTCTGCAAGGAAGAGAATTACTTTTCATACCAAGTCATGAAGCAGCCTTGCATCTAGGCTGTGTCCACTGATACAGACTATAGCTTATATCGGCAGCACACCTTGGAAACAACAGGGATTAAACCCATAGTCATCTCTCCTTTCCCTGAGCTTCACCCCAATCCCATCCCATTGTTAGAATGCTCTATGGCTCACCTTGAATTGAGAGGCCTCTATCCAGCTGACTGCACCTTGTACTTAGGTCTAGTAGAACAATCATATTGCATTCATCCTTTAAAATTTTTTTTTTCTACAAATCTGTGTTCTGTCCTGGATCATGAGCTGTGTACAGGAAGGAACTATGTTGTGTACTTTTCTGTTCAGTGATACCAGCTGATACCTCAGTGAGATTTTAGGAGAACAGGCAAGGACCATGAGAAGAGGTAGACGTGTCAAGAGATATAGATGTATATCTCTAGATGTAGAGATAAAGAAACCGAGAGATTTCACTGGGGTAGGATCTGACCACTTTTAGTCTTGTCCCCTCCTATTTGCCTCCTTGATGTGTGTGCACGTCCAGGAGCATGCACGTATGTGTGTGCACATGACATTTATTGAGAGTCTCCCAGACACAATGTTAGATCTTTTGCATCAGAATTACTAGTCTTCACAATCTCATGTGAAGGCATGACTTAGCTTCCCCATTTTGTGGAGGAAATAAAAGTTGATCACAAGACAGAATCCAGTTAGCCCAGTGATAGGTATTAAGGAGGGCACGTACTGCATGGAGCCCTGGGTGTTATACGAAAACAATGAATCGTGGATCACTACATCAAAAACTAATGATGTATTGTATGGTGACTAACATAACATAATTAAAAAAAAAGAAGAAGAAGAAGAAGACAGAATCCAGGGATGCCTGGGTGGCTCAGTTGGTTAAGTGTCTGACTCTTGGCTTCTACTCAGGTCATGATCTCAGGGTCATGAGATAGAGCCCTGCATCAGGCTCCATGCTCAGCAGGAAGTCTGCTTGAGATTCTCTCTCCCTCTCCCTCTGCCCCTCCTCCCTGTGCACTCTCTCTCTCTCAAATTAATAAATAAATCTTTAGAAAAATAAGAAGACAGAATCCATTTGCCCAAGGTTTCCAGCATAGGTAAGCCAGGACTCAAGCCCACACTGGCTGGAATTAAAAAACCATGTTCTTTTCATTAAGCCACCTTTCTTCTGAATACAACCTGGTCTCAGAATCACCTCTTCCCACCACCCCTCCAGTTTCTTTATAAACAAGGTGCTCCCTTCTCTTCTTTTTCCTTTCCTCCATAATCCTATTTAGTCAAAGTTAGAGTTATCCCGAGAATATCATCATGTTGGCCCAGACAGCTTCATTATATGTGCCAAAAACATCGTGTTAGAAAAGTATACATTCTGGCAAGAAAATCCTCACTATATCATTTTCAGATCAAATCCACCAAGAATTTTGCATGTTAATGGATCAAAAGAAAACCCACAGAACGTCAGTGAGGTGTCACTCCTATAATATGAAACCTCTCACCGCTTCTGCTGCGCAAATATTTTTTAAGCAAACAATTACTTCACACAATGCATCTCTCAAATTCTGTGTTCCCCAGTTGTTCCTAAGAAACTAGAGTCCACGTAGGAAGAGGAACCAAAGCAGGACTGTCTTGATTTGCTTCAGTTAAGAGTTTGCCAGCCTGTGGTGATGGAAAGACTCCTGGTTCATAGGGACAAAACTTCCGGGAGGCTAGCACATCAAATCAATAAGGCATTCCTCTACACAGGCCCTGCCTTCTTTCCCTCTTGCCCTCCCTCCTTCTGTCCCTCCTTTCCATTTACTTTTTTATTTTGAAGATTTTACTTATTTATTTGTCAGAGAGAGAGAGAGAGCACAAGAAGGGAGATCTGCAGACAGAGCAGGCAGAGGGAGAAGAAGGCTCCCCGCATAGCAAGGAGCCTGATGTGGGACTCGATCCCAGGACCCTGGGATCATGATCTGAGCTGACGGTAGACACTTAACTGACTGAGCCAACCAGGCATCCCTCCGTTTACCTGGTTTTTTTTTTTTTTTGAATACATCTTTTTTTAAATTAGTTTCAGCGGTAGAATTTAGTGATTCATCAGCTGCATATCACACCCAGTGCCCATTACATCACGTGCCCTCCTTAATGCCTGTCACCCAGTTATGCCATCTTCCCACCCACCTCCCTCCAGCAACCCTCAGTTTGTTTCCTAGAGTTAAGAGTCTCTTTTGGCTTGCCTCCCTATTTTTATCTTATTTTATTTTTCCTTCCCTTCCCCTATGTTCATCCGTGTTGTTTCTTAAATTCCACATATGAGTGAAAGCATGTAGTATTTTTCTGACTGACACTTCACTTAGCATAATACCCTCTAGTTCCATCCACGTCATTGCAAATGGCAAGATTTCATTCTTTTTGATGGATGAGTAATATCCCATTATATATACATACCACATCTTCTTTATCCATTTACTTTAAAAATTTATTTTTAGAGTGTGTTTAATTTACAAAGTCCTATGGTTCTCTGAGCCTTCTACACAAACCATGCCTATCCCATCACCCATACTACAGAGGTGGTCACTTTGAAACCATTTTGTTGACTTATTTCTCTAAATGACCCATTGTCTTTGTTCACTCAAGCCTCCATAACTAAATACCACAGACTGGGTGGCTTAAACAACAAACATTTATTTCTCACAGTTCTGGAGGCTGGAAGTGCAGGACCAGGGTGCCATCATGGTTGGGTTTTGGCGAGGCCTGCTCCCTGATTCATAGACAGCTGTCTTTTTGTTGTGTTCTCGTGTGGGAAGGGGCCAGGGAGCTCTCTGGGGTCTCTTTTATCAAGGCACTAATCCCGTCATGACATCACCATCATGACCTCATCACCTCCCAAAGGCTCCACTCCACTACCATCCCAGTGGAGATGAGGTTCCTTTTTTTAAAAAAATATTTTGTTTATTTGACAGAGAGAGACACAGTGAGGGAGGGAACACAAGCAGGGAGAGTGGGAGGGGGAGAAGCAGGCTTCCCACGGACCGGGGACCCCGATGTGGGGCTTGATCCCAGGACCCTGGGATCATGACTTGAGTTGAAGGCAGATGCTTAATGTCTGAGCCACCCAGGCGCCCCAAGAGATGAGGTTTCAATGTATGAATTTGGGGGGACACAAACATTCAGTCTGTAGTGGCCCCATTATTTAGGGTTAGTTCCTTCACTTCCCACAATAAAACACAAGAATTGTTCGCTTTCACAGCCCTGCACATGCATGCTCCACGTTTCCACCTCCCCAACATGCAGTGTTCATGTGATTATTAGTGCACGGATGACACTTCCAGATGATGCCACCTGTAGTCTGTTCTGTATATGATGCCATATATACTATGGTCATTTCCTTTTCCTACCTTATGTTTCCTTTTCCTCAAAGTTATTGTTTTGTTTGATTTGGCTGTTTGCTTACTTTTCACATATTGTTCTTATGAATTCTCACCAGATTTTGCCCCTGTTGTACAAATCTCTCAAAGTATTTGAATAATTAGCCTGTGATTTCATCCCTCTTGAAAGAAGCTCTCCCACAGCCTTCTGGTCTGTTTTCAATTCTCCTAGTTGCTCACTAGAATTACGGTCCAGCTGTCAACCTCAGCTCTTCCTTCACCATCATCCTGGGGATTACCCTTGCCTCTCTCACATTGAATTCTCAGGGTTTTTTTTTAATTTTTTTTTTAAAGATTTTATTTATTTATTTGACAGAGAGACACAGCGAGAGAGGGAACACAAGCAGGGGGAGTGGGAGAGGGAGAAGCAGGCTTCCCGCGGAGCAGGGAGCCCGATGCGGGGCTCGATCCCAGGACCCTCGGATCATGACCTGAGCCGAAGGCAGACGCTTAACGACTGAGCCACCCAGGCGCCCCAAATTCTCAGGGTTTTTTAATCTTATTCTACCCTTTCTTTGGCTTGTGCCTCATTTTGGGTGGAGCACATTTTCTATTAGCTTCCTGATAGTAGGTGTCCTGGATGAAAAATATTTGAGATATTCCATAACAAAATTTTTCTACCCTCATACTTGATTATTTTGCAGTTGACCTTTGAACAACATGGGTTTGAACTGCACGGGTCTACCTCTATGTGGATTTTTTTTTTCCTGATAAATACAGCATAGTACTGTAAATGTATTTTCTCTTATGATTTTCTTTTCCTTTCTCTAGCTTAATATATTGTAAGAATACAGTATATAATACATGTAACATACAAAATATGTGTTAATTTGCTGGTAACATTATTGGTAAGGCTTCTGGCCAACAGTAGATGATCAGAAGTTTTGGGGGAGTCAAAAGTTAGATGCAGATTTTTTACTTCATGGGGGTCAGTGTCCCTAAGCCCTGAGTTGTTCAATTTTTATACTTTGAATTCTAAGATGAGATGATTCTGACATTAGAATTAGAAAGTCACCATTTCATATCATCCAGATTTCATTATTACTGGTGAAAAGCCCAGTTCTAATCTATTCCTGATCCTACGTATGAAAATGTTTTCCCCTTTTTATTTGGAAGCTGGTAAGATCTGCCTTGCCTCAGAGTAGCTGTATTCACTTTCTGTCACTACATGACAAGTTACCATAAATTTTGTGGCTTGAAACAACACTCATTTTTTGGTTCACAGCTCTGTAGGGGCATAAAAGTCTGTCATGGTATGGGTAGGTTCTCTGCCTGGGGCATCACAAGGCTGAAATCAAAGTGTCAGCCTAGCCCATTTCTTGCCTGGACACTCTGTGAAAAAAAATGTCTTGCAAACTCATTCTTGGAATTTGGTTCCTCACTCTTGTAGGACCATTTTCCTTGCTGGTCATTTGCTGGGGATTCTTTGACGTGTGGCTTCTTCCATCTTGAAGCCAACAACAGTGCATCGGATCCTCATTTGCTTGCAGTGTCTGTTTTCCTTTCCTGCAACTGGTCAGAAGCTCTTTCTCTTAAAAGGCTCACGTCAGACCATGTTAGATCAGGCCCACTGGGATTGTCACCCTATTTAACGTCAACTGTGCAGGTAATATAACCTAATCACAGAAATAAAATCCATCCTATTCCTAGACCAGGGCAGTGATACAGGGAGTGGGGGATCTTGGGGACCCTCTTTGAGCTCTGCCTGCCAGGGTTCTGAAATATTATGGTGATGTGCCTTTGTGCACCTGAGTGCTCCACCCACTGTGCCAAGCTTCAGAAGGATGCTTCCAGTCTCAGAATTGAAGACTTCAGTTCCGGGAAGTCCTCTTGAACTATTTCTTCAAACCCCATTGGTTAGTTCCATTGTCACCATTGTTTTTGCAATGTCTGCGTTGGTCCTCCAATCCTCTTACTATTTCTTTCTTGTTTCTCCTCCCTTAGTCTTTGTACTTTACTTTCTGGGAGAATCACTTAACTTCAGCCTCCAGGTGTGCTGCCCTTTTTATTCATTTCTGAAGTTATTTTTAATTTCCAAGAGATAATAGTATTATTTTCTTTAAAATATATATCTTTCTTTTCATGTATCAGAGGTACAGGATGTTCTGTGATCTAACCAGGGTTATTAATGACAGTTTTTCTTTTAACTTTCTTCTCTAAGTTGTTTTATTCTGCTTGTTCTCAACTCCATCTTTTTTATTGAATGCTTCTTGAATGCCAGAGGATCCATGAGTGCCTCACGTATTTGGGAATCAGCAGGTGGAAAAGTCCTGTTTACTGTATTTCACACTATAGCCTTGTATGATGAGTGCAATTGAGTGAGATGTGATCCTGACAGATACATATAATTAATACTCCCCTAGTTCTCGTTACCCAAGAAGTGTGGGATAGGGCATGAGCTTTTTGTTTGTTGGTTTGTTTGTTTGGTTTTAGAGACAGAGAAGGGCGTAGAAGGGCAGAGGGGGAGAGAGAATCTCAAGCAGGCTCTATGCCCAGCATGGAGCCCAATGCAGGGGCTTGATCTCACGACCTTGAGATTGTGACCTGAGCCAAAATCCAGAGTCAGAACCTTAACCGACTGAGCCACCCAGGTGCCCCAAGAGCTTTTTTGTTCACTCAGTGGAATAATTTATATTTTAGCCTTTTAACCCAATAGGGGCAGTGTAAAGGAGTACTTTAAGAGTTTTGGGGAATTAGGATTAGACTGACCTGAATTAGATTCTTTTTTTTTAATTTAAATTCAATTAGCCAAGGTATAATACATCATTAATTTTTTATGTAATGTTCAGTGATTCATTAGTTCAGTATAACATCCAGTGCTCATCATATCACATGCCCTCCTTAATGCCTATCACCCAGTTACCCCATCCCCCCACCCACCTACGTTTCTGCAACCCTCAGTTTGTTTCCCAGACTCAAGAGTCTCATATGGTTTGTCTCCCTCTCTGGATTAGATTCTTAATACTGGAAGTCCATAGCTGAACTATGTTTAGCAAGTCAGTGAACTTGGAGATTTAGTCTTGCCATCTATAGAATGTCATCTCTCACATAACGTTGGTGTATCCCATGAGGTGACACGCAGAATGCCTCACCCATGGAAGTAATTCTATGAATTGAAGCCATTGTTATGATGAAATGTCTCACATCGTTGTTCTTACTACTCTCCTTATTTATGAATATGTTAAAATATCTAACACAGTTCCTGACACATTACTAATGTTCTTTATTGTCTCCATTTATTGGACTCTCCATCCCCTGGGGATTGGACAGTGATGGAGTGATGCATGGTTGTGTGGACCTCCTGTCAACTTTCACTTCACATCACTTCACTTTATTTCCTTGTATTTCACTTCACATTATTTCATTTCACTCTACTTGATAAATTTTCTCTTTTATTAAAAATAGTTCATGCACATGCAGAAACTGGCTTATGTATATGATGTATAATAATTATATATAATATATACTAGACATAATGTATATATTATATAGTATCTTTATGCATATATATAAATGAATGTTCACATTAGCTGTAAGTGCATACTTCATAATTTGCATACAAGTGAGCATTTCCGTGAAGCTTAGAGGTCCACAAAAGCTTCTTGAGGTCAATGTTTCAGTGGCAATTTCACTGAGTCTTAAAGGCTAAATAGAATTTGGACACAAAGATAAGGGGCAGTAGCTTCACAAAGGGAATTTCAGGCTGCAAGAATGCATTAGCAGCATCAGAAGGGTGGGCAAGCATTGCTCAGAACCACCATCTTGTCACAGTAGCTAAGAAGAAGGCTCAGACTCTTTCCACTACTTACAAGGGTAAATGCTTCTAGAGCATATGGTTCAGACTTCATTCAGCTAGTACACCCTATAGCAAAGGATTAGTTTAAAGGCTGGAAAAAATCTGGTGAAAAAATGGGCACTACTTTTACCTTTTAATGGTGGAAAAACAGTTTTTAGTAGCACATAGTTCAGTGCTTATTTTATTGAATGACTAATCAAGAAAACACATTTTTTAGAAAAGATTTAACTTATTTATTTATTTAATTTATTTTTTAAAAAATTTTATTATGTTAGTCACCATACATCATTAGTTTTTTTTTTTTTTTTTTTATTAAAGATTTTATTTATTTATTTGAGAGAGAGAATGAGATAGAGAGAGAGCATGAGAGGGGGGAGGGTCAGAGGGAGAAGCAGACTCCCTGCCAAGCAGGGAGCCTGATGCGGGACTCGATCCTGGGACTCCAGGATTATGACCTGAGCCGAAGGCAGTCGCTTAACCAACTGAGCCACCCAGGCGCCCACATCATTAGTTTTTGATGTGGTGATCCAGGATCCATTTTTTTCGTATAACACCCAGTGCTCCATGCAGTACGTGCCCTCCTTAATACCCATCACCGGGCTAACCCATCCTCCCACCCCCCTCCCCTCTAAAACCCTCAATTTGTTACTCAGAGTCCATAGTCTCTCATGGTTCATCTCTCCCTCTGATTTCCCCCCCTTCATTTTTCCCTTCCTTCTCCTAATGTCCTCCATGCTATTCCTTATGATCCACAAATAAGTGAAAGCATATGATAATTGACTTTCTCTGCTTGACTTATTTCACTTAGCATAATCTCCTCCAGTCCCATCCATGCTGATGTAAAAGTTGGGTATTCATCCTTTCTGATGGCTCAGTAATATTCCATTGTCTATATGGACTACATCTTCTTTATCCATTCATCTGTTGAAGGGCATCTCGGCTCTTTCCACAGTTTGGCTATTGCGGACATTGCTGCTATGAACATTGGGGTGCATATGGCCCTTCTTTTCACTACATCTCTGTCTTTGGGGTAAATACCCAGGAGTGCAATGGCTGGGTCATAGGGTAGCTCTATTTTTAATTTTTTGAGACACCTTCACACTGTTTTCCAAAGTGGCTGTACCAATTTGCATTCCCACCAATAGTGGAAGAGGGTTCCCCTTTCTCCACAACCTCTCCAACATTTGTTG
>NC_058406.1:179920076-179949532 GCF_002201575.2 Neomonachus schauinslandi | reverse complement strand
ATACCAGCCCTTTATCTGTAGTGTCATTTGCAAATATCTTCTCCCATCCTGTGGGTTGCCTCTTTGTTTTGTTGACTGTTTCCTTGGATGTGCAGAAGCTTTTTATCTTGATGAAGTCCCAAAAGTTCATTTTTGCTTTTGTTTCACTAGCTTTTGGAGATGTATCTTGAAAGAAGTTGCTGTGGCCGATGTCAAAGAGGTTACTGCTTATGTTCTCCTCTAGGATTTTGATGGATTCCTGTCTCACATTGAGGTCTTTCATCCATTTTGAGTTTATCTTTGTGTATGGTGTTAGAGAGTGGTCGAGTTTCATTCTTCTGCATGTGGCTGTCCAATTTTCAAGGCACTATTTATTGAAGAGACTGTCTTTTTTCCATTGCATATTTTTTCCTGCTTTGTTGAGGATTATTTGACCATAGAGTTGTGGGTCCATGTCTGGGTGCTCTATTCTGTTCCATTGGTCTAGAAGTCTGTTTCTGTGCCAGTACCATGCTGTCTTGGTGAATATAGCTTGAAATCAGGCAACATGATGCCCCCAGCTTTGTTTTTCTTTTTCAACATTTCCTTGGCGATTCGGGGTCTTTTCTGATTCCATACAAATTTTAGGATTGTTCGTTCCAGCACTTTGAAAAATGTCATTGGAATTTTGATCGGGATGGCATTGAAGGTATAGATTGCTCTGGGTAGCATAGACATTTTAACAATGTTTATTCTTCTGATCCATGAGCATGGAATATTTTTCCATCTTTTTGTGTCTTCTTCAATTTCTTTCATGAGTTTTCTGTAGTTCCTAGAGTGTATATCCTTTACATCTTTGGTTAGGTTTATTCGAGGTATCTTATGGTTTTTGGTGCTATTGTAAATGGAATCATTTCTCTAATTTCTCTTTCTACAGTTGCGTTGTTAGTGTATAAGAAAGCAACTGATTTCTGTGCATTGATTTTGTATCCTGCCACATTACTGAATTGCTGTATGAGTTCTAGTAATTTGGGGGTGGAGTCTTTTGGGTTTTCCACATAAAGTATCATGTCATCTGCGAAGAGAGAGAGTTTGACTTCTTCTTTGCCAATTTGAATACCTTTTATTTCTTTTTGTTATCTGATTGCTGTTGATAGGACTTCTAGTACTATGTTGAACAATAGTGGTGGGAGTGGACATCCTTGACGTGTTCCTGATCTTAAGGGAAAGGCTGTCAGCTTTTACACATTGAGGATGATATTCACTGTGGGTTTTTCATAGATGGATTTTATGAACTTGAGGAATGTTCCCTCTAGCCCTATATCTGAAGAGTTTTAATCAGGAAAGGATGCTGTATTTTGTCAAATGCTTTTTCTGCATCAATTGAGAGGACCGTATGGTTCTTCTCTCTCCTCTTATTAATGTGTTCTATCACATTGATTGATTTGAGAATGTTGAACCACCCTTGCATCCTGGGGATAAATCCCACTTGGTCGTGGTGGATGATCCTTTTAATGTATTGTTGGATCCTATTAGCTAGGATTTTGTTGAGGATTTTGGAATCCATATTCATCAGGGCTATCGGTCTGAAATTCTCTTTTTTGGTGGGGTCTTTGCCTGGTTTGGGGATGAAGGTAGTGCTGGCCTCATATAATGAGTCTGGAAGCTTTCCTTCTGTTTCTATTTTTTGAAACAGCTTCAGCAGAATAGGTATTATTTCTTCTTTGAATGTTTGATAGAATTCCCCAGGGAATCCGTCAGTCCCTGGACTCTTGTTTTTCAGGAGGTTTTTGATCACTGCTTCAATCTCGTTACTGGTTATTGGCCTATTCAGGTTGTCAATTTCTTCCTGTTTCAGTCTCGGCAGTTTATAGGTTTCCAGGAAGGCATCCATTTCTTCCAGGTTGCTTAATTTATTGCTAAATAGTTGTTGATAATAATTTCTAATGATTGTTTCTCTTTCCTTGGTGTTAGTCGTGATCTCTCCCCTTTCCTTCATAATTTTATTAATTTGGGTCCTTTCTCTTTTCTTTTGGATAAGTCTGGCCAGTGGTTTATCGATCTTATTAATTCTTTCAGAGAACCAGCTTCTAGTTTCATTGATCTGATCTACTGTGTTTCTGGTTTCTAATTCATTGATCTCTGCTCTAATCTTAATTATTTCTCTTCTAATGCGTGGCTTAGGCATCGCTTGTTGCTTTTTCTCTAGTTCTTTAAGGTGTAGAGTTAGTTGGTGAATTCAGGATTTTTCTTTTTTTTTTTGAGTGAGGCTTGGATTGCTATGTATTTCTCTCTTAGGACGGCCTTTGCAGTATCCCATAGGTTTTGGACTGATGTGTTTTCATTCTCATTGGTTTCCATGAATTGTTTAAGTTCTTCTTTGATTTCCTGGTTGACCCAAACATTCTTGAGCAGAGTGGTTTTTAACTTCCAAGTGTTTGAATTTCTGCCAAATTTTTTCTTGTGATTGAGTTCCAGTTTTAAAGCATTATGGCCTGAGAATATGCAGGGAATAATCTCAATTTTTTGGTATTGGAGACCTGATTTGTGACCCAGTATGTGGTCTATTCTGGAGAAAGTTCCATGTGCGCTCGAGAAGAATGAGTAATCTGTTGTTTTAGGGTGGAATATTCTGTATATATTTATGAGGTCCATCTGGTCCAGTGTGTCATTCAAAGCTCTTGTTTCTTTGTTGATTTTCTGCTTAGATGATCTGTCCATTGCTGAGAGTGGAGTATTGAGGTCTCCTACAATTAACGTATTGTTATCAATATGACTCTTTATTTTGGTTAACAGTTGGCTTATGTAGATGGCTGCTTCCATGTTGGGGGCATAGATATTTACAATTGTTAGATCTTCTTGTTGGATAGACCCTTTAAGAATGATATAGTGTCCTTCTGTGTCTCTAACTACGGTGTTTAGTTTAAAATCTAATTTGCCTGATATAAGAATTGCTACCCCAGCTTTCTTTTGAGGTCTGCTGGCATGGAAGATGGATCTCCACCCCTTCATGTTCAGTCTGGATGTATCTTTAGGTTCAAAATGAGTCTTTTGTAGACAGCATATGGATGGGTCCTGTCTCTTTATCCAATCTGCAACCCTGTGCTGTTTTATGGGAGCATTTAGGCCATTCACGTTGAGAGTGATTATTGAAAGATATGATTTTATTGTCATCATGTTGCCTGTGAAGATGTTGTTTTTATAGATTGTCCCTGTAAATTTCTGTTGTATATCACTCTTGGGGTCTTTCTCCTTTTATAGAACCCCCCTTAATATTTCTTGCAGGGCCGGTTTAGTGGTCACATATTCTTTCAGTTTCTGCCAGTTTTGGAAGCTCTGCATCTCTCCATCCATTCTAAATGATAACCTTGCCAGATAAAGTATTCTTGGCTGCATGTTCTTCTCATTTAGTACCCTGAATATGTCTTTGCCAGGCATTTCTGGCTTGCCAGGTCTGTGTGCATAAGTTTGACATTATTCTAGCGTTCCTCCCTCTGTATGTAAGGAATCCCTTCCCCCTAACTGCCCTTAAGAGGGTTTCCTTGATTCTAAGATTTGCAAGTTTTACTACTACATGCCGGGGTGTTGGCCTGTTTGATCTTGGGAGGGGTCCTCTCTGCCTCTAGGACACGAATGTTTATTTCATTCCCCAGATTAGGGAAGTTCTCAGCTACGATTTGCTCAAATATATCTTCTAGTCCTCCCTCTCTCCACCCCTCTGGGATTCCAATAATTCTGACACTGGAATGTTTCATGGTGTAACTTATTTCTCTGATTCTATTCTCATGGATTCTGAGTTGTTTTTCCTTGGCCTCCTCTTTTTCCTTTTTATCTATTAAATTGTCTTCCAGGTCACTAATTCGTTCTTCTGCCTCACTTACCCTAGCTGTTAGATTATCTAGATTAGATTGGATCTCACTGATAACATTTTTAAGTTCTGCCAGTTCAGCTTTCATTTCTGCCCTTAGAGACTCTATGTTGCCATTAATTGATTTCTCCATTCTAGTTATTGTCTTCACAATTGCTAGCCTGAATTCCATCTCCGACATGTTGGTTATATGTGTATCCATTTGTAAATCTGTGGCATAAGTCATAATCTCTGAGTCTTTCCTGTTTTGGGGGTTCCTCCTCCTAGTCAGTCTGTTGAGGGGTGGTTGAGGGAATGTATAAAGTCCAAATTATTGACCAGAACCCAAGCAAGATGCACCTGTTTTCTAGGGACCTTAGGGTTGCTGGCCTCTTGTTCTCCCAGCCTGTCTTTGGGTGAGGGGCCTGCTGTGCTGTTACTCAGGCAACCCTGTTTGGACAGAGTTGCCCTGCCCCCTGTGGTGGGGGATGGGCTCAGTGAAAACCGGTTTTATGGGGCTTTTGTTCTCTGGTGGCTTTCCCTAGAGGCTTTCCGTGTCTCTTCCAAGAGTCAGAGTAGAAGAGACCATTTCCCACCCTCTGCCTCAGAGCAGAGAGATCACAGTCTGTTCTTCAGTGAGCTCTCCAGGCCACACTATCTCCGTTTCTGTCTGTGCTACTATAAACTGCAGCAGCCTGGGTTGTGCGCCCGTCTGCAGCACTCCCAGTCCTGCTTCCAGGTTGGGCTCATCTCTGCCCTTTGTGCTTCCAAAACCTCCAGCTGCCCCCAGTTCAAACTCATGGCCTCGCTGCTCCAGGTTTCCATTTGGGGTGGGTGCCCTAAAGTCCCTTCCCAGCCGCTACCAGTCTGTGAGTCTGTGCCCCGTCCCCAGCGCCGGAGTCTCTTGCTCACTGGTGGTGTATGATCCTCACGGCCAGGCTCCCTCCCGGTGCCATTTATCCTCCAATATCTGCCCACAGAATCATGGCTCCCCACTTCCTACCTTCCTTCCATGTTAATTCTGTTTGCAGAGATCCAGATCTATCTTCTTACATCTCAGGCTGACTTCGTGGGTGTTCAGGGTGGTCTGGTAGATATCCAGCTCAGTTCCGGGAACTGGTTGGAATAGGGTCCCCCTACTCCTCCGCCATCTTTTCCCACTGTCTAGAAAATGTCTTAAAACTGGATTGTACTGATGGTTGCACAACTATAAACATTTACTAAAATGTATAGATTTGCATACATCCAGTGGGTGAGTTGTTTTATATAAAAATTATACCTCAATAAACTCTAACATAACACACAAAGGAGGGGAGGTGATTGGCAAATTTATTTTATATTTTGTTGAAAGTGAAATGTTTGTATTTTAAAAAATGCCTCTCATTTTCCAGGTTTGGGATATGGCCATGGTTACTTTTTATCTCTGACTTGAGGTGTTTCCCTTCATCTCCGTAATTCCCAATGTTTTCATCTGTGGCTAGACGTTGAAGTATGTAGTCTCTGAAGATTCTTCTATCTCTGATTTTGTGGAATATTTCAAACTGGTTTCGTTTTCTCCTTGATCTGTCTGTTAGACTGAGTCTGCCAGCAAATTTGCTACATCTTGTCTCTGTTGTGAGGTCAGGGTTTGGAACAGACCATCTTGTACTTTTCCTACTTAATCAAGAACCTTCAGAAAAAAATACTTAATCTGATTTCCACCGTGTGGTTGAGCTGGGCACAGCTGGCTAAAAATTGAGCAATATTCAGCCAATTTATTTTAAGTGAGTATGCTCATTTTTAAACTTATTTTTACATTAAAGATAATTTTACTGGACAAATTTAGCTTACCTACACCTAAATGGCAGCATTAAAAGGAAAACAGAATAGATTTTTGCCTGCCAGGGCTTGTTGGTCTAGTTTATGGACTACAGTGTAGTATCCAGAAATTATGGGTTAGACATGTAGATTTATTCTGTTTTCTTTTGCTGATCCTGACTTTCTTGGATATAGACACAATGTCCTTGTAAAGTACTGAAGGGGTAATTTTTAAAACTCTATTAGACTGGTATTTGGTAGTTATAGATTAATACTTCTCAAACGATTTAATGTGCATACAGATCAGCTAGGAAGCTTGTTAAAATACGGATACTAAAGTGTAATGGTTTGGGGAGTGGCCTGAGACCCTGCATTTCTAGCAAGCAGTACTTCATCAGTGTTGGGTGGTGGACCATACTCTGAGTAGCAAGATGTGGGAAAGGAAACAGAAGTGGTGGAAGGGAAGGAGTTACAGGGAACTGTCTGGCTTTGACTGTAACGAGAACCAGTCTACAAAAGGAGAACGATGCCCAGCTGTAGTCAATTCTCCATCAGTGACAGTGGTCACATGGTGGCTGGCAGTCATGTAGTGGAAGGAATTAGTGGATAGTGGATGTGCGTAAGTGGTAGACCAGAAGACCTCAACTGTCTCCTCTCACCATGAGGATGCATACTTAGTCTGCAATGAGCATCTCTTCTGACTGTGAAGTGTATATTTACCCATATATTCCTATGGAACTATTTATAATAATTTTCCATACTAATCATAAGCATTTTTTGGACCATGCGTCCCTTGTGTGTGACCACGGTGTTACAAGTATGAGTTTATTGGTAGTGTGCCCAGCCTTGCCTCTTTCTTTTCCCAGATCAGAAAGTGTTAGTCCTGTCCTTGTTCCTCTCACTCCAGAAGGGTCTGGCCTGCTGTGCAGCTCCTGTAGCTGAGTGGGGACAGGATGCCTCCGTCATCTTTCTCAGCAGAGTCTTGCCCACAAGAGTGGGAACTCAGGCCTCTTGGCTCAATACGTATCCTCCAGCTCAACTTTCTTTTTTTATCTTGAAGAGGACATTTTGGAAAGTTACACAGATGAACAGAGATATCTTATTCTCAATGAACTATTGAGATTGCCATGATTTATTAGCATGTAATAAAAACCAGTCTCATTGGATAATAGAATGAGGATGGATGGATGCAGGAGAACAGTCAGAAATGCAGGATAAAGTAATGTAAATAAACTAATTATATCATTGCACAGTTAGAAATCCATCAGGTCCCCTGATGAGTTGCAGCTTTAAAATAAGCCTTGGGGAGCCTGGGTGGCTCAGTCGGTTGAGTGTCTGCCTTCAGCTCCCATTATGATCCCAGGGTTCTAGGACTGAGTCCTGAGTTGGGCTCCCTGCTCAGCAGGGAGTCTGCTTCTCCCTCTCCCTCTGCCCCTACCCCTGGCTTGTGTGTGCTCTCTCTCTCTCTCTATCCAATAAGTAAATAATATCTTTTAAAAAATAAAATAAAATAAGCTTTAAACATGCAGGTTCAATGACAGGAGAACTCTAGGGAAGTGACAACTAACCAAAACTCTGAACTGTAAGTGGAAGGTAGCAAGGTAGGATTGGAGTGAGGTGGGTGCTGGGGTGGGTAAGCTCTGAGCCTACTGGGAACTGGATCAAGTGGGAAATACTGTGATGGGTTCCAGGTGCGCTACAGGAAAAAATACCTCCCCCCAATTCAATAAAGTATGACAAAATGTTAGGAGCCCCTACTCATCCTTTCCATAAATATAGAGCTACAATAATGTATTCTTTGTCATCATGTTTCTCCTACAAGTCACCTGGTGCTCCCTACCATGCCATCACTGTGGGTGCATTGGCCACTCTCTCACTCACTGGCCACTCATCTCGTCTGATGTGGGCTTCCTCTTCCTGGAATGCTCTCCCTCTGTCTTTGTTTCTGGACAACTTCCTTTGTTCTCCAAGGTCCATAAGGAGGTTAATGAAATACTTGAACAAGGGATGGTGTATTAGTCAGCTTGACTGCCATAACAAGATGCCACAGTCTGGGCGGCTCAAATAACAGACATTTATTTTCTCCCAGTTCTGGAGGTTGGAAGTCCAAGTTCAAGGTGCCAGCAGGATTAGTTTCTGGAAGCCCCTCTCCCTGGCTTACAGACGGCTACCTTCTCACTGGCCTTTCTTCTGAGAGATCTCTGGTGTATCTTCCTCTTTCTTATAAGGACATCAGTCCTATTGGATTATGGCCCCACCCATATGACCTCATTTAACCTTAATTACCTCTGTAAGGGCCCCATCTCTAAATGAACCACTTTGGGGGTTAAGGCTTCAGGATATGAATTTTGGGGAGCACAGTTCAGTTTATAGCAGTTGGGGAGTTCACATGGCGTTTGAGCTTACAAGGAATGGACTGCCTTGTGTTACAGTTGATGACGTGGTTTTATACTCAATAACATTATATCTGTTTGAGGACAGAACTAGAATGTTAAACTAGATTCTTGAACACCTGTGAAGTTCCCGCGGGACTGAAGCAAGATATAACAGTGTTCACACTCAAAAATATTTCTTGACTAGTATAAGAGCTTAGCTACGAAGAAAGTCAGTTTCTGATTCAGCAGGTATTCAACTAATGTATTATTTGAACTTGGGACGTAATGGTAGAGAATAAAAATTGATTTTCCTCCCTGACTTCCAGGGAAGGGTATCTTGCCAAAGCAGCTCACCCTCTGCAAGTTAGAAGCCCTTTTAAGGTCTGTAATTTCTTTCTCTTTATTTGATCACACCTCAGTCTCCCCTACCTTAGAGGAAAACAAAGCATGTCGAGACAAGAATGAAACAATTTGGGGACATTGATGCTGTATATGTATTTAAAGAACCCTGTTCCAAATACTTTAACGACTTCCTCACTGCAAACATTAAGTAGATTTGAGGAGTCCAATAGTGGGGCTGCAGAGAAGGATTAAGAAGAGGCTGGAAGCTCTCCTACTTGAGGCAATGGAATGAACTTTCCACATTTCTTCTTCTGGTGCAATTCTTATTTGTTAAACGTGCCGTATCTTGTGTCAGTATAACAGCATCTTCATTGTGTGAAATGTCCTCTTATTTGGATCATGTCTCAGTTTTCAGTGTCTTCCGACCTTTTATCGCATTTCATCCTCATAATAATTATGTGAATTTAATTGGGCAGATTTTTAAAATTCAAGTTTGTCAATTAAAAAAAAAGATATCAAGGGCAGTTTAAAAATATTTATGAGTATTTCTTTAATACTCAGATTTCCTGAGCCACATTCCAGAGATTTTCTTTGGTGGATGGGTAGGAAATGAATTTTGGATAAGACTAAACCCAGAAGAGATGCTTGGGGCAAAGGAGACTCATTTAAAAATGCCGCACCCATATTGTTTATGTAATCGATCTCCTTTTAGTCTGAATGAATTCCTCTTGCAATTAAACAGAGTCTTCTTAAAATGTTTTACAGTATTAATTGTTGTATTACTATTATTGTCTAGGGACTAGGAATTCTGGAATCCTGCCCTACACCATATTTTTTCTACCTATGAGGTTTGTAAGAGAGAGGTGTAATGAGGCATAGATACAAATAAGGGGAGAAAAGGCTCTGCTTTGTTTGAATTCTGGGAGTCTGCCCCAAAGTCCTGGTTCAAATGTCCTGGGTTCAAAGGCATGGTGGAGTCTTCACTTTGCGTATTGAGCTGTAACCTGGGCCTCACGATTTTACCACCCCCAGCCAATGTCATGGAGCAAGAACATTGAATAGCAACAGAACAGGAACACAGGAAAGGTGGCATTTCTGTCCCTCTCCAGATGCAGAGAAGGATGAAACAGTAAAAAAGTAGTTCAAGTAAAGGTGCTGAGGACAGACAGGTCTTCTGTCTGCCAGGACAGACACAAGAAGGCAAAAAGAGGGAAGAAGATGGCTGGCATTCGGCATCAGGAAGGAAGCTACATGTGACCTTCCAGTTTCCCCCTCATGCATAGCAGAGGAAGATGAGAAACCCATGCCCATGTAGGAGACCTTTAGACCCTGCTCATGGCTAAACTTAGTACAGGCAATATCCTAGAGGCTGGCCAATCAAATTAATGCTCTCCTCCTTGGAGGGAGAAGCAAAGAAGAGGTGAGCCAAGCTTCTTTGTAGAACTGCAATCCTGCAGTTCCAGTGAAGGATGTTGGGTAGGAAAGAATCCAGTTACGCAGTTTTTATTTCCTGTTTCACATACATGGTACCTAAAGACCAGTTAATAATGTCAGCAATTCTGGGGTGCCTGGGTGGCTTAGTTGGTTAAGCATCCAACTCTTGGTTTCAGCTCAGGTCATGCTCTCAGGGTTATGAGATCGAGCCCCACGTCAGGCTCCACACTCGGCGGGGAGTCTGCCTGAGAGTCTCTCTCTCCCTCTTCTTCTGTCCCTCCTGCTCTCTCTCTCTCTAAATAAATAAATCTTTAAAAAAGGAAGAAAAATAATATTAGCTGTTTTATCCAAACACAGCTCTATTCCAATCACTGAAAACCCATAGAAACTAGACAGAAATATGTATTTGGCAGCCCATCTGCCATCAGGGAAACCGTGGTCAGTATTTAATACTATTCTTTCCTGGCACCAAAGAGAGATGTGGACTTGGAGTCATGGCCTGGATTCAGATCTGCTTACTAGTGCTGGGCCTTCTTATAACCACTGTAAGTCTCAAGTTTCTGTTCTTCTGTGGCGCAACAATGTTTACATTGTGTCTTTCTGGCATGCAACATCTTGAAGAGCAAGAGTGACCTAATTCTGAAATACTGTGGTAAAGCTTAATTTAGAATGCATGGTGAATCATCTGTTAGGAGAAATGGTCCTCTTATGTTGAGTGCGGCATTCCTGACATCAAGAACGAAGAACAGAAGATGTGTATCCCATCCCTTCTGTTAGAGAGAGAGTTAATCAAATCAAAAGGACATCTAACACCTACCATTTCTAATTGCATTTTGTTTCCTCTTGCTAGAAAGGTACTATTCTTCTATCTGAAGATGTTTTTTCTTTCCTCATAACTTCAGAAAAGGTATTATTATTCACCCCTGGGTCCAGAGATCTGAAATACCGACAATTTTGAGTGGCTTTCTAAGCATTTGATACAGGAAATTTACTTTTAAAAAATAACCCAGGAGGCATTTTTCAGTGATATCTGGCTTTAAGCTGGAATTCACTGCTATTTTCATACAAAGTTGTGGATCTTAGAGAGATTGCTATGGGGATCTTCCCCGAAAATATGCCAAATTCTCCCAAAGTCATGTCTGTTTCTTTCTTTCTTTCCTCTCTTTTAGCACCCCATGTGTGATGGACAAGCACATGAACCCGAGTTTCATCCAGTTCTAGATTTGAATCCTGATTACATGTACTATTTTTGTGACTTCAGACACACTACTAGAACATGCCTGTTTTCTTTTCTTTTTTTTTTAAAGAATTTTTTTTTATTTATTTGAGAGAGAGAGTACAAACAGGAGGAGGGCAGAGGGAGAGGGAGAGCAGATTCACTGCTGAGCAGGGAGCCCAACTTGGGGCTTGATCCCAGGACCCTGAGACCATGACCTGAGCAGAAGGCAGATGTTTAACCAACTGAGCCACACAGGCGCCCCACCCTTTTTCTTCATTTGTATGTCTGACATAAGACATTCTGAAGATCAAATGATTTTTAAAATTAGAGATATTTTAAACAAACTTTAAAGTGGTTGTTACCTCTACGACCCCCATTTGCCTCCATGCATCTAGTTTTCCTACTCAATAATTTCTTGCTTCTAACTTGTCCATCAGGACAAATTAGCCATGGCATGGGATTTGTTCCAGAACTGAGCTTGTTAAAGGGATGTCTGTCAATATTACCTAATTACTGTTACTTCTAGTCCTACTATAATCAGACAGATCAAGAGTTGATGAACAATGACCCACTGGCCAAATCTGGTCCATAGCTTGTGTTTTATATAGCCTGCAAGTTAACAGTAGATTGTACATTTCTAGAGTTCAAATAAATCAAAAGAAGAATGATATTTTATGACACATGAAAATTAATCAATATTCAGATTTTAATGTCCATAAGTAAATTTTTATTGGAACACAATCATGTTCATTTAGTTATACATTGTCTAAGCCTGCTTTTGCATTATCACTGCAGAGTTTAGTAGTTTTAATGGAGACCATATGGTACACAAATTCCAAAATATTTACTATCTGGCCCTATCCAGAAAAAGTTTGCCCACCCGTGACATAAAAACAGGAATCACACTTAGATACACCTGACTGCCAGTCCAGGCTCTCTACTTGCTAGCCATGTGGCGTTGTACAAATCACCTTACAAAATGGTGCTCATTATAGTAAAATTATAGTCACTTTCCAAAGTGTCTAGAGAAGAACAAATAACATATTTTCTATGAAAGCACTTTGTAAACTGCAAGAACTATATGATTGTGATTTTCAAACCTTGTTTTTATCCTTGAAGGCTTTTATCCACCTAAATCTCACATGCAACCCCTGTATGTGAGGTGGATGTAAGTAGAACAGGTGGTTGAAATCAGGAAGGGAGCTTGAAACACTAAGCACCCATCTGCTTTGAGGGGAAGAGTTTGAATCCACTCTGAGATAAGTAAAGCAGGGCTTTCTAACCTTTTCCATTACAAGGCTCCTTTTTTCATTTAAAAATTACTTAGTGCAACACATGACTAATGGCTTCACCATCCAGTGATGACAAAATAAGAGGCCATAAAACATGTGCATAGGATAGGAGAATTTCTAGTTGGTGTCAAGGTGGTCAACTAATATTGCTGGCTATGTCCCTGACACCCAAGCTTGAGACACCACAAAAAATGATAAAGAGGTTGATGGATTTGAGCAATGATCATGGAAACCATGG
Organism: Neomonachus schauinslandi; assembly: GCF_002201575.2. Taxonomy (NCBI): domain Eukaryota; kingdom Metazoa; phylum Chordata; class Mammalia; order Carnivora; family Phocidae; genus Neomonachus; species Neomonachus schauinslandi. The sequence continues at coordinate 179,937,030 of NC_058406.1, read as the reverse complement.
GGGAACCTCAGGGAATACAGAACACAGTTGGGTCTTGTGTTGGCAGAGATAGTGTCCCAGAAGAAAGCAGATTGAGATGACTCAGATGGGGGCTAGGCTGGGTTTCCATTTTAGATATACTCCCCCTATTCTCACAAGATTGTTCATGGTTGAAAGAGCAACAGATGTGGGCTAGCCAAGGAAGAGAGGCAAATAGCAGGGGTCTGAAACTTGGTTAGGTATAGAAGACCTAATAGCATACGTAGGTAGACCAGCTGGCCTTCTCAACTCATTCCCCATTTCTACTCTGTAAGCCATCTTAAAAAGGGGATGACCTTGTTAAGTAAAAGGTAAGTCGCTGAGAAGCACAGTTACCTGCAAAGAGGGAGTTGTTTGCCTTCCCCCCCCTTCAAATTTCCATTAGAGGACTGTGAGTTCACAGAACAATATCATGAGACACATGAAGAGCACAACTTCAGCAAAGTAACAACAGAGTAGAGAATCCAGACAAACTGAACCAGAAGTAATGGTCAGGCAGCCTAGATGCTTAAAGTATTTTCAAAGAGATAAAGGAAGATAAAGGAAGATATTTGTAACAAAAAACAGGGACAAGAATTATAAAGAAAGAAAATACTGAGCATACTGGCCCAGAAAAATATAGTTGAAATAAAGATATCAACATATGGGTAGACGAGATCGGGCGTGTTCAGGGTGGTATAATCGGAGGGAGAGATGAACTATGAGAGACTATGGACTCTGAGAAACAAACAGGGTTCTAGAGGGGAGGGGGGAGAGGGGATGGGTTAGCTGAGTGATGGGTATTAAGGAGGGCACATACTGCATGGAGCACTGGGTGTTATAGCAAACAATGAATCATGGAACACTACATCAAAAACTAATGATGTAATGTATGGTGATTAACATAACATGAAAAAAAACTAATGATGTATTGTATGGTGACTAACATAACATAATAAAATTTAAAAAATTAAAAAAAAAAACAAAAAAACATATGGGTAGAAAAACAGGACATAAACAGTCAAAGAACAAGTTATTGATCTGAAATAGCAGGCTAAGGACCTCTCCTGGAAAGCATCCAAGAGGAATAAAGAGAAACATAACAACATAGCTAATAGATATAAAGGGTAGAAGTAGAATATCAACATCTTTAAGACAATATCTTTCTCCAGGAAAGAGAAACATTAACAGGAGAAGAAATAGTTGAAGAAATACTTGCTGAGAATTTAATAATTTTAAAAGTCGGTGGTCATGATATAGGTTAGTAAACATACACACACACTTTGCCACAAAAAGGTGAAATTTTAGAAGAGTGCTAACAGAAAATTCCAAAAGCTTTCAAAGAGAAAAAGCAGATTGCATGTGAAAGAAGGGGAAATAGATTGACGCCATACTTCTCAAAGGTAACACTGAATGCAAGAGGCCAAAAGAGTAACACTGTTACTGTATTAAAAGAAATGTAGAGTTTTATTTCCAGCTTAAAAGTGAGGAAAACACAAAAACATCCTTGAACATATAAGTCCATGGCCTTTCAGATCACTGTCCTTCATTAAGCTTCCCGTGATCGTCTTGTGAGCCTGCTTTTCAAGCTTACTCTTTTTTTTGTATATTTCAAGAACTTCTTAATTTGTAATTGAAAGCCAAGATTGTTTTATTCTGTATTATCTAGACTAAGCAATTCTCTCCCATCAATGCAGTGAGTTTAGAAGGTTATTCTTCTGCCTTAGTAGTAGATAAAAGGGTATTGGCTACAAGATATATGGAAAAACAAATGATTAATATCTCAAAATACCCTCTCTCTAAAATTCCCATAATGAAGATATAAACAAAGTGTGTGAGAACAAGAACAATAATGAAGGGACATGGACTCCAGGCAGGTGTGGTTTTAACGAAGCCACAGATCTGGTAGAGTAAGTTTCTAATAAAAATGTGACCCTCCCAACAACACAGAGGGCTGGAATGGGCAATCTTTTACATCCATACAGCACAGGCAGGAGCCTCATTTGAAATGCTGAGACATTCCTTAAGATACTGACATTTTTTTTTTTCCTGCTGCTAGACCATGCATCATAATTTGAGTAATTAAAAGCAATCCACTTTTTTATGTTTTGATTGCACTCTGTGAAACACTGAATTTCTTGGTGTTTCTTTCCAATCAGCAGTGTCTTCAGAAGCAAAAGACCCCCTGGATATTACAATGTGAGATTATTTTTAATATTTAATGCAGAATCAGGGAAGCTTCTTTTGGTTCTGTAATAAGTAGAATAGATGTGGAAATGCTGCATGGTGTAGAAAGCAGAATTGAAGTAATTTCTGCATCATACCTCTGCTGCATTTCTGTGCAATAGTCCTATATGGAATGGAGTTGAGGTTTTTTTTAATCCCATTTTCTACATTATATTTCCAAACCATACATTTCTGTGTTCACTGTGGTTGAACCATTTTTATGATTTCTATGATATATTTACATGCAGTGCATTTGCACTGGATGACGTGTCCTCATTTAGTGCTCTTTCTAGTCTTGATTTCAAACAGTATTTTTTTGGATCTTGTGAGGAGTGTAATCATTTTGATGTTATTTCTACACCAATAAATTGCTACAGCAACAATAATAATATGAATAGCTACCAATTACCAAGCCATGTGTGCCAGGTAGAGCAGTAAGCAATGTGTACCCATTTGTATAATTTAACCTTTACAAACAGCCCTGTGAAGTAGTTCTGATTATCATCTCTGTTTTACTTATGAGGAAACTGGGGCTCAGAGAAATGAATTAACTTATCAAACCTCATAGCTATAAAGTGGTACACATAACTTTGGATTCAGGTCTCTCTGATTTTAAAAATGTCACTTTTTTATACTGTGATGCTATATAATCAGGGTTTATTGTTATCATCATGATTACGATTAAGGTCCTCACCACCATCATCACTATCATCATTACCACCATCACCATCTCATCACCATCACCATCACTATCATTACCATCGCCATCATCATCTTCACCATCACCATCCCCACCCTCCCCACCATCACCATCCTCACCATCACTACCATGATCATCACTGTCACTATCACCATCACAGCCATCACCATCCCCACCATCATCATCCCCACCGTAATCATCACCACCATCCCCACCATCATCATCACCATCATCAACATCACTATCACCAACATCATTATCACCATCACCATCCCCATCATCCTGTCACCACCATCACCATCCCCACCATCCTTGTTTTCATCTCACGGCCAGGGAATGAGCCCTCAGTACTCTGAGAAAGTTGCATCTTACCTGGTCTTGCTATCCTTAATCCCAGATTGTTTCATCAGGTATTTATACTTATGTAATTACATCAGGGTTGATGAATGGGTACGTATCACCATCACCGTAATTTTTACATTCCTGTTACTACTGATGCTGTTACTAACAATTATAAGGAACTCACCATGTGCCAGGCATTGTTCTAACTCATTAATTCCCATAACAACATTTTACATTTAAGAATACCCTAAAATACCCTTATTTTGTAGATAAGGAGTTTATAGCAGTTAAGTAACTTCCTTGAAGTTTCCCAAGATAGGAAATAGGACATTCTGGGTTCAGACTTTATGAAACTGGGATCTGAGATTCAGTTTTTTTTTTTTTATTTAAGCAAGAACACTGCACAAACTTAAACATTTTCATCAATAGCATGGCCACTGACTTTAAACTGGGCCTCCTAAATCCTACCTATCAACTTCCCCATTCCAGCTTTCATCTCAGACACCATCTGGATTGTCTTGCTTGTTCTGCTTTTGGTTCACAAGTGTTGTCCCAAACAGGGGGTTAAATGGGCAAAAGCAGAGAAACAAGACTGTAACACCCTTTCAATCATTTTCCCCACACCATGTTACACTTTGAAATTTCCATCTTTTCAGGGGAATTTGTTGGAGGACTGTCAGCGAGTAGAACTGACCATGCACTGCCTGTTACATTAATGAAGGGGGCTCAGCTAATTCCCTTGGAGGTTGGCACTGAAAATGAAGGTCTCATCATATCAGAATAAAAATCACTGCATAACACACTGATTTTCATTCACAACAAGCTTTATGAGCATTAACAAATGAGCCCTAACTGCCCCTCTGTGAGGTTGAAAAGCATATAATACCCTGCATGGTGAATGGGAGTCATGAGGTAGAATTAGAACAAATACTGTTTTTCTCCCACTCTCTATTCCCTTACTAAACACAGAAAAAGGAATTTCATTTCAAGTAGAACTGAAATGGCTCCCAAGTGATGACATTTCATTAATGTTGACCAAATCATCTTCTCTCCCCACTCCCTACCCCCAATTTGGCATAGAAGCTGCTGCTTCTGGCTGTGTTTCAAAAGAGGCTGCAAAGTAAACCCAGTATCTTAGGCTTTGCTACGAAGGCTGGGCCACACTTATCCCTTGTCCAAAGGGGCTCCATCCTTGCCTTGAGCTCCCTCTTAGCCAGCGGTTCCAACATTCTCTTCCCTGGGAGTTGCTCTTGACTCTTCTTGATCCTCAACTTCCCACATTCTGTTGATTCTATTTCTTAAATTTTAACTGAATCTGTCTCTTCTCTTGTCCTTTTTTTTTTTTTTAATATTGATTTATTTACTTGAGAGAGGGAGAGCAAGCATGAGTGGGGAGAGAGGTAGAGGGAGATGGAAAGGGAGAGATAATCTCCAGCACACTCCCCACTGAGGGCAGAGCCTGATGCGGGCTCAATCCCAGGACCCTGAGATCATGACCTGAGCCAAAACCAAGAGTCAGACGCTTAACCAACTGAGCCACCCAGGCACCCTGCTTGTCCTTAATATGGAAAGTATTGGTCTTTTAAATGGTCTCCTGGTTTCAGTTTTATGCTCTGCCTATCCAGGATACATATTTCTGAGACAGTTATCTGGCACAATCCTTCCCCTACATATACTCTCCAATGACCCTTGGTTATACATAGGATAATGTAGAGGACATAAATTCATACATTTTGGCAGATTAAAGATATCTGAAAATTTCTTGATCTCAGAAAGATCTGATGGCATGCCTTGTTACTACCTTTTTGCTGGAAATAGGAGTTCAGAGGATCTTCATGGCGTGGGCCTCAGTAACCTCACAGGCTGCTCAAGGTAGAGAATGGCCTGTCTCAGAATAAAAACTCAATCTTACTTCTTTCTAATGGAGAGGATTATAATTTGCTAGATAAGAAACCTAGAAAGTTTTCAAAGGGATTGCACCCTCTTGGGCTGAAAGGGACAGAGAGAGTTTTGTGTGAGAAGTGGCCTTTGGGCCCTCAACCTTCTACTTAGAGGAAGAAATCTAAGAAAGCTACTGAGGTTACGAGGCAATCTATTTCAAAAAGAAAAGAAGAGATGACTCAGAGGGGCAGAATCATTCCCAGGGGCAGAAGTGGGCCCTAATTGAAGAACTAACTCCATAAACTAAGCTGGAGGTTAGAACATCAATGAACTGATGATTGTTATGAATCTCTAATATTTCCCTTTATGGAGTGTCTGTGACAGTTACCCTACTTCTCTACTACCATTGTAGGGTATGTGTACAGGGGAACATAACTGTCTTTTTATTTCATATTTGTTCAGAATGAACAAGTACTCAAGAAACCACAGCCTCACGGACAGCTGGTCTGCATTTAGATGGTGAGATCCTGGACTGAAAATACTGGGGCAATATATGAGAGCTAAGGGTTTTAGGGGAGGACAATGGCGTTTTGCATGTGGAAGAAATAGGTGTAATTTGAGGCTAGACGATTGACTCAAGTATGGTCACACGTTCTTTGGAACTGTTCTCATCAAGAGATGGGGTCTGTTTCCTCTTCATTTGAGTTTATTATGGTTTTGACCAACTGAGTGCAGCAAAAGTCACACTAGGTCAGGTCTAAGCCTTATGAAGACTGGCAGTGTCCACCTTGGATCTCCTGAACACCTGAGCTGCCATGGGAGAAGCCTCATTCCCTACTGGAGAGAATAAGAGGCTGTCAGACTATATGAAAAAAGTGAGGGTTGGGCCACCTGGATGGCTCAGTCAGTTAAGCATCCAACTCTTGATTTCAGCTCAGGTCATGATCTCAAGGTCCTGGGATCAAGGTCCGAGTTGGGCTCCATGCTTAGTGGGGAGTCTGCTTGAGGATTCTTTCCCTCTGTCTCTGTCCCTCCACTCCCCTCCCCTCCCCTCAAATAAATAAATTAATCTGTTAAAAAAAAAAGAAGGTGAGGGTCCTGGTTGAGCCCAGTCTTCCAACCAAGGCACCAGCCATATAAGTGAAGGTGTTTTGGACCCTCCAGATTAGCCCAGCTACCAAGTTAATATCATAGAGATCCCGGTTATATTAATTTCCTGTTGCTATTGTCACAAATCACTACAAGCTTAGTGGCTTAAAACAACAAATTTATTTTTCATAGTCATATAGATGAGAATTCTGACATGGACCTCATTGGGCTAACATCAAAGTGTAAGCAGGGCTGTGTGTTTTTTTAGAAGCTCTGGGGAGAACCCACTTTCTTGCCTTTTCTGGCCTCTAAAGGCTGCTCACATTCCTTGGTTCCTGGCTCCTTTGCTGTATCTTCAAAGCCAACAATAGTGGGTTGAATCTTCTCATACTGCATCACTCCTACCTTCTTTTCTGTCTTGCTCTTCCATGTGTAAATTCTCTTGTGATTACATTGGGCTCATCTGTCTAATATAGGATAATCTCTCTATTCACCATCAACAATTAGCCAACTTAATTACACCTGCAACCATAATTCCCCTTTGCCATGTTCTATAACCTACTCACAGGTTCCAGGAATGAGACACGTACATCTTTGGGGAGTGATTGTTCTGCCTACAGTACTGCACCAAGCAGTGACATATACAACATGAGATCTGCCCAGCTGAACCATGCCTGATTTTTTGATTCACAAAATCATGAAATGGAATAAGTGATTGTTGTATTGAGCCATTAATTTTGGGGGTAGTTTCTATGCAGCAACAGACAACTTGCAAATTCTAACAGAAGTCAGACCAATAAATTCAATGTATCAGTAATGGGGGGAAAAGGGTAGCAGTGATGACATGGCAAAGTAATAGACCTTTTAAAATCAGGTAGCTGCAAATTCTTTTTTCCTAGCTGCAACTTATTTTTGCCAAATGAAAATTTGGATCTTATATTGCTATATTTTCTGAGTTTCCATGCGAATAAACAGGTTTTAGTTTTTATGTGGTATCCCTGAATATTTATATGTTACACACTTTTTAAAAAATCACTAAGTGGGTAAAACAAACACGTGTGACCCATGGTCTCTGCTACTGAGCCAATTCTTTAAGCAGATAGATAGGGCTCTTCAGTGACCCACCTCCTCACTCAGCCTTCATCTTTCTCTCTCAGTTAGTTTGATCTCTTCAGGATGGACAGCAACAACAGGGTCCGAATCCACTTCTTCTGATTTCTAGTTCATAGCCTGTTTCACTATAGTATTCCCCTTCACGTTCTCAGAATACAGAGGTCACATAATTTTTAGCTCTTCCCACTCATCTACATCTGACAGATGGTTGGTTTTCTGATGTGTGCCCAGTAGATGGTTATTGAAGGATTAAAAGGGCACCTACATTTGTTGAAGACTAGAAAGTCCTGCTTCTCCAAGGAGGCTGCTTGGAGCCAGAGCCAAAAATCTAAATGGCATGTAGAATGACTGGATCTGATGGGCATGTCAATTTGAGGAGCTTTCTGTCTAACTCCTGGGTAAGATTTGCTCCAGTGGGAACTCATACACAACACCAAAAGTAATATTAAAGGAATGCCCTAGAATATGAAAAGAGACTCTAGTTCCCAGAGTCTTAATTATGCAGAACTTTGCACCTCGACCTCCCAAAAAAGCAGGTTGGCATAACACATCCAAAGACTATTCAGATTTTAGATCTTGGCTTATACATTTTCACTTCCTATGGGAAGCTTCTGTTGACACGGCTGCTGCTTCCTCCTAACCCCCACACATGCACTACCTTGCTTTGTGCTCCAAGAGCATGCTATACCTCTCTCTCTCTCTTTTTTTATACCTCTCTTTTTACAGCATTAGGACACTCCATTGGAATTGCTTACTTCAGTGTCTATCTGCTCGGACATAATAAATGCCATAAAAGCAGGGACCATGTATATAGTGCTCATTACATCCCAAGCAACTAATTGCAGTGTCTGGGGAAGAGTATACCCTCAGTGTATGTTTGTTGAATGAATCAAGCCAATCTTTTTCAAGGCAGTTGCTCTTCTTTCTTTTCTTTATTTCCGTATCTCCTACTCATCCTCTAGATCCTTGCCTGCTCTGCGCATCCTCGGGAAAGCCTTCTCTGAGCCAGCCTTCTGCTTCAGACTCCCATGTTCATGCTTTCTTGTCGTTTAGTATTTCTCCCACTACACCTTTCATCACTGCAGTTTTGCATCTGGTTGCATGATGGTTCCATTAACGCCTGTGCCCCCCACTCTAATGTAAGATCCAATCATGCGGCAAGTTTTTATTGAATAAATTAATCAACATGCTACAATTGATTCCAATAACATCTGGATCTATTCCTGGTTAGAGGTTTGGTTGGACAGTAGAGAACCCTGGATTATTAGTCCCATGAACTGGAAATGAATACAAATTCACAGACTCCCAAGCATTTAGTATTGATCACATGACTCCCTCTCTTGAGCCATGGTTTTCATTCCTTTAAAATATGGACAATAACCTCTGAAAATATTTATTTAGCAAAGAGCATTTACTCTGTCAGGCACTGAGTTAGGCATAGGGATACCGCTGTGACCATGAGAGATATCATCCCTCCCTTTGGTGTACATAAAATCTACTGACAAAGACAAGAAAAAATTTAAGAGACTGTATTGGAATCACCTAGTCATGGGTATGGTCATGTTGTGCAAACACTATGGATTTTGGTATTGGAGACAGTGGCTTTATCACATGGTAGCTTGGCAACCACAGGAAAAATTCAAAGTACAGTTTCTACTGAATGTGAATGCTTTTGCACCATCATAACACTGAGAAGTCTTAAGCTGAACCATCATCATAAGTCAGGGACCATCTGTAATTATCCTAGTCTTATGTAGCCTAATACTATTTGTGATGAATATAGAGCCTTCTACTCTCTGGGGCCTCATGTCTCCCAGAGAGAAAGACAGGGATGTTCACAGCTTGACATCAAACTTAGGTTCTCAGCAGAGGTTATCACTCACTAGCTCTGTGACCTTGAGCAATTTCCTTTACTCCCCTGGGCCTCAGTTCCCTCCACCATAAAATGGAGATCATGCTACCATTCATAGTAAATTGATGGGAGAATAAAGAGACATTCAGTGTTGCTATTACTATTATAATTATATTTGAATTATGATAATAGGGACTGGTAAGTATTATAATGGAGGAACAGCCAGGGCATAATGAGTGAATCAAGTGAGTGTTTTCCATCGGCTGCAGGACCCAGGGGACACTGCTCAAGGGCCGCAACATTGGTGCAAGTTTATCTGATGGGTAAGCAAGGGAAGAACATTGCCAGTAGGTGAGAAAAGATGGTGCCCTGGGGCAGCATTGTTCATTTGTGGGATTGTAAGCCAGTTGGCCAGGTAGCCGCTGAGAGGGGAAAGCTCAGAAGGGACCTGAATGCAAACCCACCCACCGTTTAGAGCATCGTCCTTTTCTCTGCAGTGAAAGTTGCCTGAGAGCAAAAGATGCATACGCACTGAAATTGCACTCCAATCACTGTGTTTTTCTGTTCAGATTCATTTTTCTATCCAAATCTATACTTTCGTAGGCAGAAGGGAGCAAGCTCCATGACTCTGGTTGGCAGTAGGTTCTTTGTATTCAGTGGGAATATCTTTTCTAATGAAAATTCTGACAGAAACCCTGCTTCCTCTACTTAGAAGGCCTCGGTATTCCATTCCTTATCTTGCCCAGAAAAATGCTTCCAATTATCTGCCAGCCTCTGTTATTTGAAATAGTTTGGTATCAACCATTCAACCCAGATAATTGAGCTAAACCTTTAAAATGGGTTTTTAATGGGGAGACCCGGCGGTGGGGAATAAGTTGATCTTGGTAAGTAAAGTTTCTCACAATCAAAGGCAGACTAATTAAAGCTTCACAGCCTGTGTTAATAAGCACATTTAAAAAATTTAGCTCCCTAGAGATAAAACATGACAGGGAGGCATATTAGCCAAGTATCTATAGGCTTTCTGTAAGGCATTAGAACGTGTGTTCTAAAGAAAGAGATGTGCAGTTTTGTTTTGAACTGTAGAACCCACTTTTTTTTTTTTTACATAAAAACTTTGATGGAACACCAGTACATTGAAAAGATCAACTTAGGGCTGCCCTGGGGTAACAGGACAGGGGTGGACCCCCTTAGAATTACCCTTGATGTGTCGTGGAGTGTCACATCTTGCATGGCAGATTCTAAGACTTTGGAGCACACAGGGCCTGGGAGGTGAGCGCAGGCCTGGATTTCTTTCTTTGATTTTTCTGTGTATTCTTTTTTCTTTTAAAGATTTTACTTATTTATTTGACAGAGAGAGACACAGCAAGAGAGGGGACACAAGCAGGGGGAGTGGGAGAGGGAGAAGCAGGCTTCCTGTGGAGCAGGGAGCCTGATTCAGGGCTCGATCCCAGGACCCTGGGACCATGACCTGAGCCGAAGGCAGATGCTTAACGATTGAGCCACCCAGGCACCCCTTTTCTGTGTATTCTTAAGCAAAACCCTTCAGGCTTCTTTTCATCATCTGCTGACTGAAGAGTGCTTGACCAAATGATCTTTGAATTCCTCATTGCCAGACTGTCCTGTGAATTCGAACAGATTCTTTAAGGCAAACTGGGGCTGTGCTTAGAGTTTATACTAACAGGTCCCGGGTCATGTGCTTTATTCAAATAATGCCTAATTCTCATTGCAGCACTAATTTTTAGATTCCACTGTTTCTGTTTTATAGATAGGGAAGAGAAGAGTCAGTGATGTTCAGAAAATTGCCAAAGGCTGCACGGCTTGTAGACACAGAAGCAGTAATTGGAATCCAGTTCTGGTTCCAAAGCCAACACTCTTTCCATTAGGCTGTCTTGTCTCTGGCTGAGTGAAGGTAAAATTGTGTGTAGCTGGGTTTCAGGGCTTTCATTTTATATGTGGAAATACTTGGTGCTTATAATGATAGTAGATTCTATACTCAGGTTACACTGCCAACTAATAATAAACCCACATTCTGAGGTAAAATAAACTTTTCCTTTTTTATATAGCCAGGAGAACAACTAGGGACTTATGAGAACTGTCTTCAGACTATGAGAGGCTGGTCATATATAGCGACTAGCACATAGTAGGTGCCCAAAAATCTTTGTTAGATAACATAGTCTTTGGGACCCTGAGGGGTTGAACTAAGACCAGTGTTAAAGTTCATTCAGAACAATTTCAGAATGGTCCTTCTAAAAGAGTTGTCTGGAGACATGGCGGCTGCCCTAGGAGGTTCCATAGTTCATATGCCTGGAGATCTGTGAGCAGAGATCGCCTGTCCATTTGTAGGATAATTATAGGGGAAACTCAAACACCCAATGGCACATTGCAGAACTAGAAGGGAACACCTTTGGGATCATTGCAATGGGAGATATGTTGAGTTTAGCTCCTCTGGATCCTGAATCAAACCTTGCTTCTTCTGAGAAGAGGAAATGGGTGAGTCTCCACTCAGGGAGACAGTCTAATATAAGAAAACCAATGTAAATGAGATGAGGATGAGCCATGGCTCCAGTCCCTGAAAAGTGCAACAGCCGAGGAGGCACCAGGGTGCCCAGGAGGCTTGCCCCTGTGACCCCTGAATGTAGGCACTCTGTTTACTTCCTTACTAGTTACCGTTGCATGTAGTGATTGTTTGATTGATTGATGTGGCTGCTTGATCAGTTTCTGACTCCTCCACCATGTTAATTCTGTGAGTACAAGACTGGCTCCTTTGGGTTCACCCTTCTATCACCAGCACTCGGGGAATGATAGATACATAGTGGATGCTCAATAAGCAGTTACATCAGTAGATGGAGGGATGCTCTAAACCAAGGTGAAAATGGGGGCAGGTGAGAACGTAGTGCTGAAAAGAACTGAATTTCCACAGCTGAGGCCATTGCTCTGTTACCATCAGTGTCCGCCTGCTTCATCCATCCCACTGAGAATCTCTGGAGGCCCGGCCCCCAGCTGTCCAGTCCTGTCGTGTTAGGCTGAAAATTACTCTTTTTCATTCATAGGAAGGCTGGTAGTCCATCTCTTTTTCTTAAGTTAGGTGGTCCTGGGGTTCACCTTGGCACTTCTGAGTAAACACCACATTGCAAACTCCTATCCTTAATTCTCCCAGGTATTGCTTTGTCTGTCTAACAAACAGTCTGTTTAGGTTCCTGGACCCCACATCAGTTTCCTGTGAGATGGATCCCAAACCATAACTTCTGCATAGTCCTTAAAAGTAGGGGCTGTGGCTAACTCACTTCAGTATTCCTTCTCCTAGCATAGAACCTGGCTAGGGGCGTTTACTTGTAAGTTGATAGAAAGGAAGAAAAGAAAGGAGGGAGGAAGGAAGGAGAGTAGAAAGAAAGAAAGAGAGGAAGAGAGGAAGGGAGGGAGGGAGGGAAGAAGGAAGGTAGGAAGGAAGGAAGGAGGCAAGCTCTTCCCCCAGCCTACTATTTCCTTGTCTCTTGTCTCCAGAAGCTAGATTTAGTTTCTTCCCTCCAAACCTCTACACTGCAAAAAAGAATGTGCTCCCCCACCAACTGTGTCCTCCTGGAGTTTGGACACCAGCTCCTGTCCCACCGATGAGAGTCTTCTCCATCCCAGCCTGTGTGTTCTTTTACTCCACGTGGTATCCTGGGAATCTGCAGTGTTGTCATTGACTAGCTATGTGCCCTTGAGCAAGAAACTTCAACTTGCTCATCTTTTGTTTCTGCATCTGCAAATTGGGGGTTAAACTTGACCTCCAACCTTTAGGAGTAAATAAAATGATGCCTGCTCAGTCCTTGTTGCATGGTAAGTGACCAATTAGTTCTTGGTTGCTTCCCCTTCAGCTACCTTTTTTCTTCTCAAATCAAATCAACAATGAGACATGCTTACTTTGGTGGGAAGGCAAAGAAGCATATACAATGGAGAGGAAAGGCAGGGAGCGGTTCCATTAACAGATGCAGCTATCAGTTGCAAAGCCATCCTCGACTTGGCACCTTGTGCTCGCTTGCTTTGCTGAGCAAAGACTTGAGCCCCAGATGCCATTTGATGTGCATGCTTGGGGGAATAATAAAAGAACCTTATTATGAAATGCAATGGCCTGTGATGTCATTGAAGAGCTGGAGATCGCTGCAGGGGGAAGGGTGCTGTCCAGTGCAGCAAATGGCCCCTTGCAAATAAGAAAATAAGGCTATTTCTAAGAAAGAGCAAAAAGGAAGTTTCTAGCCCAAGAGATATGATGTGTGTTAACAGGGACTGGACGTGAAGCAACCACTCTTTCTGTGATAATCTGAGCAGGGAATAAAAGTGGCAGCATCTCCCCAAGCTTGGCACGTTTGGAGAAAATGTCATTTTGGATAAATTGCTGCATTCCCATAATGGGTTTTATGGAAGACTTTGGGGAAAATGGACTACTTCAGATTTTTCCCTCTGCTAACCATCATTTTATTTGATTTGGTTCGAATAAGAATTAAGAACTACTGTTTTCCTACAGAATATCCCCTGCCACTGCCTGCCACCTGCATGATAATAGCTGATTGTTTAGTGATGGGTACCTGACCCAACCTTGTCCAGTTAGAATTCATTATAAGAATTTCTCTCAACTTAAACTGAGAAAGTCAGCATGTTGTTCTTCATTCATGAGAGTCCTTCAAGTGTGAAACTTATAAGCTCCAGTTGCCATATTTTCCAAAATAAGGGCAATTGACCATAATGAGAATGCAGCTGAGACATTGGAAGAGGTGGAAGGGAAATAGGGGCAAAGAGAGAGAAGCTGATGTGCTCAGGTCCTTGGTTTCCACTCTCCTTGGAGCCCACTTGCATTCCTACCATTCCCTCATTGTCCTTGAGAAAAAGAAAAGCAGCCTGTACAACCCGCAGCTGGCCTGGCACTCATAGCTCGTCCTTGGTGTTCTACTGAACACAAACAATTTCACAGAACATCAACATCAGAAAAAGGCCACTATGTGACAGTGATGGATCAAGGCTAACACAAAACCACTTCATAATCATGTCTGAACACAGGAAAAAGCATGAGTGTTGTCCAAGCCACTAAATAACAACACTCCCTGTCCTAGCTGATGTTAGTGACTGCACTTCTTTACTAATTGAAGTTTAGCCTTGCCCCAGCCTGCCCTCCTGACAGTTCCTAAGATTCCCCAGTCAGAATTACTCTTGCTACCCAAGAGCAACCCATCTAGAACGCTCCCTCACTTCTTGGAAACCTCCAAGGAATCACCCACCCAAAGCCCAAATCTTAAAATAGGTTCTTTCCAAAATCATTTTCCTGAGAGTTCTCCCTTGATGCAATGAATGAGAAACCCAGCTTGTTTAACTACAGATGTGTTCCTGGTGGTATTTGGCTGGAGGACATCGACCTACTGGTCAACCCAATCCCTGATTCCCCAGTATAAGCCTAGTATTCATCTCATTAATTTCCCTTTTTCCCTAAGCTAGTCCAAGTTGGGTTCCTGTCACTTGCCACCAAAGGTCTTGACTAATATAATTCAATCTGATATCCATGTATAAATCACACAGCATTTGTATTCTTCCTGAAGTTAATCAGTTTTGCTTTTCTATGCCTTTGCTTATTGAAATTTCATTCATTCTACAGATTGAGTTTGCACTGTGGGCCAGGCACTATCCTGGCTGCTGAGGACACCAGCAGTGTGAATACAACACCCAAATGCCCTGCCCCCATGGATATTGCATTCCAATGCTGTGTGGTTTTGCTCTGGCTGGAGTGGATTTCCCCGCCTTGCAGAAATGCTTCTTACACTTCAAGACTCCATTTAAATGCCACCAGCCTTGGGGAGCCTTCTAAGATTATCAGAACAAATCACTTCATGTTTATAAACAATGTGGTATAAAGTCTATAATATAAGGCTAAGTGAAAAGGGGGAGAAAGCAGGAGCACAGCAGTGAACAAGCCTCTAAGTCTTGTTCTGATGGGGCTTATGCGCCAGTTGAGGGATTAGGTAATAAGCAGCGATATGTGACATGCTCTGACTTCACATTTTCACATGGTCTCCGCTGTGTGGACCATAAACTGTGGTGGAGAGGAGTGGGGGAAATGAGGATGGAAACAAAGAAGTGGGTGTGACCTGTCATGAAGACTTGCTCCACTGATGAAAACATAGACATATGACCCCTGCTAACTGCAAGGGAAACTGGGAATTTAGATTAGCAATGTGGACAGGAGAGAAAAATATGGGGTTCAGTGAACACATAATGTAATTTCAGCGACACCTCTCACATTTTGAAAATTGCAGTGTTTTGTTGAGCATTGTAGTAGGGTCTCAAAGTTGGGCCAGAAGCTTTCTGGTGCCCTTTGCTGAGGGATGTTGGAGCTGTGGCTGTGGCTAGTGGTCTTGGTGGATGGTTTTGGCCATCTGGCTCTGACCTAGAGCATGAAAAGTTCACAGTATCTTGGCACCTTCCAGACACTCTGCTTTTTACATGCAGATTTGTCCTATGCAAATAGGAAGGAAGTGAAATCCCACACAGAAGAGCAGAGTCCACTTGGGAGCCTTCATAAGTGATGCCCAATAAATAAGTCATTCCAATTGGGCCTTTTGGGTTTACAAGGTTTAATTCTTTGGCTTCTGTGGAATCCCTTGTGGGTAATTGTAGTTGACAGGTTTACGCCTCCTGATGGGCATTTTGTCACTCAGCTCCGGCTCTGCAAACAACTTTACAGTCTGTCAAGCCTAAACCTCTTTAAGCAGTGGCAATTGATGTCAGATAACGTTCGTTGCTGTGATTCACGGCTGAAGCTTACTCTGGCATGAAATAAACAGAATCTTTACCAAGGAAGTAAATGGAAAACTCAGGGAAGGAGGAAGTTTCTGCAGGGAGATGAACAGAGGCTGGTGGACATGGACCCAACATGGTGTCTGACACATCTGGGGGGCCCTCCAGAGCTGGGCAGGCTGAGGGAGATTATCACAAGTGCCTGGAGACAGGCCTGGGTTCAAGTGTGGCCCCTTGGGTCAGTCAGCAAATGTGCCTGGCACCTACCTTGTCCCTGGTACTGAGGCGACAAGCTGGGGGCACTTTGGTAGGAGGTCTGGTCATTTTCTCTGTCCTATACCAAGAATCCCTGTCACCTCCAGGGCTCTCAAAGTCAAGTGACTGTGCTATTCCCATATTCTAAATGTTAGCCTGTCTCGTCTCTTAGACAAAGCAGAAGGTCCATCTCAAGTGCCCGTGAGAAATGCTCAGCTTCCATCCCTTGATTCTAACCCCTGATGAGTGGTATTCGGTGAATCTACGCAGGTCTAATCTCACAAGCACTGACTTCTCACAGTGTTGGCGAGGGCTCCTCCAGCTCAGTACCCCCGCACCCCAAGTGGACTGTTACTGTCCTCCACTACCGCCTGTCATCCACCCGACTACAAGGCATGCCACAGTGACTGCCACTGTTCTATTAATGTCACTCAGGCACTCCCATGGCTGCACTCCTCCCAGGCCTGGGCCTGGCCTGCCCTCCTGTGAACATAAGGAATGATGGAGATGAGGTAAAATATTCAGAGGATGCATCTTCATTCAGAGGAATCTTCTAGCTGCCCCCTCCATCTCCTCTTTTCCAAAAGCTAGTGAAACAAAAGCAAAAATGAACTTTTGGGACTTCATCAAGATAAAAAGCTTCTGCACAGCAAAGGAAACAGTCAACAAAACAAAGAGGCAGCCCACAGAATGGGAGAAGATATTTGCAAATGACACTACAGATAAAGGGCTGGTAT
>NC_058406.1:179893926-179919676 GCF_002201575.2 Neomonachus schauinslandi | reverse complement strand
ATGGGAGAAGATATTTGCAAATGACACTACAGATAAAGGGCTGGTATCCAAGATCTATAAAGAACTTCTCAAACTCAACACCCAAAAAACAAATAATCAAGTCAAAAAGTGGGCAGAAGACATGAAAAGACACTTCTCTGAAGAAGACATACAAATGGCTAACAGACACATGAAAAAATGTTCATCATCATTAGCCATCAGGGAAATTCAAATCAAAACCACATTGAGATACCACCTTATACCAGTTAGAATGGCAAAAATGGACAGGGCAAGAAACAACAAATGTTGGAGAGGTTGTGGAGAAAGGGGAACCCTCTTCCACTGTTGGTGGGAATGCAAGTTGGTATAGCCACTTTGGAAAACAGTGTGGAGGTGTCTCAAAAAATTAAATATAGAGCCTATGACCCTATGACCCAGCCATTGCACTCCTGGGTATTTACCCCAAAGACACAGATGTAGTGAAAAGAAGGGCCATATGCACCCCAGTGTTCATAGCAGCAATGTCCGCAATAGCCAAACTGTGGAAAGAGCCGAGATGCCCTTCAACAGATGAATGGATAAAGAAGATGTGGTCCATATATATAATGGAATATTACTGAGCCATCAGAAAGGATGAATACCCAACTTTTACATCAGCATGGATGGGACTGGAGGAGATTATGCTAAGTGAAATAAGTCAAGCAGAGAAAGTCAATTATCATATGGTTTCACTTATTTGTGGAACATAAGGAATAGCATGGAGGACATTAGGAGAAGGAAGGGAAAAATGAGGGGGGGGGAGGAATTGGAGGGAGAGATGAACCATGAGAGACTATGGACTCTGAGAAACAAACAGGGTTTTAGAGGGGAGGGGGGAGGGAGGATTGGTTAGCCCAGTGATGGGTATTAAGGAGGGCACGTACTGCATGGAGCACTGGGTGTTATACAAGAACAACGGATCGTGGATCGCCACATCAAAAACCAATGATGTATTATATGGTGACTAACATAACATAATAAAATTAAAAAAATTAAAAAATAAATAAAATAAAATAAATTAAATTAAATAAAGGGAGTTGTCTTATGGTGGTCATAACCTCATAAGAAAGACTGAGTGTTGAAGTTCTTATTTTGAGTTCTAACATTGGTTTCAGATGTGTGACAAGGGCAAAAAAAAAAAAAAAGGTGGGCAGTGGGAATATTTAGGGCAAATCACACCTCTTTCTCAGAAGGATATGCTCTTGACCCATGATTGAGTCAGTGCGGTTAACACAACAAACCGCCTTACATCTGTGTTTTTCCTAATTAATGCCAATGAGAGAGGCAGCTAGCCAACTTCTTCACAGTCTGCCTTCCGGCCTGGGGTAAATCACATCTTTATGCCCTTTCTGCCCCAACCAGTGTGTCTCTCTCAACCTAATGGGACCAATTACTTCACAAGAATTGTCCAGTAGTTGTCAGGAACATGGCAGTCTAAAGACAATTTAGGAGAAAAACAACCTCAAACCTTCCAGGGTATACCATGGCTTTTGTATCCAATTTTCTTTTCTGAGGAGAAATCTCTGTCTGAAGCATCTGCTTTTGGGTAACTTGATTGCATTCACAGCCCCTCCCCACAAAAAATAAATAAAGGGAGATTTCTGCCCCAAAGTCAAATTCAGTTGTCACAATAGAAACAAAGTCTGTTTATGACTTTTAAAATAGAAATTTGCCTTCTTAAAAGAAATTGAACTCCATTCTCTCATTCCCTTTATATGTAGATATGTGTGTATATATCCCTACATGCATGTATCATACATATCAATATACACGTGTGTACTATATATCTATATACTATGAGTATATACACACATGCAAGTATAGCATATGTGTTGTGTATAGGCTTTGAGAATAGTACCAAGTAAAACAGTCCTTAGCATCACTCATTGCCTCTTGTGAATTAGGAAATGTGATTTTCTCAGGTTCTTCAGCTTTATTTTTTTTTTTCTAAAGATTTTATTTATTTATTTGAGACAGAGAGAATGAGAGAGACAGAGAGCACATGAGAGTGGGGAGGGTCAGAGGGAGAAGCAGGCTCCCCGCGGAGCAGGGAGCCGGATGCGGGACTCGATCCCGGGACTCCAGGATCATGACCTGAGCCGAAGGCAGTTGCTTAACAACTGAGCCACCCAGGCACCCTCAGGTTCTTCAGCTTTAAATTTCTACCTCAATTCTTGCTCTCCGTGTCTGTTCTCATGCATGACCTTGAGCAAGTCAGTTAAAGTCCCCCAAGACCTTGTGTTCCCTGAATGCAGTTTTAACCACTAAAACCACTAATAGATGTATGTATGGTCCTCACAAGTTATAAAATGCTTTCACACACTCCATCTTTTTTGCTATACAGAACAACCACTAAATGGGGGCCACTCTACCATATTTATTTTATTATTTTTAAGTTTAAAATCAGTTAATTAACATATAATGTATTACTAGTTTCAGGGGTAGAATTTAGTGATTCATCAGTTGCATATAACACCCAGTGCTCATCACATCCTGTGCCCTCCTTTTTACCCATCACCCAGTTACCCCATCCCCCCACTCATCTCCCCTCCAGCAACCCTCAGTTTGTTTCCTAGAGTTAAGAGTCTCTTATGGTTTGTCTCCCTCTGTGATTTTGTCTTATTTTATTTTTCCTTCCCTTCCCCTATGTTCATCTGTTTTGTTTCTTAAATTCAACATATGAGTGAAATAGTATGGTATTTGCCTTTCTCTGACTGACTCATATCGCCTAGCATAATACCCTCTGGTTGCATCCGCATCATTGCAAATGGCAAGATTTCATTTTTTAATGGCCGAGTAATATTCCAGTGTGTGTGTGTGTGTGTGTGTGTGTGTGTGTGTGTGTGTACGTGTGTACCACATCTTCTTTATCCATTCATCAATTGATGGACATCTGGGCTTTTTCCATAGTTTGGCTATTGTGGACTTTGCTGCGTAAACATTGGGGTGCACGTGCTCCTTTGAATCGTAGCCTTTGGATAAATACCTAGTAGAGCAATTTCTGGGTCATAGGGTAGCTCTATTTTTAACTTTTTGAGGAACCCCCATACTGTTTTCCAGAGTGGCTCTACCATACTTATTTTAAAGATGAAGAAACTGAGGCTCAGAGGGGTTGACTTACATGCTACATCACATCTGGTGAATGGTGGAGCCTGGCAGAGCCCAGTTCTCACTTCTAGTACCTTTCCACATCACACAACTAGCCAGGAGGGCAGTGTTTGAGGCTGGAGGGAGAATGGCAGAAGAAAGTGGTTATTATAACAACCCAAATGATTATTATATCTCTTTCTTTTGTAACATAGTTAACAGAGAATAGGATATCATTCTATATGCTGAATATATGCAATCCCACTTATTTTATTACATCACTACCTGAGGCACTAGGAAACCTATTTACAGAGACTCAGAAAGTTAATTTGAAACTCATTTGCCTTAAGTTGCACAGCTGGTAGTGACCCTAAGACTTGAACCCGGGTCCACGAAGCCCATGTTCCTCCAACTGTCACATACTGTTTTTTAAAGAGAGAACTACAAAAGGAGAACCACCATTAACTGATGTGTTACGGTGCCTGTTTATGGCTAAAGGAACCGATTGCCTTGGACGCTAAGTTCTATTCTGCCCGAGTCTCCTGGCAAAAAGCCCTGCCTCCTGAAGTTGAGCCAAGGCCATCTTATTCCCAGATTCCCCCTTTAATCACTCTTGGTGTCTCCCACTGCCAATTTCTGAAAAACTTCCAACCTTATTACCTCTTAGAGAGCATTTTGCTGAAATCTCTTGAGGCAAGCTTTATCTTTTTGTCCCCTCTGCTTTTCTGTGATTAGGGTCTTTCTGACACTTGGCTGCTATTAAGTTTCTATTACTTTGTAGCACATATCGTGCAGAAGTGAGGCCCCCCTTCATTTAGATGGAGTGCTTAGCTTTTGGAACCACAGGTATGCATTTTAAATGCAGTGGCTCTTCAGGTCCTAAGGTGGCTTTGGGTTTAGCCCTGGGATAGTCTTGTAAACTTTTATTCTATTATAGCTGGTGAGGTAGGCCTAGAATTAAATGGCAGTGTTGATAGATCACTGTAGAACAATATATCTGTAATTGCTCCAATAAGCTTTCCAGAGGAAAATATTTGGAAGGAGTTATTCTTCTGCATGCCAAGACAGAACTTACTTAAAGGGAATTATGAGCAACGGGGTCTCAGCCAATACAAAAGTTAAAGTATTTACATTTCTATGGAAGTGTTGGTTGACAACACTGGGACTCGTAGTACAAGCATTTTTTAGTTAGTCAGTCACCTTAGACGTTCACACAATATTTTACACTGGAACACAAGAGGTGAGCAGGCCCTGCAAAATGCCCCCCCCCCCCCCCCCCCGCCTCCGCACACACACGAGCTTATTTACTGTATGCTTTGTTTTTTGCCCTTCTCCATGAGAATGAAGGTGGAGATGGGGATTCATTAAGTTGTTATGGGATGGGTGGTTTACATATAAAATCCTGTTTTGTCTTCCTGGTGTGGTGCAGATTATCATTCACATTTAACAGATGAGAAAACTGAGTCTTAGCCAGGTGAAGGGCCTTGGCTATGGCAACAATGCCTGGTTCCAAACTCAGGTGTCTGATAAAATGTCATTTCCACTGTGCCATGTGACCACATGGATGTTCTCCACCTAGCAAGGCCATGCTTGCAAGCTCTGAGGTCTTGTTCTGTTTCTCCATTGTCACAGAACCCTTCACCCTACTGTGTCCAGGCTTACAGCTCTGGTTCATCCAGCCTAGTGTTCAGTGGGTGATGATGTCAAGGTCATGCTGCAGAGAGAGCAGTCAGTGGCCAACACGATGCCATTCTCCAAATACCAAGATGGCTGCTTGGCAATGCTTCCCAGTTCTTTGTGGTGATTCTCTCTGCTCTATATCGTCCTTCAAATATTCTCAGTTTTCCTAGAGTGTATGTTTACTTTCTGATTCAACATTATATAATTCAGATAGATGCCATAGACATATTACTAGAATAGAAGTCATTATTTTTAGGTCTAGCTCTGCCACATACTGAGATGGCATATTACATCACCTCAGCTCTCCGAGCTACAAAATTCAGTTAAACAGAAGCTGTCCAACTTACTTCTCAAGATTTTTATCAAATGCTGGATGAGAACAGAGATCACATGAGTATGTGGTAAACGCCATCAGTACAAACCATACAGGCATCCATTAATCCTAAAAGTATCATCTCCAAAAGTCATCGATTGTCACCTTACTTTTGCCAGTCCATAAAAATCAAAAAGAAAAAAAAAAAGAAAGAAAGAAAATGTGTTCTCTATACTCTCTCCTGCTGATAGTTGTATAGATTTCAACTACTTCCTCACAATTTGGAATACTTTATTCTTGCTTTTTCCTATATTTCCCCCTTATTTCTTTCCTTCTCTGTTTCTAGGTCTCTCTCCTCCTCTCTCTCATATTTTAGAGGGGAGATGAGGAGAGAGATGTGCTCATATGATGACAGTGAAAGAAGAAATGACACATGATCTCAGGGAGGTGCTAACAAAAGAAAAGGGAACTCTTAGGAGGCAAAAATTATCTGGTTCTGTTGGGGCAGAAGAATGTATTCTATTAAAAAAGAGACCAGGCGGTAACAGTCACATTACAGGCAATACAATGGCACTAAATTCCTATCTTTCAATAGTTACCCTGAATGTAAATGGGCTCAATGCCCCAATCAAAAGACACAGGCTATCAGACTGGATTAAAAAACAAGACCCATCGATATGCTGTCTGCAAGAGACTCATTTTCGACCCAAAGACAGCCCCAGATGGAAAGTGAGGGGTTGGAAAACCATTTACCATGCTAATGGACACCAAAAGAAAGCTGGGGTGGCAATCCTTATATCAGACAAATTAGATTTTAAACCAAAGACTGTAATAAGAGATGAGGAAGGACACTATATCATACTTAAAGGATCTATCCAACAAGAAGATCTAACAATTGTAAATATCTATGCCCCTAACATGGGAGCAGCCAATTATATAAGCCAATTAATAACAAAAGCAAAGAAACACATTGACAACAATACAATAATAGTGGGGGACTTTAACACCCCCCTCACTGAAATGGACAGATCGTCTAAGCAAAAGATCAACAAGGAAATAAAGACTTTAAATGACACACTGGACCAAATGGACTTCACAGACATATTCAGAACATTCCACCCCAAAGCACGGAATACACATTCTTCTCTAGTGCCCATGGAACATTCTCCAGAATAGATCACATCCTAGGTCATAAATCAGGCCTCAACCGGTACCAAAAGATTGGAATCATTCCCTGCCTATTTTCAGACCACAATGCTTTGAAACTAGAGCTCAATTACAAGACAAAAGTCAGAAAGAACTCAAATACATGGAGGCTAAAGAGCATCCTACTGAAGAACGAATGGGTCAACCAGGAAATTAAAGAAGAATTTAAAAAATACATGGAAACCAATGAAAATGAAAACACAACTGTTCAAAATCTTTGGGATGCAGCAAAGGCAGTCCTAAGAGGAAAGTATATAACAATACAAGCCTTTCTCAAGAAGCAAGAAAGGTCTCAAGTACACAACCTAACCTTACACCTAAAGGAGCTGGAGAAAGAACAGCAAATAAAGCCTAAACCCAGCAGGAGAAGAGAAATAATAAAGATCAGAGCAGAAATCAATGAAATAAAAACTAAAAGAACAGTAGAACAGATCAATGAAACAAAGAGCTGGTTCTTTGAAAGAATTAACAAGATTGATAAACCCCTGCCCAGACTTATCAAAAAGAAAAGAGAAATGACCCAAATCAACAAAATCATGAATGAAAGAGGAGAGATCACAACCAACAGCAAAGAAATACAAACAATTATAAGAACATATTATGAGCAACTCTATGCCAGCAAATTAGATAACCTGGAAGAAATGGATGCATTCCTAGAGATGTACCAACTACCAAAACTGAACCAAGATGAAATAGAAAACTTGAACAGACCTATAACCACTAAGGAAATTGAAGCAGTCATCAAAAATCTCCCAACAAACAAAAGCCCAGGGCCAGATGGCTTCCCAGGGGAATTCTACCAAACATTTCAAGAAGAATTAATACCTATTCTTCTGAAACTGTTCCAAAAAAATAGAATTGGAAGGAAAACTTCCAAACTCATTTTATGAGGCCAGCATTACCTTGATCCCAAAACCAGACAAAGACCCCATCAAAAAGGAGAATTACAGACCAATATCCCTGATGAACATGGATGCAAAAATTCTCACCAAAATACTAGCCAATAGGATCCAACAGTACATTAAAAGGATTATTCACCATGACCAAGTGGGATTTATCCCTGGGCTGCAAGGTTGGTTCAACATCCACAAATCAATCAATGTGATACAATACATTAACAAAAGAAAGAACAAGAATCATATGATCCTCTCAATAGATGCAGAAAAAGCATTTGACAAAGTACAGCATCCTTTCTTGATCAAAACTCTTCAGAGTATAGGCATAGAGGGTACATACCTCAATATCATAAAAGCCATCTATGAAAAACCTACAGCGAATATCATTCTCAATGGGGAAAAACTGAGAGCTTTCCCCCTAAGGTCAGGAACGCGGCAGGGATGTCCACTATCACCACTGCTATTCAACATAGTATTGGAAGTCCTAGCCACAGCAATCAGACAACAGAAAGAAATCAAAGGCATCCAAATTGGCAAGGAAGAAGTCAAACTCTCACTCTTTGCAGATGATATGATACTTTATGTGGAAAACCCAAAAAACTCCACCCCAAAACTGCTAGAACTCATACAGGAATTCAGTAAAGTGGCAGGATATAAAATCAATGCACAGAAGTCAGTGGCATTCCTCTACACCAACAACAAGACAGAAGAAAGAGAAATTAAGGAGTCGATCCCATTTACAATTGCACCCCAAACCATAAGATACCTAGGAATAAATCTAACCAAAGAGACAAAGGATCTGTACTCAGAAAACTATAAAATACTCATGAAAGAAATTGAGGAAGACACAAAGAAATGGAAAAACGTTCCATGCTCATGGATTGGAAGAGCAAATATTGTGAAGATGTCAATGCTACCTAGAGCAATCTACACATTCAATGCAATCCCCATCAAAATACCATCCACTTTTTTCAAAGAAATGGAACAAATAATCCTAAAATTTGTATGGAACCAGAAAAGACCCTGCATAGCCAGAGGAATGTTGAAAAAGAAAAGCAAAGCCGGTGGCATCACAATTCCGGACTTCCAGCTCTATTACAAAGCTGTCATCATCAAGACAGCATGGTACTGGCACAAAAACAGACACATAGATCAATGGAACAGAATAGAGAGCCCAGAAATGGACCCTCAACTCTATGGTCAACTCATTTTTGACAAAGCAGGAAAGAATGTCCAATGGAACAAAGACAGTCTCTTCAACAAATGGTGTTGGGAAAATTGGATAGCCACATGCAGAAGAATGAAACTGGACCATTTCCTTACACCACACACAAAAATAGACTCCAAGTGGTTGAAAGACCTCAATGTGAAACAGGAGTCCATCAAAATCCTAAAGGAGAACACAGGTAGCAACCTCTTTGACCTCAGCTGAAGCAACTTCTTCCTAGAAACATCACCAAAGGCAAGGGAGGCAAGGGCAAAAATGAACTATTGGGACTTCATCAAGATAAAAAGCTTTTGCAAAGCAAAGGAAACAGTCAACAAAACCAAAAGACAACCGACAGAATGGGAGAAGATATTTGCAAATGACATATCAGATAAAGGGCTAGTATCCAAAATCTATAAAGAACTCATCAAACTCAACAGCCAAAGAACAAAGAATCCAATCAAGAAATGGGCAGAAGACATGAACAGACATTTTTCCAAAGAAGACATCCAAATGGCCAACAGACACATGAAAAAGTGCTCAATATCGCTCGGCATCAGGGAAATCCAAATCAAAACCTCAATGAGATACCACCTCACACCAGTCAGAATGGCTAAAATTAACAAGTCAGGAAATGACAGATGTTGGCGGGGATGCGGAGAAAGGGGAACCCTCCTACGCTGTTGGTGGGAATGCAAGCTGGTGCATCCACTCTGGAAAACTATGGAGGTTCCTCAAAAAGTTGAAAATAGAGCTACCATATGATCCAGGAATTGCACTACTGGGTATTTACCCCAAAGATACAAAAGTAGGGATCCGAAGGGGTACGTGCACCCCGATGTTTATAGCAGCAATGTCTACAATAGCCAAACTGTGGAAAGAGCCAAGATGTCCATCAACAGATGAATGGATAAAGAAGAAGTGGTATATATATACAATGGAATATTATGCAACCATCAAAAGGAATGAGATCTTGCCATTTGCAACGACGTGGATGGAACTGGAGGGTATTATGTTGAGTGAAATAAGTCAAACAGAGAAAGACATGTATCATATGATCTCACTGATATGAGGAATTCTTAATCTCAGGAAACAAACTGAGGGTTGCTGGAGTGGGGGGTGGGGTGGGAAGGATGGGGTGACTGGGTGATAGACACTGGGGAGGGTATGTGCTCTGGTAAGCACTGTGAATTGTGCAAGACTGTTGAATCTCAGATCTGTACCTCTGAAACAAATAATGCAATATATGTTAAGAAAAAAAAAAAAGAAGAAGAAGAAGGTAGCGGGAGGGGAAGAATGAAGCGGGGGAAATCGGAGGGGTAGACGAACCATGAGAGACAATGGACTCTGAAAAACAAACAGGGTTCTAGAGGGGAGGGGGGTGGGAGGATGGGTTAGCCTGGTGGTGGGTATTGAGGAGGGCACATTCTGCATGGAGCACTGGGTGTTATGCACAAACAATGAATCATGGAACACTTCATCTAAAACTAATGATGTAATGTATGGGGATTAAGATAAGAATAAAAAAAAAAAAAAGAGACCACGGAAGACCCTTTAAGGAGATGATATTCCATCTATCTGATAAAAACAGGAAAATGTTGCCAGACATAAAGTGGGTCTGGAGAAACAGTTTTCAAGGTAGATGAAATACCATGATGTTGGTTTGTAACCTCAGGCTTCCCTGGGTGCAATCTGAAATTGTCCCCATACACAGAGGTCAAGGAGAGACAGAAGAAAAGCAGCCACCACAGATCCGTAGGTGCAGGTTTAGTAAGCAAGGGAATCTATATACAAGGCTTGTCTTGAGTGATGTTAGATAAGTAGATCTTTGCACTTGCCTGCCGAATCTTGACAGTTTATACAGAGGCTTTAATGGGGTTCAGTCACATTACTGTCCAGATAGTCTCAACAGCACCTTACTCTCTCAAGGCTGCATCCTTAAAAGTGGCTCCCACTGTGGGAACAGGGGCAGAGCACACATTCCAAGGACGGGGATGGGGAGGAGCCTCCTATTGCCCAGGGCCAACTCATGGGTCAAGTAGTGGTCACACCCTCTCAATGACCTTCTCCAACATGTGATCAGAGACTCATAGCTACAAACTGTGAATCCCAGAAGTTTAACACACACCTGCTACCCGCTTTGTCTCCTGTGGTGAGGTGAACTGAGACACCTCCTTGAGCCGCTCTCTTTCCAGTTCCCCCCACACGATGGACACTGCCCCCAAATGAACAACAACCATCAGGAAAAAAAGTCGAAGATCTTATTAACATATTTGGGGATTAATATATTTGGAGATGGCACATATTGAGCCAACCTTAGCAAAGTTAACGCCTCTTTGTAATTAATTTAGGCTCAGCAAGGAGTTGGCAATTAGTGATATTAATACAAGGGATATGTTTTCTCTATATAAAATGAGGTTGTATTGACTTTGGAAATTAAAACACTGATGAGAACACTTTAGTCTAAAGTGACTTGGGAAAAACACAGCTTCAACACTAATGTCTTCCTTCTGGTCAAGAAACCAGAGCCCATGGCTGAAACTGTAGAACCAAAATTTGAGAAAAACAGTCTCCATTAACTACCAATATTTTCAGGACATGAGAAGGGTCCTGGATGGGCTCCTTCTCACAGATGGAGTTTCTCACAGGTGGCATCGTGTGGAATTTTTCCTGGAAGGTGGGGAGTGTTTACAAAGGGACTTCAGTAGGGGTAATAGGATTGGTGAACCAGAGAGGACTTCTTTTTCTGACAAGATGATGTGTCTCAGCCAACCTGCAGATGCTCCTCCTACAAGCAAGCACAATTTTTCAATAAAACAGTATATTTCACTAAATGCATTCACCAGCTAATAATAGAGAGAATGAAATTCTCAGGTGCCAAAAAAGAAGCAAAAATTGAAAACCCAAGTAGAAACACTGATGTGGATGCTATAATTGCCCTGAAGAGGGGCGTGGTAGGGGGCTTGGTGCCTGTGTTAGTCAGGATTTGATTAGAGAAGTGGAGCCACCATGAGTGGTAGAGAATAAGAAGCTTATCATAAATATTTGACTTTATGCAAACGTGAGGACTGGTTCAACAGCCTGCACAAGGCAGTGCTTCTACATCTGGTACTGGGCTTGAAGTGGACAAAACAAGGAGTTGGGAAGGGAGGTCGTGAAGTGGGGGAGAGCAAGGACACACTGGGACCTGTGAGGATGAACTGGAGTCTGTCTGACTCAATACCTCTGAGATTTCGCTTGTAATAATGCAGGGCATGTGCAGGGGGATGTTGGTGTCCTTTGGCAGGGAGCCACCAGGAAGTTTCAAGGAAGTTGAAGAAAGTTCTGTGAGTGCTAGAGGCTAGGGGCCCACTACCTGCCCTGTGCCAACAAGATGAGCCAGGAGGTCATGACAAGGTTGCTGTACCTGGACCTTCTAAGCATCAACATGGCTTTCACTACCCTTCTCCCTTTGAAGTCTTGCCAAAATGTTTCTTGAGGGCAGTGTGAACCAAAAACCATGCAGATGAGATTTTGAAAAATGTATTTCCAGCTAAATTAAGTTGACAGAGTATAAAGCTGTCACTTAACTTGTGGGTGTGGATCTTAAAACTACTGGGATGACACGGGAGGATGTTCTGGATCCATGACACATGGGGGTTACAGCCCAAACCTTCCCATAAAGCCCTGAACCTTGAATAGACAGGCTTTCAGGGCCAACTTGAGATTTCATATTTTCATTTGTCACCTGCTTTCTCTTATAAATATGTCTTACAAGGTTAGCTATAATTTTAGCCACTTGCCTCATTTTAAGAATGTCCTTATGGTCTTTTTATAAAGATCAAGCTAATTAGGGCTAGATCAGTGATGTTATAGTGAGAAAATTATAGTGAGTCATTTTATCACCATGGTAGGTACATAAGATAAACCTTTTAAAACAACATTGTTTAAAATGTGAGGCAATAAATCCAATGTTATGGAACAAACATTTTAAGAATGTTTGTTATACAGCAAACATAGCCTAGTCTCAAGGTTGCAAGTCAAGAGTTCTGGTAACTGTAGTGTTGTAAATCTTTCCGTATTATAAGAAGATTCTTTGCTTATTTTAGCAAAGTTAATTAGAAAGAAACTCAGCTCTGTGATGGTAAGATACAGAAGAAATGCAGATTTAACTTAATTTTTATGCTAACAGGTATGCTTATATTTGCTAATATTTTCCTTCTTTATCTAGGAAGATATATTGGCTAGCTCAGGGATAATCTTCACAAAGTATCTGAGTCAACAGACTCTCAATTCTAAAAAGTTCTTTATTAACTGCTGAGTTTCATTTAGATTCTACTTCAGAGTTATCTTTTAGCCAAGAATGAAATAAGGAATAAGGGATTTCTGATGCAAAGTTTCCACAGGACAGAAAAACAGGAAAAAAATTCTGGAAGAGGGAGTTAGTTTCTGCCTGGGCTCCAGGAAGGAAGACTAGAGCATTCCTTGTGGCTGGAAAACCCAGGACTTTGCTTCAAGTGGACCTGGGCCTTCATTTAACATTACCTGTGTTGGCCAAGAAAGTAGCGTAAAAGTTGGCCCCAGGCTGAAGATACTCACGGGAGTTGAGACTTTTCTTGTGGAACAGACTTAAAACACAAACAGGAAATATTTTCAGGGGAAAACAAGCAAAGCCTAAAAGCTCTTGATGAGATGAGTTTATACCAAAAAATAAGCAAACATAATAGCAAGCAACTAGACGGAAAGTATTTGCTGTGTGGGAGAGTCTGTGGATGACACAGGCAACATGATTAGTTGCCTAGAGGCTGAGATAATAGGCAATCTGAAAATGAGTACAAAATAAGCATATTTAAATGATAAAAGACCTAAAATTAAAAATTAAAAAAACAACTAAAGACCTATGAATAAAGAATGGCCAAATTTGAAAAAGAATCTGTTCAGTGTTCTACAATGAAGAGCAATAAAAATATTGCCCTCAGAGAATGGAGAGATTAAACATAAAATTAATCTCAGCTGAAGAAGAATTAGTGAATGGTGAGACAGGCCTGAGAGTCCTTACCCAGACTGTCCCACATGGTGTGGAGATGGAAAAACCGGAAGAGAGATTAGAATACATAGATGGCAGATTCAAAAGGTCCTGCTCAACTCTCAGAGTTCCAGAGGGAATAGAGATGGGGCAAGGCCATATACAAAGGAGGAATGTCTGAGAATTTTCTGAAATTCATGAAAAATATGAATCTTTATATTCAAGAAACAATAAGTACAGCACCAAAACATAAAAATAAATTCACTCCTAGGTATATCATATTGAAAAGAAGACCAAAGGGAAGGGGGATTTTTAAGAGTTTATTTATTTATTTTTAGAGAGCTTTGCACAGTGGCAGTATCGTAGCCAATGAGGTTTATCCGAGGCACGATTATTGCTATTTATTTTTAGAGGAAGAAAGAGAAAGAGAGACAGAGTGCGAGCAAGATGAGGGGCAGAGGGAAAGGGAGAATCTCAAGCAGACTCCACACCCAGCATGGAGCCCAACACGAGGCTTGATCCCACAACCCTGAGATCATGACTTGAGCCAAAACCAAAATAGGATGCTCAAACAACTGAGCCACCCAGGCACCCCAGGAAGGGGGATTTTTAAAACAACGAAAGAGAAATAACAGATTTGCTGCAAAGAAGTATCAGTTCTGTTGATAGTGATTCCAGTGATGTCTGACAGTGCAGCTGAGGCCAGAAGACTATGTAATATCTTCAGTGTATCAAGGGAGTGTGCCAAGCTAGGATTTTATACTGAGCTAAATTATCACTCAAGGAAAAAGATGAAGGACATTTTCATAACCCTTTTCCCTCCAAAAAAAATAAGGAAAACCTTGGTTGAAGAAACTACTAAATCCTGGAATCTAGAAAAATGCAATTTAAACTCTGAGCATGGTATGAGCAAGAGAAAGCAAGCAAATCGATCAACACATGGGAAAACCCAAACAAGAACTAGCCTGTGAAATAATGCCCATGATAATGGTAATGAGTAATTTTAGATTTTAACCACACTGTGAAATGAAAGTGTTAAATAATGTAATTAACACAGGGGAGGGATGATCTGAGGGAAGGGGTTCTGAGATCCTTGTGTAGTTCAAGAGGATGGGTAGAGACATGAATTAAGTTTAGATTTTATTAATGCAAATGTGCTTGTGAAAGCTTAAGGGAATCCAGGAAAAGACGAGAACTCAACTCTTGATAGATTATGGAAACCTTCTCAATAGGAAAAGGCAGGAAAGAAGATTGGAAACAGAATTTCTGAATCACTTAGGACATAGACAAACCCCCAGCCAAGTTTCAGTTTGTTGATTTTCCCTATGCTTGTCTGTTTTGTTTCATT
Source organism: Neomonachus schauinslandi (assembly GCF_002201575.2). NCBI lineage: Eukaryota > Metazoa > Chordata > Mammalia > Carnivora > Phocidae > Neomonachus > Neomonachus schauinslandi. The sequence goes on along the minus strand of NC_058406.1, from coordinate 179,904,916 downwards.
GATTTCTAGTTTATTATTACTATTTTAATTATTCCCTTTGATTTAATTTGGTTTTCTCTTTTCAAGCATTTTAAAGTGGGTTTGAATTCCAGCTCTGACAATGTTAAATGTGGACCTTAGCCAGGTTATATGTTCTGCCTTGATTTCTTTATTAAAATAGGATACTCCTGTTACCTATTACATATGGCTTCTGGGAGAGGTAAACACGATGATACATGAAGAGTATTTTCATCCAGATCTAGTATATAGTAAGTACTGAATGAATGTTAGCAGTTGTTAGTAATAAGAGTAGGAATATACATTTAATAACTGCTTTCGTGAGAGAGGCTCACAATAATTTAATAAGATACACACTATAATTTTTACCATTTTGCATATGAGAGAATATGAGTTTAGAAGGATTCTATGTGCAAGGAAAATAAATGGCAGAACCAGGACTAAAACCCAGGTTGTTCAGACTCCACCCACAGTCTATGCCCTGAACCACCATGGATTTGTCCTTTAACCAGTAGCTGTCCTTTACCCCGTACTTACTTCCCTGACACCAGCCCTGTGGCAAACATTTTGCTTGCATAATTTTAGTTCCTCTCTATACATTGCTGTGACTTTGATGGTATGGTCCCAGGTTTGCAGATGAGGACTTCGAGGGACAGAGAACTCCACAAACCCAGTAGATGTCCTATGGTGACAACATGGAGCAGTAACCATTCAGATAACCCAAGTTATTTGACCTGATTTTTTTTTATGCTCTTACCTATAGAACCAGACTACCTCTTTAGCTCTTCACCCAATTATTTTTATTATCCAAGTTACAGCTCAGAGACTTAGCTACTATTTACCAGGAACCAGTTACCATCTCTACCACCTTGATGTTCAGCCAGTTTTGACACAGCCTCTGTTTGCTCGGGTGTATAAGACAAATAGAGGAAGCCTCCTGGTGATGTTGATGGTGAAGGTGATGATGAAGGTGGTGATACTGGTTATTATTTAGCACTTACAATGTGCGAGGCACTCTTTCCGAGCATATTTAATAGGTTCTATCAGCCCAAAGGATGAGTTAATCTTCAACTCCACCTGACATTAAAAAAAAAAGGAAGAAGAGGGCGCCTGGGTGGCTCAGATGGTTAAGCGTCTGCCTTCGGCTCAGGTCATGATCCCAGGGTCCTGGGATCGAGTCCCACATCGGGCTCCCGGCTCAGCGGGGAGCCTGCTTCTCCCTCTGACCCTCTCCCCTCTCATGCTGTTTCTCTCTCGCTCACTCTCTAAAAAATAAATAAAATCTTTAAAATAAAAAAAAAAAAAAAAAAGGAAGAAGAAAGTCACCCTAGCCTTTTTGTCTTCTTTGGGGGGAATTCACATAATTTCTTAGTTTTCCCACTTTCTCTACCTGCCAATCTAAAGCAAAAAACAGTGGCCTCTCCCTCCTTTGGGGTGAGTTCTTGAGGCCAGATGAACTCTCTACTAAGACAACACTCAAAGCAGAGTGTCTCAGAAGGCAACACATAAATAGAGAACAGCATTTATTAGCTATTTTGTATCTCCAGGGCACAGAAGTGACTCCAGCCAGACGCCTGTCTGCTGTGCCCTTTCCAGCTGCCACTTTGTATGTTAATTGCACACCCTTAACATTTATTATCAAATCTGCTGGTTTAAATTTTTAAGATGAAGGATGGAAGGCGGTCTTCACTCAGGGGACCCATCTTCAGTCATTTTATGGAAATGAAACTTAGAGTTTGTTTACTGCTGGTCTGTGAAATCCCAGGTGGGGAAATGCTAATTGTAGAGGGTGGTGAGAAGGAGGCGAAGGCTGAGTCAAATATGAACCATAAAATCGGATGCACAAACAGCCTGAATTCTGATTCTTCTCTGCCCACAGTAACCCGCTTGTAAGATGGCATCCCTTTCCTTTATGTGCTCTGTATCCTACGAAAAAGCATACGTGACATACAGATTATAAACATGCACGAGCACCTTATCAGAAGTGCCCCTTCAAATTCAAGTCCCTTTTTCCAAGCAGAAGTGGTAAACAGAAGCCAGATGAGGCATCACAGAACGCTTGTACTGCCCTCACATTTATTTTTATTGATAAAAGAACTCTTCCAGTCTTCGTTTAGATCCTGTTTACTTCTGCCTCTGACGGTAATAACAGTGTTCAGTTTGATGAAGGCAGACAGACTGTGGTAGTAACAACTGATAGCTGATACAATATTTAGGAAGACACATTCATTATATTTAAAGTCACCAAAATCTATACTAAGTGAGGGACCATTTAGTCTAGGGAAGGATAGTTCTATACATATATATTATCCATCTTCTGTTGCCACATTCACATCTGCATTAATTCTGAACACTCTGCTGTGCTTTGGCAATGTGGGTCATGCTGAGTAATGTAGGGGGTGAGCCTGTGTTCCATTTCCCTCTAAGAGAAAGGAACTGAACAGAGCAGCTGCTGCTGGAAATGCTGTTTCTTCTTGTTTCTTTATGTTTTCTCTGTGTCTAGGTAGTTAGTCATGCAATTAGGTTAAAAAAAAAAAAAGTCTGGTTACGCATTGAGGAGAGAGCCCCTTAAAAGAGGATAGGGTCTGTTGCTCATCCTGTCCCTTATTTTCTTTGAAAAAAGAAACAAAACAAGAACTAAAGCCGGACTCCTGGCCCTTCAAACTGTGATTATTTGGGAGTAGGGTGTCAGTGGCCAGGGGACTGCTGGCCAACTCTTGTTTTTGAAACAAAAGCAGGGAGTCATTATATGGAATAATTAACAGGCACTTAGCACCAGGGATTTTGATAATTACTTTACATTGCTTATTGTTGTTGTTTTTTATCTTCTCCCAAATTGTAAATGGTAGACTCTATCACACATCCATTTTGTGGTTGAGGACACTACTATGGTATTTCAACTTGAGACTGTCCTTCCATCATATCCTACCCTATAGTAGAGAAGTATGTTCAGAAACTTTATAGGACTAGCAGGAAGAAATGATTAATTCTGCCAGGGTTATTTGGGAAGCTAAATAGATTAAATGACATCTAGTCTGTGGCTTGAGAAATTATATATAATTGTTATCAGCTCGTTTCTTCCCTTCAAACCTAGGATATGATGGGCTTGAAATTTCATCTGCATTTCATGTGCTATGTGTATAATATTGGACTCAAGTACCATTGAAAAGAGATAATTCTTTCTTTAATAAATGTGGAAATAAGACCTCTTATCAGCTCGATGTTAATGAGATGCAAATTCATGCCAAGGCAAGAGTCTGAAATGTCTATTCTTTATTAGGTCTCTCTCAGCTAGCTCTTACTTCTTTTCTTCCTATTATTGCATGCCGTAGCAAAAAGTCTGCAACAGATACAGAAGTCTTTCTATACTATCATACCCCTAATGCATGACTTCTGACATCCTCTGTCTTTGACTGCGAGACTCTGGAGAAGGTGATGATATGTTGTTACCTCTTTTAAACACCGAAGTCTGGTTTAGTTATCTATATATCATCTGTCTTGTTGAAAGTCTTCTCTCTAACTATTTAAAGAAGTTTAGCTTTTTAAAAAGAAAAAAGATTGGCAATTGCTAGAAGAGAATAGGAGGTCAGCAGTATTTTTTCCTTTTGTGAAGTTGGGAGGTATTACAATAGGTTTATAAATAACTAGATTCGTCCAAGGGAAAGAGGAAAACTTGATGATGCAGGAGAGAGGATTGAGTGCAAGAACAAAGTCCTCCTGGGTGAGAGGAGATGGGACCTAGTGTGATGTGGAGTGGTTAACTTTAAATAGAGACAAGGTCCATTCATTCATCGTAACAAAAGAGAGAGAGTTCGTGGGTAAACGCGCCATTTGGTTGGATGATTTGGTACAGGAGAGTTGAAGTAGTTCTCTTCTGACTGCTTCTATTTCTGCATCTGAGTGATGGTGGATGTCATGAGAGGCTGGGACTCTTTGGGAGGGTTTGACCAATAAACACACCCCTGAACATGGTTCCTCTAATGAGAAGGATAAACAGGGGTGTAGACATGATGGGCTCCATCTTGATGCCTCTTGGGAGAAGAAGGTGCATGTTCACTTCTTATTACAGTCTCTCTTCTGGAATAGGTTTCTGGATAGTGTGGGTGATAAGGTAGGGGTTGTTTGGGCTGAGAGTTGTCTCTGGGCTCTCCTTAAAGCCTACTGTTGGTGGCATCAGAGTGAGAGAGAGGCTGTGAATTCCAAGCATCTGACTGTAGGTTACAGAGGCCCAGCTTCAACAGGCTGTAGGCTGAGACACCTGGCACCAGGGTCTTCTCTTCTTATTTTTGTTCCTCTTTGTGTGGCACTTTGAATCTGTAACTTCAGACCCGTTTTTGTCTGTGGTGGAGGATCTGGTCAACAACAGCACACACCATCAGAGTTGTACCACCGGGGAAGGAAAGACATTTCCCTGCCTGGTGCAGGTTGGAAAACCATCCCATAGAAGCTCTCCAGTAGTGCTGATGTGGGTCACGTGTACATCTTTGGTTAAACCAGAAGGCAGAGGTCCCTGGTTAGTTCACTGTTCACCCCTTGGCCAATTGCTATGGCTAAGGCATAGGATCATGTACAAAGGTGAAAGCTTCCTTTTAAATCCTGTGGTGAGTAAAGAGAGGGGTAGCTCGTACCCAAAAGCACAGGCATGATCACAGATAGAATTCTACTGATGTGGACAACTATCCACATCAGTTGACCATGATCACCTATTGCATCCTAGACAGATTCCCTAATTCTCAGCCTGGCCCCCTAGGATACAGCTCTAAGTTTCCTTTATGACTGCATCCCCTACTATTCCTTTTCACATACTTTGCCCTTCCTGCTTGAAGGTATTCCTCTTATTGATCCATCCACTTGGAATAATCTTCATTTCCATCCAGTCAACCAGCCACCCAACCTACTAATTAAGCATTTATTGAGTTCCACCACGTGGTAAGATCTATGCTAGCACAAGAGCCACACAGTGAATGAGACATTGTCTATATAATAAAGGATTTACTACCAGATGGGCAAGACACACATGCAAAAAGTCCAGTATACAACTATGTGAAAATACATAGATATGCCTGTTACAGAAGCAGAGTGGAGGTGCCTGTCTGTGCCTGGGCTACCAGTGGAGGGCTCCTGGAAGGGATGATGCCTGAACTAGCTCTGAAAGTTGCATGCATGAGGAACAAAGGGAATGAGGATGATAGCAAATGGAACAGGGTGGATACCAGTCAGACCTGAGAAACTAGTCACCAAGGGAAAGCCTACAACCTACACATCAGTCAAGGCAAAAGGCAAATGTGGTCCCCTTCAGGAATATTTCCCTGACCTAGAGAGTTTAAAAATAACTTATCTTAATCTATGCCACTCACTGGGCACATTTTAAGATCTTAGTTACGTTGTATGTGTGTTGAATTGCTTGCATATGCTTTTCCTCCTCCTCCTGCAATGTGAGCTCTTTTAAGAAAGATATTGTACCACTCTACCCCAACATCAACCAGCGGAGAATCTCACATGGAGTAAACATTAGTAAATATCCTATGCAACAAATTAGAAATGTACCCATTTAGGTCGGGTACTAGGTTTTCCTGAATTTGACACAAAAGCTTGCCAAGGGACTCTCAGAGGATACAGTGCACATGAAGTGGTTTCCATGAAAACTCTATTGATCTTACTAAGAACTGGCAATGCATTTGGGGAGGGGGTGGCAGAAGCATTTTTATGTATGTTGTAGGTCATTGTAATGGGAAGAATGGTGAAAGCAATTTCACATAGAAACACTCTCCAGCTGCCTATAACTTCAGCTCAGCAAATGTCACCCCACAACTATTTACTACAATATTTATTGCTCTGTCATTAGTTTATAAATAATGTCAACCTGGAGACCGGGGGCTGGGGAGGGACGATGCCAGGGCAGCCGCCGTGATGGAACTGTTCAGAAAGGCAGAGAAGCCCACACTGACATCTGAGGAGGAGGCATTAAAAGTTAACTCCAGCAATTACCAAGAATCATAACTTTCCCCATAAAAACAGTCTAAGCAAAGCCTAAATAGTGCTTAAAATAGCATTTCTCACCAAAACTCCCTCATACAATCTCAGAACCCAATCAAGATAGCTATATCTGTCAGAGGCCTTCAGGCAAATAAAACTCAAATGGAACTCCTTTGGGTTTCGTACTCACATTGAAATTCTGATCCCAGGCACCAAATGAGAACAGAGCCAATGCTTTATTAGTTGTGTTTTCAAAGGAAGAGGGATGCAGAGAAGTTTGGGGGAAAACCCCAACGTTGATATCATGCAGTATCACTGAAAACCCTAAATGCTGTGGTATGATCTGTCGGCATCATAAGCTAGACTTACACTCCCCCCAATCAGTTTTGCTTTCTGTTCTGTCACTAAGAAAGTAACTTTCTAGAATGATTTGTAGCCATGGTTCTTGCCGGCCTCCAACCTCTCTGATCTCCAGTCCTCTTGGTGTTTTTTTTTTTTTTTTTCCCTGCCTACCCTTTAAACATCAGAGTTGCCCATATGTGGAGTGAAGAAGAGAGGAGAGGAACAGGGGAGGGAGGGAAGAGGAGGGGAGAAGCTGTATCTCTTTCATCTGTGAATCTCCAGGCCTAGCACAGACCCTGCCTAGGGTGGAAATCAGGAAATACTGGATGGACGTGAACAGATGGGTAGAGGAGGCACTGCTCCATGCAGGGTGTGTGGGGCGCCGGGCCTGCAGAGGTACGCCCAGGTGGTGCAGCATGGCCTTGCGGGGCATGAGCCCAGAGCACAGCAATGCAGTATACCTCTGCCACTGTGACCTGCATGATGAGGGAGGAGCTTTTAAACCCCTCTGTACCTCAGTTTCCTCATTTACAACACAGGGCTTATAAGATGTCACTCCTAGTTTTGCTATATGGATTAAGCAAGCATGATGGGGCCAGGACAGTGCTCGCCCCGGTGTCTAGGATCCAGAGCACACAACCAGTGGTTGCTCTCATCGGTAGGTCTGTCCATCCCTTCTATTTATGTCACGTTCAAGTGGTCCCTTGAACATCCTGAAATGATGTCAGTCTTCCAGCCCTGAAGGAACGTGGGGTGGGGGAAGCCCACGAGGTTGGCCTATGGGCAGGCACTGCCATCACAGCTGGGCATGTGGGGTCCCTTGGAGGGGGACCCAGGGCTGTTGCCACTGGGGAGGAGGGGGAGGCAGTGACAAGGCAAGGCAGCATCCAGTTTTCAAGCCCTCTGGGACAAATCAATATGGCTGGCTACCACCAGAGGACAACAGTGGGGCTCTGCTCCAAGGTGGGTGGGGTCCCCTCCTCACCATCAAATCCTTTCCTTTCTCCCTCTCTTCTTTGCTCACCCCCTTCCCATAGCTCTGTCATCACCTGCTGCTCAGCCCTTCATCCTTTCTTTTCCCCTGCAGCAGAATGCAGAGGTCTCTCTCTTTTCCGCTCTTCCCATCTTCCCATGCACCCTTCCTTCCTCTCTTTTCTCGGAATTGAAACCCTCCATTTAAGACAGCTTGGCCCCTGTCAGAGGTGCCCATCACACATCACAGCCTCCATCCCTTTCCACCCCTGCTCCCTTCCTCCTACCGTTGTGCAGGAAGCATGTGGTACCACTTACCATGAAGGGCCTGGGCCCAGCTCCTTGCTTGCCCACTCTCCGACTGAGTGGTTTGGGGAAGATTTGTAACCCTAATTGCATTCAAATTTTCTCATTTGTAAAATGAGAATAATAATAATACCTGAATCATAGTCTAGTGAGAATTACATGTGTTAATCCTAGCAAGGCACGTTATTTTTTAAGAGTCCAGGAGGTCAGGAAATATTTTACTGATAACCAGGAACATAGCCATAAGAGAGGGAAGACACATGACTGCAAACTAAAGCCCAATAGCTAGCAAGGGCTCTCTGGGCAGAAACACTGCATCTTAGGGTCCTTGCACACAAGACTAGGCATTCAGGATAGGAGGCAGTGAGAGGGTATGTGATTCCTGAGAACAGCCCTGACGCATAATAAGTAAGGTCAAACCAGGCATGGGAAATCATGCAAAAAATAGGAGCTATGCATTCAGGGGCTGTGGCCACCATCTTCCCCAAGTGCCTGAGCCAGGTATATTGTCTCTAGATCTGTTCTCATGTTCCCATCTTCAGGTTACCAGCTTTTTAAGAGTGAGATCTGAGGTGGGCACCTAGGTGGCTCAGTCGGTTAAGCGACCAACTCTTGATTTTGGCTCAGGGCATATTTTGGGGGTCGTGGGATCAAACCCCACATGGGGCTCCACATTCAGTGCAGAGTCTGCTTGGGGTTCTCTCCCTTTCCCCTTTGCCCCTCCCCCGCTTGTGTGTGCTCTTTCTCTCTCTCCCAAATAAATAAATCTTAAAAAAAAAAAAAAAGTGAGATCTGAGGATCTAAGTCTGTAATTTTCACCCTGGTCCATATGCTCTGTCATCCCACATGGTCCCACCTCCCTCGGTGCTGCTGCTGAAACCAGTTCATTCCCATAGTCCATCAAGGACTCTAGGGCTTTGACATTCACCCTTAGGGTCCCTCCAAGGGACCCCACATTCCCAGGAAGAATGTCTTACCCTCCACTACTGCATTGTCAGAGTTGCTCTGCTGAAGTTTTTCTCATCTTTGTCTGATTATCTTGCAGCTACTATGATCACCTGTTATGAAATATTTTTCATCCAAGGCATCTGGCTCATCTCTGGTTAAAAGTATTGCCGAAGTGTGTCTGTGACACATTCATGGCTGTTGCCACCGTGACACAAAATACCTCTGTAAATGGGTGGGAGAGTCTTGAGTTCACTTGTTTGCTGAGCAGGGAACAAGAAAAAAACCCGAGATGTCTGGCCCTTGACCCTGCTTTGCCAGATTTCAGTGAAAATCTATTAAATATTCAAAACCCAGTCCTTGAGGCAGAGGCAGGGAAGGACAAGGTTTGCTTGAACTTTTTACAAGAAGAGTTCAAATTTTCTGACCACATGAGCCCCAAACCTTAACCTTACCTCTGGCAAAATGTTTTTTTTTTTTTTTTTTTTTTTTTTTGCTATAGGTTCAAGGCAGAGAAAAAATAAGAAGCAAAGGGAAACAGTATAAGTTAGAAACTTGGATAGTATCTGTAATTTTACAGCACACACAGAACAAAATGGTCAGCTTGTGATTTAGAAGTAATGCAAAAATGGCATTGATTATCATGTCACAGAGCCAGTGAGCTGGTTGGTCCTGGCGTTGTCCCACCCTGTTCTCACATGACCAATGGGATTTGGTAGTGAAGGGCATCTCTGTTCTCCCAGGAGGAGGATTCAGCCAGAAATACTGTGCCTGACCCAGTTGAGTATCTTCCTGTGTGTTTTTATTAATAATTATGAAACTATTTTGTAGGCTTTGCTAATAAACTATAGAAATGACCCCTGAAAGCATAGTCTATAGGCTTTGCTAATAAACTACACAATGCTAAGATCTTGTGGGGGAGTCGCTTTGAGAGAATCTGACTGAGTCAGTATTGGATGTCCTTGGTGACCTGCCATATATGGCCTCTTCCCCTTACTGCTTCAGTGCTTAGTGACCCGACTTCCACTGGAAGAACCAGCATTTCCTTGATGAGATACTCCCTTAGCTGCCAGAGCCCACTTTGCTGCCCAGGACAGCAGGCCAGAATTTACAGGAACTCGACATCTTTTTCAGGATTTCTCAACTAATGAGTGATGAGAGTTGGTGTATTAATGCCCTGGCTCCCTAACTATTTGGGTAGGATAACTCCAATGCTCTTTTATTTGACATCCTCCACAGTGACAACCTGGAGAGTAAACCCTCTATTAGTTCCTTCCCTCTCTGTCTCACTTTGCTACTAGTCTACCAGTGGTTCCCGAGATCACCCCCAAGATGAACTGCTTGTCCTCAAGTCCTTGTCACGGAGTTGTCTCCTGGAGGGAGCCACACCAGGCAGAGAAGTGCATAGTTCCTCCTGACAACTGATGTCAGGAGTAGGATTTTTTGTGAAGCACTGTTTCTTGGAAAGCAAGGTGGAGTTAAAAATAGAGTGATCCCAAGAACTTGGGTGGGAAAGGGACAACAATGGAAATTGATGGCAGAGCCGTTTGCGGAATCACCAGAACATTGAGTCAATGGGCTAGTGACGATAGTGCCCCAAGCTAGAGGACGGGGCATTGGAAGGTAGCTGCATGGATTAATTATGAACATAAGGGGCGGAGCAAGATGGAGGAGGAGTAGGAGACCTGGATTTCGTCTCCTCTCAGGAATTCAGCTGGCTAGGGATCAAACCATTCTGAACACCTACAAACTCAACAGGAGATCGAAGAAAAGAATAGCAACAACTCTCTGAACAGAAAAGCAACCACTTTCTGGAAGAGTCATATTCTATCCCTTCATAGTAGTTACCCATATTTTTGGCATATATATAAGTTGTTCTCTCTTTAAAATTTTGAGATAGTTTCTTCTAACAGATCAAAATATACCCTAAATCTCTAGTGTATGGTTTTTTCTACTCCCCTGCCTGATCACATTCTCTCCATTTTTTTTTTCTTTTTTCCTTTTTAAATCCTCTTCTTTCTTTTTTCAAACAACTTCTTATCAATTCCTTTTATAAATTTTTTTATAATTTCCATCTTTACAGTCATATTCCATCCCTTCATCATATCAACCCTTATTTTTGTACATATATAAGTTTTTCTTTCTTTAAAATTTTGGGAGGCACTTTCTTCTAACAGACCAAAATACACCCAAAATCTAGTGTGTGGCACTGATCTATATACCAGCCTGATCATATTTGATCACATTCTGGTTTTGTTTTGTTTTGTTCTGTTTTTGTTTGTTTTTATCTTTATCTTTATCTTTTTTTTTCTTTTTCTTTTTTCTCTCTTTCCCTTTCTTTTCCCACTGCTTCAGGTCTTTTCTGATTTCTTTAGAGTATATTTTCTGGGGACGTTGTTACCCTATTAGCATTTTGTTCTCTCATTAATCTATTCTCCTCTGGACAAAATGA
>NC_058406.1:179841759-179888926 GCF_002201575.2 Neomonachus schauinslandi | reverse complement strand
TCATTTTGTCCAGAGGAGAATAGATTAATGAGAGAACAAAATGCTAACAGGGTAACAACGTCCCCAGAAAATATACTCTAAACAAATCAGAAAAGACAGAAGCAGTGGGAAAAGAAAAGGAAAGAGAGAAAAAAGTAAAAAAAAGAAAAAGATAAAGATAAAAACAAACAAAAACAGAACAAAACAAAACAAAAAAACAGAATGTGATCAAATATGATCAGGCTGGTATATAGATCAGTGCCACACACTAGATTTTGGGTGTATTTTGGTCTGTTAGAAGAAAGTGCCTCCCAAAATTTTAAGGAAAGAAAAACTTATATATGTACAAAAATAAGGGTTGATATGATGAAGGGATGGAATATGACTGTAAAGATGGAAGTTATAAAAAATTTTATAAAAGGAATTGATAAGAAGTTGTTTGAAAAAAGAAGGAAGAGGATTTAAAAAAAAAAAAAAGAAAAAAAAAAGGGAGAGAATGTGATCAGGCAGGGGAGTAGAAAAAACCCATACACTAGAGATTTAGGGTATTTTTTTTTTTTAAGATTTTATTTATTTATTTGAGAGAGAGAATGAGAGACAGAGAGCATGAGAAGGAAGAGGGTCAGAGGGAGAAGCAGACGCCCCTGCTGAGCAGGGAGCCCGATGCGGGACTCGATCCCGGGACTCCAGGTTCATGACCTGAGCCGAAGGCAGTCGCTTAACCAACTGAGCCACCCAGGCGCCCCAATTTAGGGTATTTTTTGGTCTGTTAGAAGAAACTATCTCAAAATTTTAAAGAGAGAACAACTTATATATATATATGCCAAAAATATGGGTAACTACTATGAAGGGTTAGAATATGACTCTAAAAATGAAAAATAAAAATGAAAAAAAAAATTTTTTTTTTAAAAAGGGATTGATAAGATGTTGGTTGAAAAAGGGAAAAAGAAAAATTCAAAAAGAAAAAGACAGTTAAAAAAAATTAACTTTGAAAGACTAAAGAATCATGTTTAAATAGCCATGAATTTTATGTTCATTATTCCCCTAGCGCTGGAGTTCTGCCATTCTCATTGATCGGTAAACTTGGTCTTGGCTGGCTGTTCTCACTGATCTTCTGGGGGCGGGGCCTGTTGCCATGGTTTCCAAATGTCTTTGCCGGAGGCGGAATTGCCCCGCCCTTGCCCTGTCCGGGCTAAGTAATCTGCTGGGGTTTGCTCTCCGGGGCTTTTGTTCCCTGTGAGCTTTCCGTACAGCTTTGGAGGCGGAGAGTGAAAATGGCGGCCTCGCAATCTCCTTCCCGGAGGAGCCAAGAACTCGGGGCCCCGCTCCTCAGTGAGCCCCCAGAGAAAAGCCACCAGTCACTCCCGTCTCCCCGGTCTCCAGCCGCACTCCGTGCTCACCCGGCCTGTGACCGCGCGTTTCTATCTCTGGCACCCGACCCCGGGTGGAGTCTCCAAACCCAGCAGATCCCTGCGGTGCACTCCCGTTCGGCTCCTCCCGGGGGAGGAAGGTGAGTCTCCCCGGATCTGCCGCTTGTTGGGTCCCTGCTGGAGGAGCAGGGGCCCGACTGTGCCGCGGATCACGGTTTATGGCAACCCCGAGCTGAGAGCCCGCGCCTGGGCTCCGCCTCTGCAGCCGGCTTCCCTGCTCCGTTACCTGGGAGCTCTGCCACACTCAGGCACCCCCAGTCTTTCTGTGACCCCGAGGGTCCTGAGACCACACTGTCCCGGAGGGTTCCACCCCCCGCTTAGCCACCAGAGTGACGTCCCTCAGTGGAGCAGACTTTTAAAAGTTCCGATTTTGTGCTCCGCGGCTCTATCACTTGCCAGAAGCAGCTGACGGAGGCCCCTCCCCTGCCGTCTATCCTCCCAAATATCGCCTTGGATTCCCTTCTCCGCATGTCCTACCTTCCAGAAAGTGGTCGCTTTTCTGTTCAGAGAGTTGTTGCTATTCTTTTCTATGATCTCCTGTTGAGTTTGTAGGTGTTCAGAATGGTTTGATCCCTAGCCAGCTGAATTCCTGAGAGGAGACGAAATCCAGGTCTCCTACTCCTCCGCCATCTTGCTCTGCCCTAGAGGATTCTTTTTAATGAGCTTGGTTTGTAGGCTTCTCTTAAGTGTGGAAAAATACACATATACACAGACACACACACGCACACACACAGAAAGGGCATGATAAATTTTTAGATTCTAAACCAGTCTCACAATCTTGGGATGCACCCCTCTTAGTCATGAAGTATTATCCTTTTTATATATTACTGGATTTGATTTACTAATATTTGTTAAGAATTTTTGTTTTTGTTTTTTTTTTTTCCTGTAAAAGCAATATTCTTTTTTGTGTGTGATATCTTGGTCTAGTTTATCAGGTTAATTCTGGTGTTGTAAAAATTCTGGATCCATTTTCTGAAAGTGTGTGTAAGATAGTTGCAATTTCTTTCTCAAATTGTTGTTAGAATTCTGCAGCAAAACTGCCTGGGCTTGCAGTTTTCCTTGTGAGAAATTATTTATGTATGTGTGTGCATGTGTGTTATGTATGTATGTATAATTGACATACATTATTATATTAGTTTTAGGTGTACAACATGGTGATTTGACGTTCGTATATATCTTGAAATGATCACAAGTCTAGTTACCATCTGTCACCTTACAGAGTTAATACAGTACTACTGACTGTATTCCCCATGCTGTACATTACATTCCCATGGCTTACTTATTTTATAACTGGTACTTTGTACTTCTTAATCTTTTCCATCCCTTTCTCCCACCTCAGCCCTCCTCCCCTCTGGCAACTACCAATCTGTTCTCTGCATCTATGATTCTGGGTTTTGTTTTGTTTGCTTGTTTGTTTTGTTTTAAATTGCAAATGCATTTTCTTTGCTAGAGAGAAGGCTATCCAGATTTTCTACTTCTTTGGTTTTCTTTAGAATCCTTATTTTTATGCTTTTTTCATTTCTTGTATTGCCATAATTTACATACAGTAAAATTCACTGTTTTTATTTTATAGTTCTGCAGGTCTTGACCAACGTACATAGTCCTGTAACCAGCAGCACATTTGAGATATTGAATAGTTCCATCACCCCCCAAATTCCCCTGTACTACTCTGTAGTCACCTCTCCCCAACCCTAGCTACTAGCCACCATTGATCTGTTCTCCAGCCTATAATCTTGACTTCTCCAGAAGTCATATAAATTGAGTCATGTGGTTTGTAGTCTTTTGAGTCTTGCTTCTGTCCCTGAGCATAATGGGTTTGAGATTCATCTGAGCTGTTACTGTACTGATAGTTTGTTCCTTTTTACTGCTTAATAACATTTCACTGTAGGAATGTGCCACACTTTGTTTACCCATTCTTCAATTGAAGGGCATTTTGATTGTTTCTAGTTTGAGGCAATTATGAGAACTGTTGCTAAAAAGTTTTGTGTGTACCCTTTGTGATAAAATAGGCTTTCCTTTCACTTGGGTAAATACCTAGGTCTGGGATGTGGATTCACCTGTGTTTAATTATATAAGAAACTACCAAATAGTTTGCCAAAGTGGATGTGCCAATTCCCATCACTAGCGTACGAGAATCCCCGTATCTCCACATCCTCAATAGTATTTGCCATTACCCATTTTGACTTATTTTAGACATTTTTTTTTAAAGATTTTATTTATTTATTTGAGAGAGAGAGAATGAGAGACAGAGAGCATGAGAGGGAGGAGGGTCAGAGGGAGAAGCAGACTCCCTGCTGAGCAGGGAGCCCGATGCGGGACTCGATCCAGGGACTCCAGGATCATGACCTGAGCCGAAGGCAGTCGCTTAACCAACTGAGCCACCCAGGCGCCCTATTTTAGACATTTTAATAGGTATGTAGTAGTTAGTATCTCATTGTGGTTTTACTTGCATTTCTATAATGTTGGACATCTTTCATGAGCTTATTTGCCATCTGTATATTTTCTTTGGTGAAGTGTATGTTCAAACTTTTTACCCATTTTTAACTAATTTTGTCTTTTATTATTTTTGAGTTTTGAGAGTTCATTTTACATTTTGGACACAAGTCCCTGATCAGATATGTAATTTGCAAATATTTTCTCTCTGTGGCTTATCACTTCATTCTCTTAACAATGTCTTTCAAAAACAGACATTCTGAATTTTTATGAAATCCAATTTTAGTAATTTTTATTAATAGGTCATGTTCCTTGTGTTGTAGCTAAGAAATCTTTGTGTAATCCTGTGTCTTAAAGATTTTCTCTTATATTTTCTTCCAGAATTTCTGTTACTTTGGGTTTCACATTTAGGTCTGTTATCATTTTATTTTATTTTATTTTAAAGATTTTATTTACTTCCTTGAGAGAGAGAGAGAGAGAGAGAGAGCACACAAATGAGGGAGATGGAGAAGCAGACTCTCCGCCAAGCAGGGAGCCCAATGCGAGGCTTGATCCCAGCACCCTGGGATCATGATCCGAGCCAAAAGCAGACACTTAACTGGCTGAGCCACCCAGGTGCCCTGGTCTATTATCATTTTAAGTTAGTTTTTTAAAGAAGATACAAAATGAGGATTATGATTCATTATTTTGCGTATGGATATCTAATTGTTCCAACACCATTTGTAAGGCTGTCCCTTCTTCATTGAATTATCTCCGTACTCTTATTGAATATTAATTGATCACATACTTGTGAATCTTTTTCTGTGCTTTTAATTTGATTCTTTTGTCTATATGTCTATACTTTTCTCCAATATTTCCCTGTATTAACTACCACAGCTTTCTAGTAAGTCTGGAAGACATTCAACGTGAGTACTCTAACATTTTTCTATTTCAAAACTGTCTTGGATAGTCTTTCCTTTTCCTTTCCATATGAATTTTATAAATCAACTAGTTGATTTCCATGAAAAATTCTACTGGGATTTGTTTGGAATTGCATCGGATTTATAGATCAATTCAAAGAGATTTGACATCTTAACAATACTGAGTCTTTCAATTCATGAACATAGTATATCTCCATTTATTTCAGGTCTTCCTTGATTTATTTAATTAAGATGGTCCAGTTTTCAACATAAATATCTTTCAGATATTTCATAAGAGTTATACATAAGTATTTCATGTGCTTTGGTTCTATTGTAAATGGTCATGGTTTATTTCAAATTTCAGTTATTCATTGCTAGGATATAAAAATCTATTTTTTTTAAAAAATTAATATTTATCTAGTATCCTGTGAACTTACTAACCTTATTAGTTTGATGAAGTTATCTTGTAGATTTTTTGGGGTCTTCTACATGGAAAATATTGTGTGTGTATGAAGAGAAGCTTTTCTTTCTTACTTTCTTTCTTTCTTTCCAATCTCTATGCCTTTTTTTTTTTTTTTAACCTCACTGCACTGGCTAGGACCTGTAGTGTAATTTTTAAAAAAAGATTTATTTATTTATTGTCAGAGAGAGAGAGAGAGAGCACAAGCAGGGGGAGTGGTAGGCAGAGCAGGCAGAGGGAGAAGCAGGTTCCCTGCTGAGCAGGAGCCTGATGCAGGATTCGATCCCAGGACCCTGGGATCATGACCTGAGCTGAAGGCAGATGCTTAATCAACTGAGCCCCCAGGCATCCCGACCTCTAGTGTAATTTTAAATAAGAATCATGAGTAGCCCTGCTCTTAGATTGAAAGGATTCAGTCTTTCACCTTTAGGTAAGATGTTAATTCTGCAGGGGCTTTTTTGTTTGTTTTGTTTTTGTTTTTATGTGCATGTCCTTTATCAGGTTGAGGAGCCCCATTATATTCTTATTTTGCTCACAGATTTTTTAAATTTTTAATTAATTTATTTATTTTTAATTCCAGTATAATTAACACACAGTGTTATATTAGTTTCAGGTGTACAATATAGTGATTCAACAATTCTATACATTATTCAGTGCTCATGTCCCCTTCACCTGTTTCCCACATCCCCCCACCCACCTCCCCTCTGGTGACCATCAGTTTGCTCTCTATAGTTAAGAGTTTGGCTTTTTTCAGCTCCAGACAAGAGGTCCTTAACCTAGGAGGGTAGAAATATTAGACTGGCAGAAGACCTATCCATAGAAACCTGGCAGGCCAGAAAGGACTGGCATGATACATTCAAGGTGCTAAATGAGAAAAATATGCAGCCAGGAATACTTTATCCAGGAAAGCTGTCATTCAGAATGGAAGGAGAGATAAAGGGCTTCCAGGATAAGTGGAAATTAAAAGAATTTGGGCTCACTAAACCAGCCTGTAAGAAATATTAAAGGGGATCCTTTAAGTGAAGAGAGAGCCCCAAAGTAACAAAGAGTAGAAAAGAACAGAGACAATCTACAGGAACAGCAACTTTACAGGTAATATAATGGCACTAAATTCATATCTTTCAATAGTCACTCTGAATATAAATGGATCAAATCCTCCAATCAGTACACACAGAGTATCAAATTGGATAAAAAACAAGACCCATCAATATGATGTCTACAAGAGACTCATTTTAGACACAAAGACACCTCCAGATTGAAAGTGAGGGGTTGGAGAACCATTTATCATGCTAGTGGACATCAAAAGAAAGCCCAAAGGGGCACCTGAACCCCAATGTTTATAGCAGCAATGTCCACAATGGCCAAACT
The DNA here is from genome assembly GCF_002201575.2 of Neomonachus schauinslandi. Taxonomy (NCBI): domain Eukaryota; kingdom Metazoa; phylum Chordata; class Mammalia; order Carnivora; family Phocidae; genus Neomonachus; species Neomonachus schauinslandi. The sequence goes on along the minus strand of NC_058406.1, from coordinate 179,882,357 downwards.
ATGGAAAGAGCCCACATATCTATCGACAGATGAATGGATAAAGAAGATGTGGTATATATACACAATGGAATATTACTCAGCCATCCAAACAATGAAATCTTACCATTTGCAACAACGTGGATGGAACTGGAGGGTATGATGCTAAGCAAAATAAGTCAGTCAGAGAAAGACAGTTATCATATGATTTCACTCATATGTGAAATTTAAGAAACAAAATAGAAGATCATAGGGGAAGGGAGGGAAAATCAGACAAAATCAGAGAGGGAGACAACCACAAGAGATTCTTAACTATAGGAAACAAACTGAGGGTTGCTGGAGGGGAGGAGAGTGAGGGATGGGGTAACTGAGTGATGGGCATGAAGGAGGGCACGTGATGTAATGAGCACTAGGTGTTATGTGCAACTGATGGATTACTGAACTACACATCTAAAACTAATGATACACTATATGTTAATTAATTGAATTGAAATAAAATAAGTTAAAAACAGAGTTTGGCTTTTTTGTATCTTTTTTTCATTTGTTTTTCTCATTTCTTAAGTTCTATAGCTGAGAGCTATTTTTAAAATCAGGAATAATGTGAAATTTTGTCAAAGCCTGGGGCGCCTGTGTGGCTCAGTCATTAAGTGTCTTCTCAGGTCATGATTCCAGGATCCTGGGATCGAGCCCCGCGTCAGGCTCCCTGCTCCACGGGAAGCCTCCTTCTCCCTCTCCTGTTGCCCCTGCTTGTGTTCTGTCTCTCGCTGTGCCTCTCTCTGTCAAATAAATAAAATAAAATCTTTAAAAAAAATTGTCAAAGGCTTCTTTTTGCATCTTTTCAATGATCATGTTTTCTCTTTTTTAGTCTGTTGATATGGTGAGTTTTCTTGATTGATATTCAGATGTTAAGCTAGGCTTTCATTCCCAGAGTAAACCCCTACTTCGTCATAATGCTGGGATCAATTTGTTAGATTCTTTAAAAATGATTTTTGCCTCTGTGTTCATAAGGGGTCATGGCCTATAGTTTTCTTTTTGGGATTTCTCTCTTTTTTTTTTGGTAATTTTTGTCTTTAAAGAAATTTGTTCATTTTGATGAATTTGTTATGTTTCTTGTTGTGTTGTTCCTAATATTTCCTTCCTACAATTTTCATGTCTTAGTGTCTAAGTAATATCCCCTCTTTCAATCCTGATATTGATAATGTATATCTTCTCTATATTTTCCTGATCAGTCTAATGGCTTATCAAATTTATTGATCTTTCCAAAGAACTAACTTTTGATTTCCCTGATTTTCTGTTTGTCAATATTTTATTTTATTGATTCACATTTGTATACTTATTTTTTCCTCCTTTCTACTTCTTTCTGTTTTGATTTTTTTTTCTAGGTTCTTTTGGTGGAAGCTGATCAGCAATGTAAAATTATTTGGTTAGCTGATAGCACAGCAATAATGTTTCATGTGTAATTAGCATTTTAGACCATAGAGCCCGCCCTACAGACCTGGCAGGATCTTACCTGACTGCTGATCAGCTGGCAGCTACTTCACGTGACCAGAGGATGTGACAAAAGGGAACAAGGAAGGAATACCAGGGATTTAGAGAACATCATATACAGCCCTAAGTAATTGCACTTTTGTTCAAGGCTATTTGATGGATTTGAGTTATAGTAGCACAGCTCTGGCTTCAAGGAGGAGACTAGATGAGAATTGGCCTGAGTAGAGAGGAACTTCACAGGTGGCTCGTGCAGAGATATAAGGATGTGAAAACACATGCCTCAGCTAGAGAAGGGCTGCCAGGATGGAGGAAAACCACAGACTAAGAGGGTTGGAGGGATGGACTTGGTGGCATGGGCAGGGCTGGGTGAAAGACAAGAAAGATGACACCTGGTGACCGGCTCAGGCAGTGGTCAGGAAGAGAACAGATGGAGAATTTAGGAAGCATTGCATACCATGTGATTTGGGGCATCTCAGTTTTAAGCGCTGGTGGAATGTCCAGTTTGAGATGTACAGGGACTATTGGATGAACCAATTTTGCTATTGGGAGAGGGGTCTCAGTGGAGCTATGGAATCTGGATTTGATAGATCCTGTGTCAATAATTGATAAAATTTATTGGAAATTGAGCATTACGGGTCACAGAGGGATTTTCCAGGAATAAAATGTCCTCTGATAGTGGACTCCATTCATGGTCATGGGGAATACATTAGAAAAACATCACATGTTCCCCAGGAAAAAAAAAATAATTTCATGATGAACTTAGTTTTGTGGTGAGAGAATTAATTTCGTGATGCTCTCTGTTTTGAAAGCTGATTTGGCCAGCTGGAAGGAAAGCCTATTAGGAATGGTGAATTCCCTGCTGGAGAATGTACTTCTATGGTTGATTTTTTTATTATTTCCAAAGTAACACATGCACACAGATTTGTTGTTGTGTTGAACCAAACAGAACTGCATGTCTTTAGATCCCATGCCTCACCCACTTTACCTAGGACTTCCCACACCCCGATTCCCCAGAGACAGCCTCTTTCCACACCTTGGGCTCACCATTTTAGCATTTGAGTTCATATACATAAATACCATGCTTATCCTACTATATCATGGTTTCTACATTCACATATATGTATTGTTTTCCATTTATGGTAGAGAATTTAGTTTTCTAAACTCCCTCTGAAGGGCATAATCCTTCTCTTTACCTGAAATTCTCAAGATAATAATAATATCATTATTTTCAGGAAGTCAGTATTTAGGGTTTAAATTAATACAACCATGTAGGCGGCCCTGGATTGCTCAGTGAGTTGTGTCCGACTCTTGATTTGGGCTTGGGTGGTGATCTCAGGGTTGTGAGATCAGCCCTGCATTGGGCTCTGCGCTCAGCATGGAGTCAGCAGTCCCTCTCCTCTGCTCCTCCCTCCCCAACCCCCGCCTCTGGCTTACTCTCTCTCACATACATACATACATAAAATAAAATAAAATAAAATAAAATAACCAAAAATACTGTTCTCTGCTGAGTCAGGTAGTAAATTATAATTATGTTTCTTTTCTTGCATTAATTTCTGTTTTGTGAAAACATTAATGATTTTCTCATTTTATGTGATTAGTTTTTTGTGTACCTATCACTGATTCTTGCCCTAAACCCCAGAAGATCTATAAACTTCTCTCAGTACTATTTCCTATTTGGTAATCAGCTGCACTTACTTACTCACTTCTTATTCCAAAGTTCCGTTTCGAAAATCCCTAGCTCCTTGTTCCCGTCTGTACTGGGGGGTGTGGGTTAGGTTTACAGGTGCAGATGGCCTCGTACTGACTGTGCCTGTAAGCTGAGATTGCTCACTGAGGGTGTAGTAAGTGAGAGGTAAGATGAAAGGAACAAAACTAAGGTAGAAGTTCCTATTTAATCATCCCAGACACAGAAGGGGAGAGAGGGCATCTTCTTTCTAAAGTGTAGTTAATTCTCTTATTTGGGCTCATCTTCAAGAGTTGCAAATTGCTCTGATCACCTTAATTTCCCCTTCATCTTTCTTTTCTAGACTCATTTTCTTGTCTTTCTTAATCCACCTGCAATCATTTTTCTGTAGACTTCACACTGAGCGTAATCTATAATAACCTGCTTTTCTCCTTACACTCTGCAATTGGTTTATTCCTTCTTTCATTCATGTTGTTTACCCTGCTTACTTCCAGACAACCCTTGAAATGAAACATCTTTTTATCTGCTGCTGCCATCTGCTCAGGCTGCTTCCTACTGAGCCTCTGATGCTTGATCACGGAGCACCTCCGTCCATCAGTCCTGCCACCATCCCACCCTGCCTGGGGAAGTGCTCAGCCCTCTGGCATGTGTCACGGTCCCCAGACCCCACAATCCTTGCACATCTATCTGCTCAGTCTATTCCCAGCTGCTGACTCCTGGGTATAGAAGGGTCTATTGACAACTTGCCGGAGGCCCTATCATTTGGGAAAGGAAAAAAATGAATTGTCACCTAGAGAATGGTCCCTCCTCGGTAGAAACTGCAAATCCCCTCTTGTCACTCCCAGATGGGAAGGCAGCATCAGTGTGGAGCCTGCCCATCACTACTCACCTACACGGGTTCAGTGCACGTGTTGTGCTACTTCCCCCGGAGGCTGTGGTTTTAGTAAATGCCTCCCTTATACAAGTTGGGGTGTTCCTTAAGGCAGTGGCAGAACATGATCTATTCATTCCAGCTATGGGTGCAAGAAGAGTCACATAACTCCCTGCTTCCCCAACTTCAAGTAGACTTGGTCCCAGATTAGCTCATCAAAGGTGGTCAGCCTCCACAGTGGCTACAGGAGGAGACTTGACCCCCACTCTAATGCTCCCAAGGGAGTGGTCTATGCTGAAAAGTTCCCTCTGCCTTGCTGAGAAACAGAAAAAATATAAGCAAGCCCTTTTATAAAAAATGAAATGTTGTCATTTATCCTTTAAGTGAAGCAGCAAGGACCTGACATGCTTGCTTTAAATCACCTCCCCAGCAATGTGACCTAGGTGTCTAGAACAACCACAAGATTAAAGCCATAAAATGCAGTCTCCGGCTCTAATTAGCTGAAGGCACTATAAGAAGGTGGATTTTGTAGTCATGGTCAAAGCTAGAGGTTTAATCAGACTCTCTAAATGTGAGCTGAATCTCAAGCAAATTGCTTTTCATATTTTAAAATTCCAAACCCTTTTGTAAGATTTTTTTTTTTTTTTTTACTTAGAAAAGAAAATATCACATGGCAACTGTAAACATCACAGTTCTGGTCTCTTACTTAACAGAAAATTTAAAGCTTGTCTTATTAATCAACCATGGCAGACATGGCAACCAGCCCTCTAGGCAACCTTCTTTTCCCCTCCTGTTTATGGGATTTAATTTGCTTTGTTATTCTTTGGTTAGAGGTGTCTGGCCTCTAACTATTCTCCCTTCATATCTCCCTGACTCTGCTCTTCTCCCTAGACTCTGTCACATGGAGTTTCTTCTTGAAGGAATACAAGCACGTGGGTCCTGACCAGGATGCTAATTAGCCACCTCACTCTGGCTAGCACCTGGAGTTACTGGTGCTGTTCCCACCAGGTACTCTGAGATGCTTATTGAGTTTTAGTGGGGCCTGACTCTTACCTCCTAATGGAACAATCCAAACGGGTTTCTTCTTGACCCTTGTAATTAATGGAGAAACACTTGTATTCTTTGCTGGACCAGAAGCACCACCTGGCTTGTTCATCACTGTATCCATAATGTTGTTAGATAAATATTTGTTGATTGAATAAGTGAATGCATACATGGTTTCCACTTGGACTGGAAGATAAGCGCCCCCAGTTCTTCTTTTTTGTTTTTCCAATGAAGCACTCTTCTGAAAAGTGGTACAGTGGAAAGAATGGAGAGAACACATAGTGTGTGTGTGTGTGTGTGTGTGTGTGTGTGTGTGTGTGTGTGTGTAGTCAGACAAATCTATATCCTAGTGTAGTTCTAGAAATAGAATGCCCAATCAGGGTTGGCCACTGGTAATTTTATTCATTTATTTGTGTACTTGTTCATTCATTTATTAGCATTATGCTTACTAATTCATTCATTTGTTCGTCCATTCATTCATTCATTCATTCATTCATAATTTATCCATTCTTTAAAAAGACTGGTGACTAAGTCTTACTATGTCTCAGCTTCTTCTCTGGGTTTTTTTGCCAAACAGAAAAGGCCACTGTCCTCCTGGAGCTTACATTTGATGGGGAGCTGGGAGGGGTAGACTGTCAAATGGCTATACATAAAATCCATAATATCTAATATGGTGATGGGGATATAGTCATGAGCAAGACAGACAGTCCAGGCTCTCATGGAGCTTATATTCCAAAAGCCAAAGAGACAAAAGAAATCAGTTGACAAAACAGAACAACAGGCAAATATAGTTAGTGCTGAGAAGCAGAGGATGGGTTGGAACAGAGAGTCGGGGCTGTGCATGGGGTGCTTACTTAGGGAAGAATGGGAAGAAGTCTCTTCAAGAGGGCAGCAGTCCTCTTCCTCCTGCCCCTGCCTTTCCTGTCCCATCACATGACTGAACATGGCCCATGGAGCACGTGTAGTGGGTTGCTGGGCCCTCCAGAGCCATTCTGTAGCCTGAGACGTGGCATAACGGCTCTGAGCCTGGCCCGTGCAGTGGGTTTCTGTGAGGATGGAATGACGTGACACAGGTAGAAGCGCTATACAGCCCCTGGCACCCAGTACATGTTCATACATGCTCAGAACCTGGTGCTGATGTGGAGATATGGGAACAGAAGATGATGGGGTGTGCTCTCTGGAACAGCACCTGTGAGGAACCAGGCTGAGCTGAGAGAGAGCTGAACCGGATGCATCCTCAACAGGGGCTCAGCCTACCCTGCAGGGATGCTGGGGGCTGGGATGACTCTTCCGAGTTGGGACAAAGTGGGGCCTCTCCTGAGTTGGGCTTCTGGTGCCCTTGCTGGCCAGGCATTGGATGCTCTGGGGGAGGGGGATTAATCTTTAGCAGAGAGCAATCCTGGAAGAGGCAATTAATTCATGGTGGTTTTGGAGTCAGCATGCAACCTGTTCCCTCTGACTCTGTAATAGAGTTCAGGCTCCTTTCATGACTCCCCACTGCCTCTCCCCCTACACAGTGCCTTAGTCCTATATAGACTGAGCAATTCAAATCAAACATGGAGCATCCCGGAATGTTGGTCATCTTTAAATGTGAGCAGCCTCTTTAAAAAATCCAGCTCCTGGAGCTCAGAACACTCGTACCTTGAAGCAGATGGACAGCCAGGTGGCATCGCTCACTAGGGACTAAACTCTGGGTGCATTCTCTCTCCATCCTTCCTGCTTTCAGTGCTGCCTCCATGTCCCATCATCTGAGGTGATGAACTGCTGAAAATTCATTAATCTATCACCTTTTTTACGTAACATTGACTTATGATTGACAATTTATACCCTCCAGAACCCAGAGGGGATATGGCAGTTCCCCAAGGCAAGGTGGTAGGAGGGGTCTGCCTCTTCACCTTAGGCAGCCTGCAGGTTGGAAGGCAAGGCTGCAGGAGAGTTGGAGGGTTAAGTGTACAGATGTGGTCTGCGGCTTCCAGCTGAGAAAGGGGAGAATTCATATAGCATTAGTTTAAGGCTTTGCAAGGATCTTCCACGAGAGCACCTGGGTGGCTCAGTCTGTTAAGCATCTGCCTCTAGGCTCAGGGCATGATCTTGGGGTTCTGGGATCAAGCCCCGTGTCAGGCTACCTGCTCAGCAGGGAGTCTGTTTCTTCCTCTTGCTCTGCCCCTCCCCGACTTGTGCGTGCGCGCACTCTCTCAATAAATGAATAAAATCTTCAAAAAAAAAAAAAGAATATTCCACCAAATCATTGTTTTGTGGATGTCAACAATAATGTCTTTTGGGAAAAGTGTTCTTTTCCCAAAATAAGGGTGGAAATAACAGCTCAACAAGGATTATTTGGGATTATTTATACAGTACTGTATATAAATATTTTCCAAACGTAGTACAAAAATCATTCTGCAAAACCTACTTCAGAGAATATGTATTTTTCTCTCTTACTCATTTCTTTGTATCACATACTACCTTCTATAGTTTTCACAACAGTTCTGTGACTTAGTTCTGTTTCTAAGTCCCATTTTAAAGATGAGGCAAACTGAGGTTCAGGAAAATACTGTGATTTGTCCAGGGCCACATGGTTCACAAGTAGCAGAACCTGGTCCAGGGCTGGCTTGTGGACTCCAGGATCAGTCCCAGATGTGCTTTGAGGTCGCCCTCAGAAAAGCTTACTCTCTCCATCTTCACATTGGATAATATTATTACTCAATTCACACAGAAGTAAAATGAGTTTTAAATACAAATATAGCATAAAATACATTATTCTCCATAAATGCTAATTACAAGTTTTAGGAACTTCACCAGGCCTAACATCCTCATTTATAAATTCAGACCTTTGGCCCGAATGATTTTTCAGTCTCTTCCAGCACAATAGATCTCTGATTTTGGTAAAATGAGAGCCAGGTGAGGGTTGGGACATAAGCTAAGGTGACCACGTGGAACATCAGGCATGTCGTGTTCCTCCTCTAAGTTTCAGATGTGGCTTTTCTTATGGGATTTATTTTTTTATTCTTTAAAGGTGCATAATATTGTTTTCTCTGACTTCCAGAACTTTCTGGAACTCCATTGTGGTAATAAACATGTAAAGCATTGAATGAAAATACACTGAATTGTGTGTTATAAGCTACTTAAGTTCTTCTCTTCACTGGGGCAGCAAATTACAAGTAATTTAGGTCTGAGCACTCTGTTCAAGGAAGGGGACATGCCAACAGAAGGGACAAACACACTTGGTAAATAGACAGGGATGAAATAAACCTTTCATGAAAATGCAGAAGGGTCTTCAAGACAGAACCTTCATTGCCTGGCTGGCCAACTAACTTCCTGGACAGAGTTCCTCCACCCTGAGAACAAGCAGTGCATTATGACAGAAATGAGAATCATTTCCTTCCGAAGGAATGTTGTTCATGCAAAAAGGTCAGGCAGCTGAGGGGAGGAGTACAAAGGACAAGCTGAAAATTGGAGGGCAGAACTTAAAGGAGGGCTTATGGATATTTAAAAAAAAAAGTAGGACGTGACATACATTAAAGGAAAATAGCATCATGTAAATTTATATGTACAGTATGATCCCAGCCATATATAAAAAAAGCAATGCATAGGGGAAAAAAAGTCCATGAGCAAATTCACCACATATCATTAAGAATGGACAGTGGGATTGTAATAAAATGCAATGACCAAAATTTTCCAAGAATTTATCTATTCCAGACACATCTCACATGTTATCACGTGTATTCTTCAAAACCATCCAGCTGAGTAAAATTCATACTCTGGATTATCAGTGAGGAAACTAATATTTGGGAAGATTTTTGTTGTTGCTGTCTGTGTCTTTTCTTTAAACTTTCATTTTGTGAGAAGATAGGTGTTTTTGGCTTTTGAAAATTTTTTTAAGCTTTTAATTGGCATAGTTGGCATATAATCCTAAATTAGTGTCAGGTGTACAATACAGTGATTCAACAGTTATATACCTTACTAAATGCTCACCATGACAAATGTATTATAATATTATTGACTATATTCCCTATTGTGTACTTTTCATCCCCATGACTTATTTATTTTATAGCTGGAAATTTGTAGCTCCTAATTCCATTTAGTTTTTAAAAATTGACTAATAAATGTATGATGAATCATAATTATTTCAACTTGCCTTAAAGTTTAGAATGAACAAATTATAGAGAATGGATTTTTCCTGATTATTTCTCCATGCCACTGACTTCCTTCCACAACAGCATTGTAGATTTTTCTGTCTGCTTTGCCTTTGTTCACATTTCTTTTCAACTGTTGCTGTTTGTAGAAGTGAATCCTTTACTCTGTTCCCTTGTCCACATCTTCACACTCCTGCATTTTGTGATTTATAATCCATAAGCTGTGGACGCCATTCCTTGAGTAACCCTACAAATTACACACAGATTCTGTTTCTGTGAAAGGGCTCAGTGAGTGGGGGAAATGGAGGGAATTTTGCCTTATCCCAGTGGCCATCCTGCACCCCAGCATGGAGCTTTGCCTAGGCAGGTCCTCTGCTTGCCATTGTGAAGCCCTCTCTTCCAGAATCTTCCCTGGTTAGCTCAGAGAATATGCACCACCTCTGTCCCTTGGCCTCTTTCTCTCCCCAACCCAGAGCCCTCCTTCTCTTCTTCTCCAGATACTGAAGGTCGTTCTCACAGAATCTCTGACTGCATGAAAAGAGAATCAATCAGTGCATGACTGTAACTTTAAAATAATAAAATAATAGCATTTTTAAACTAGCGACATACACTGGTCTGGGTAATTTACACATATTATTTAATTTAATCTTTTTAATGATCCTAGGAGGTAAACACCATTGCCACCTCTATTTTACAAAGGATGAAATGGCACAGAGAAATTAATTAATTCACCATGGTAACACTGCTGGCAGGTGGTGGTACTTTTATATCCATTCAATTATATGTAATTTGACTCCTATATTAACATTTCCTTAACCAATACAGCAGTGAGAGGAAGTTATCCGGGAAGGAAGAAACAAATGTTCTCAAGCCCCACCCCCCCTAATACCAAATATCAAGGCCAGGCTTGGTGAGCCTGAGTGACAACAGTGCATCCTAAACATTAGAAGGCCATGTGCCAACAGCAAGAACCTGGCTGTGAAACATTAACAAAACTAATGTCCCCATAACTGCAGTTGCTAGAGGTGTACTTTCTTTGTTGTTGATTTTTAACGTCATTGTACTGAGGCTAGAGAAAATACTCAGTGTGCTACTGATTCTTTGGCTGATGGCCATTTTTTGTCCAAGGGGGCTAATGAAGAATGTGTGTTCTCTCCGTGACACCACTCTCTCTGCCTGTCCTATAAAGCTAGTCTGTGTGTGTACATTAAATCAAGTTAACACTCCCTGCTTGGGATTCGATGTGCTTCCATAGATGTGCGTCCATGTCTCTCACCAACTTGGGAATCCACAGCCACGGCTGGTATATCACCATTCTCTCTAGTCCCTCCCTCCCTGGCCCTTCTTGAACTCCTGTTAGGAATTTGTTGGACTTGCTCTTTGTTGTGTCTGTATCTTCTGACCTCTCTTTTTTATTTTCTCCACGTTGTTTCTCTGTGTTGCATTCTGGGTAAATGTATGCAGTCCTATCTTCCAGTTTACTAATTATTTCTTCAGTTGTATACATTTGGGCTGATGTGTCCACTGTGACTCGAATTACTGGGAGTATATTTTTCATTTCTGCAAATGCTATTTGCTTTTCTACAAAAATATCTGGCCTTTTTAAAATAAGATCTTGACTCTATCCCACTGGTTTAGACATTTGTAATTAAAAAAATTTTAGGGGTGCCAGGTGGCTCAGTTGGTTAAGCGTCTGACTCTTGATTTCAGCTCAGGTCATGATCTCATGCCCCACCCCACCCACTTAAAAAGAAAAAAAAAATTTTTGAATGTATTTATTTTTCGTCTATTTCAGTAACATTATTAACTTAAGTTCTGGGGAGTCTCAATATCTTGCTGGTTTGTGTGCTTTATGTTTGTTTCTGCTACTCTCACTCTCCATGGCTGTATCCTCCCTTGTTTTGTAATTTTTAATCTTGAGTTCATTCACTAATTGCATCTCTGGGAATCCTGAAGAACTGGATTGAGAATGCCCCTCCCAGAGAAGACTGGGAACATGTGTGTCCTCTGGGACATTACAAGTCTGCTCCTGTTTTTGTGTTAATGTTTAAAGTTTGGAAATCCTGGAGTATGCAGGCAATTGGAGACTTGAACCCATCATGTCAGAGCTATGCAGCCACATGGCAGATGCTTTGTGGGTATGTAGTGAGTGTAAGAAGGAGTGAGGAAAAAGAATGAAGCCATGCATTATTTCCATGGTTCCTTTGAAAATCATTTGCCAAAATTAAGCAAGTGGTTTTGTTTTTTTTTCTTTTTTTTTTTTTAAATTGAGAGTAATCCTGGCTCCGGGCACGTGGGTGGCTCAGTTGTTAAGCGTCTGCCTTCAGCTCAGGTCATGATCCCAGGGTCCTGGGATCGAGTCCTGCATTGGGCTTCCTGCTCAGCGGGAAGCCTGCTTCTCCCTCTCCCACTCCCCCTGCTTGTGTTCCCTCTCTCGCTATCTCTCTGTCAAATAAATAAATAAAATCTTAAAAAAAAAAAAAAAGAGTAATCCTGGCTCTTCCAGAAGGCATGTTCTCTAAAGGTGTTTAAGTGTTGATGTTTTGTAATTCCTAAAATCAGTATTGACTAAATCAGAATTTACATATTCCCCTCATTCATCATAAAACACTGGAATTAAATGGGAGTTCAGAGGTCACACAGACCGCCCCTCCCCCTGCAAGGGTCACACTGCTTCTCCAAGGCCAAGCATTTGCCAGATTGCTCCCAGGAAAAGATTTGAATTGTTCATATTGTACAGCGAATTGGAAACAAAAAAACGTGAACAGAAAAAAAAAAGCTTGCGGCACACATGTGCCTTACCCAGTGAGACTTTGTACCTTAGATCACTGATAAAACCATCCTGACAACGTATTTTCTCCCCAACGGCCTCGCTGTGGATGGCCTCTTCCCTACTAAAATGAGAGGATCGTTCTAAAGTAGCACATAATGTGATTGAATAGCCCACCAGCCTCAGGCTTAAGGATTTCAAAGGATTCAGTTCCAATTCACCACACAAGCAGGGCATTTCAATGACTCTGGAAGTTTTATTTGATCTTCTTAATGTTTGCTGATTCTTGAGGTGCAGACCATTTTTATTAGTCCTGTCTCATCTTAGAAGCACAAAACCAATCCTAGGGCATAAGTGACTTGGGTTTTCACCAATCTGTTATCCAGAGCACTTTTCCTCCAGCAAGTCCCAGAAGCATTGGGGAAAAGACAGCATTGGAAGTTTGCTAATGAGTGAGTCAGCCCCTCTTCAACCTGCTCCTGATTCTTGGTTGGGAGACTTCGTTTCCCTAAACAAGTCACTCTCTGGGGCCACGTGGATCAGCCAGCACCAAGCATGACATTTCCATTTGTATCCATGGGTTTCCCCTGGCCTGAGGGATTATTTCTGTGATTGTGTCCAGGATGGGCTCCTGCTCTTGGAGGAGCTGCTGCCCTGCAGCCTCATGGGGTGTGAGCGTGAGGAGGCTTGCTGAGGGGCTCTCGGGTGCTCTCTGGTTAACTTCAGAAGGACTGGCCACCACACCATGCTGAGAACAGCACCCCAGCCACCGAGCCTGAAAAATGCTGCTATGGAGGCCCCAGAGCTCTTCTGCTTCTACAGAAAATCCTTTTGAACATTGCTTCTAGGAGTTAAGATGGAGCACAAACTGCCCTTGGGTTATCGGGGATCTGGGATCCCTGTGATCTCTGTGATCTCCTGATCTCCCATAAGTTTTGGGACCTGGAAGGTGAGATAACCTGACAATTCTGAGCTTCAGTTTCTTTCACCTGGGAAACACAACGACTTACACCTGATGTCTCAGAAATGAGCTCAGACACTGAAGTTCTGTGACTCTGGTTTCATCATTTGATACTTGGGGATACTAAGCCTTGAGGACTAAAATGTCTTGTCTAAAGTCACAGGGTCTGTATGTGACAGAACTGAGGCCAGGGGCCCAGTCCCCTCACCTCCAGTCCCTTCCTGTTGCAGCCGACTCCCCTGCAAACCCAGGAGCAGTTTTGTCACCTTCTGTGGCAAAGGGAGGAGTTTGGAGCTGCAGAACAGAATTATTCATCTTTTCTTCATATTAAACTTTGTCAGTGTTGTGGATTGGTCACCATACACTAATTCCCCTGGTCAGCTCCATTTGGGGTCCTGGTGATGCCACTGTGGATGGAGAGAGGGGCACCCCTCCTTCCCTTCCCTTCCCAAATCCTCAGATGCCTGAGCTCAGACATTCCCACCTGTGCGGTAAGCACTGACAAAATCACTCGTCTCTCAGTGTTGAGATCAAGAGCTGATAGCATTAAAATGCACTGGTCATTTGATTAAAAACCTACAGGAGGTCTGGTGCATTGAGAGAAGAAAACTCTTGTCTGGAAGTTCTGGGTTCCTGCTCCATTTGCTACTGACCAGGTGGCCCTGTGCAAACCATTTCACATCTTTGACTTTACACATCCTATCTATCAAATCAGAAATTTGCAATTAACAATCTCCAGGTTCTTTCATGGTCTAAAAAAGGGTTTCTTGGGCACCTGGGTGGCTCAGTTGGTTAAGTGTCTGCCTTCAGCTCAGGTCATGATCCCAGGGTCCTGGGATTGAGTCCTGCATCAGGCTCCCTACTCAGCAAGGAGTCTGCTTCTTCCTCTTCCTCTGCTGCTCCCCCTGCTCATGCTCTGTCTCTCTCTCTCTCAAATAAATAAATAAAAATCTTTAATAAAATAAAATAAAACAGGGTTTCTTAACCTTGGTGCTATTGAATTATTGATAATTCTTTGGCTGGATAATTCTCTATTGCAAGGACTGCTTTATGCTGTTTACCAGCACCCGGGCTTCTCCCCATTGCACTGACACTGTCCATCCCCCAAATGTTCTGATAACCAAAAAAAATGTCTCTAGGTGCTGCCACATGTCCCCTGAGGGACAAAAATCTGCCCCACTGCAAAGCATGAGTCCGAAGTAATGTAAAACTATAATTTGTGCATTTTCTCCAGTACACTGTTATTTGGGGTATATAAATTAAAAGAAAAACAGTCCCCAAATTTCTCTTTCATTAACTTTGCCAGATTTTTATGTAGAGGGTTGGAAGGACTTTCAGAAGTTTATTGCCTGGGATCTAGACGTATGAAGCCATTATCTACTTTAGATAACACCTGGATTAATTGTACATTGATGAGTTCAAAATCCTCTCATCAGAGGTTAGGCTAAAGGGGCAGAACATAGAAGAGATAAATCAGAAGCGGCACGAGATGGAGGAAATGCTGCCAGGAAGCGCGCTTCTCCACCTGTTGCGTGTCCCACCTGGGCTGTTGCTCACTCTCTGGACGGCCCTTCCAAATGCTGTCTGTGAGGATGCCATGTGTTGTTGAGGGTTCATCTCACATACCATTTGTTCCTCGAAGCCTCCAGTGATGCCTGCTTGCAGAAAAATTTTATTTACTTCTGGGGACCCATGTAAATGTGTTTGCTTTTCCACAGTCAGTGTTTATCATGATCCCATGCCATCCCATGTCAGAGATCCCAGAGATCGCTGTGTTCTGCCCTCACCTGGAATGGCCCTGTCTCATCTCTCCTAAACATGCTCCAGTCCGGGACCTAATTTTCTGCCTTGCCAGATAATCCCCTCCTCTCCATTCTGGCCGTGCTGAGGTCAGTCCCAGAGCTCTCGTGAGAGTGGTCTTCCTGACCCAAACCTCACTCCTCCGGACACAACTGCCCAGTTCCAGACCATTTCTCCCCATACCTCTCACCCACCCAGGCTTCAGCATTTGTAGATGCGGTTCCCTTTCTTCGACAGCCATTCTTATCTTGTTTCTTTGGAGAACAGCTTCTGCTCTTCACAGTTCAGCCCCACATCACCTCTTCTGTGAAACCTTCCTGGATCACACCATTTCCCCAAACCCAGACATTTCCCCAAACTTGGCCCTTCCCTGTGCCTCCCAGAGCAGCTCTATCAAAGCCCTCACACGGCGTCCTCCTGTCAGCAGGTCTCTCCTTCCACCGCGGGGCCCTCAGTCTGGAGTGCTGGCCCTCCCCCTGCCTCTAGTTTGGTTAGTGTTCCCACAAACGAACTCTTTGCTCCAGATTTACTCCCCAGGGAAGCCAGTCCTGACATGTGCACCAACCGTGCACAGTAGGTGCCCCTATGGTGTGCTCTCTGGATTCTAATTATTAATTATCTGTCTCCTTCATTAGACTTTAGCCTCTGTGATGCCAAGGACAGCACCTGTTTTGATTATGATAGCAATTTTTATAGATCTCTGTTGCATCTGTTCTTAGTAGTGGACTTTGGGCTTTGTGGGGCAGAGGCTGGGCTTTCTCATCTGGTAGCCAGTGCCTGGCCATTAATAACTGTTACTAATCCATCAATGTTACTATTTTCATTCCCACTTTACAGGTGAGGCAGCTGGGCCTGAGGGAGATCAAATAATGTGCCCTGTTCACATCCCGAAGTCCTGCTCCTATCTACTGCTTTATGAAGTCTCTGAGGGTAAGGACATACATAAAGGAAATGCCCCAGAACCCTCTGATGCAAGTGGCTGGAAACAGGGCTTATTGGTTAAAGGGATAAATTAAAGTGGCAAGTAATATAAATATTCAACGGGAGCGCCTGGGTGGCTTGGTCGGTTAGGGTCTGACTCTTGATTTCGGCTCAAGGTCATGAGCTCAGTGTCGTGGGATCGAGCCCCATGTTGGAGCGTGGAGTCTGCTTAAGATTCCCTCTCTCTCCCTCTGCCCCTCCCTTTCTAAAAAAATTAATTAAAAAATAAAAATATTAATAGGTTAAACATTTTATCTGAAATATATGAATATAATGTTAATATAAATACACATATATTTACCAACTGTGATGCAGACCAAGGCTGTTGCTTTGAGGTTTCTCTGCTCAAGCTCTGTCTTGTCTTTCTTGCATAAAAGATCCCCTACTCTTTCCAGTTTTTTTTTCTTTAGAGTGGAGAGAGAATTTCAGACACTTGAGCTCCAGTCTCAATGCACACATCTAGATTTTATGAGCCTGCCTCCCACTTTTGTCTAGTTATAACGACTGCATGTAATTTTCCAGCAATTTTTAAAGCAATATATATTATTTTTTAAAGTCTTTGCAAGGTGCAGAGTTTTTCATCATAGTTTTCTTAGAAGCATTATCTCTTTCTGCCTTCACATGTCTTTGGCTTATAAAACAGTTTTCAGAAAAATATGAGGATTCTTAGCACACGGTCGACCTGTTGGGAGTAGTAAAGGATCCTAGGTGAAAGCCCGCTGTGGGCGAGAGCTCATCCTGCTGACAGCTTCAGTCTAGAATGCTTTACAGGGGCGGAGGTTATATTGGTTAACCAGACAGCCATTTAAATAGACCAAGTTCAGGAGGGCTGTTGCTATAAACGTTTCCAAGATTCAATTAAATAAAGCTGAGAAGTATAAACATTTATGGGTAGTGACAGTCCCTGAGCACTGCAGCTCACAGGTGCCACAAGGAAGACGTCTGAACAGAAAATAGAACAAAAACATGATATAAGGTAACTCATCCCCTCACCGTCTAGATCTTGCGGTCTTTATGGTTCATTGCAGAGATGTGTTCCATGCCTCTACACACAAAATGTCTCCGGCATCTCAGCCTGCAGTGCCCGGTGAAGACCTGTGCTTTACCTGTGGTCACCTTGCCACAGCCAGTCTGCAGTTTCCAGTGATGATAGGGAAGATAGATGCAGCCAGCGTGCTCCCTTAGCATCTCACGTCATATTTGATAGGGGAAGTCATCATCTTTGGCCAAGCATGTTGCTTTGGGTCTGAGTACGGGGGGCCTGTATGAAGGGAAATGGACACCATCCCACACAGCCCCAAATGCTGAATCACTATTAGCTGGGGACAGCCCTGATGTGGAGGAGGCTAGCTGAAAAAAATAAACCATGGGGGTGGGAAAGGCCATTATTCCCCTTGTTACCTAAGAGGCCAGCCCCCTCCAGCACACTCATGGTGCTTGGAAATTCTGTGAGTCTCCAGAGCTCCAGCCCAGGAGATGGTTTTGGAACTGTCCAGAGCTGGCCCCATATTGGTATGGAATTGGCTGGACCTTGTTTCCCAGCACATCCTGGAACCATCTCATACGAGACAACATGCTGGGTTTTAAAAGCCTGGGTAGCAAACCACATCCAGAAAGCCAAGACAGGGAGATGCCAGAGGACTGAGGGAGGATGGGAGGATTGTGCTTCCAGGCACACCTGTGATAGATGGAAAGGAAGATGGCGATCTGCGGGCCCCACCCCCCCCATGTGGGTGGAGGCAGGTCTAGATCAGTATAGCTATTGATTATGACTACTGTTGGGACCTCATGTTTACACCTGGAGATTTGTATCCTACAAAACAGGGCTAACACAATTATGAAAAATGTAGCAGTAGATGATTATGAGGTGATTAACCAGTTAACAATTGTCCCCTTTCTCAAAATGGCTGCCCGCCTGGGAGAGTGAACATCTAGGCCATTCAGGGCTGTAGTCTTCAGCAATTGGTGGTTAGATCAGGTGTAGACCTCTGACCCAAGTGTGGTAACTCACTTCCTCTGTTGGCAATTTGGAATTGGGTGAGTGATGTGGGTGGTCAGCACAGAGAAGATGGTATTGTGGGAGCTGTGGAGTGGCCATTGTTGTCCCTTTATGGACCCAGAAGGGTTGAGGAAACCAGTCTATGGAAGCAGTGACGATGAGAGATGGTGAGAGGTGGAAAGAGACTTTTCTGTGAATTCTTGATGCATTTCAGTATCTGATTTCCAGAAACTTCTTCAAACCTAGTTTCACTCCTGACCTTGATTTAAAAGACAATGTTGTTTTTTTATAATTCACCTGATTTCTGTTTACAGTGTTAACAAAAGTGTTAAAATTATAAGCAATTCCATATTCTAAATGTTTACTATGTGCCAGATAATTACTCTAAGTGGATTATTATGGACTGAAATATGCCCCACTTCAAATTCATATGTTGAAGCCCTAACCCCCAATGTGACTATATTTGGAGATAAGGATTTTAGGAGATAATTAAGTCTAAGTAAGATACTAGGGATGGAGTCTTAATCTGATAGACTTAGTGTCCTTATAAGAAGAAGACCCATGCACACTAACTAAAGAAAGTCCAGGTGAGGACACAGTGAGAAGTTGGACATTTTCAAGCCAGAAAGAGTCTTCACCAGGAACAAATCAGCCAGCACCTTCATCTTTTACTTGATCAGCTCCAGATCTGTGAGAAAATAAATTTCTGGTGTTTAAACCAGCTGGGTGTTCTGTTAAGGAAGCTTGAGCTAATACACTGACTCTTCATTATCTCATTTAACACCCTCATCCATTTGTTGAGAGCAGATCATCTTGCTTCGCAGATGGGAGACAGAGGCTCTGAGAGGTTCATTAACTTGTTTGAGTTCATCCTACAGAAGTAGGATTTGAGCCAGGTCTTTCTACCCCAAAGCCTCGGCTTATTAATACTACTGCTCCTCTCAGGAATTGGATCCCCAAACAGCCAGCTCCAAACTCAGACTGTTTCTCAGAAATGACACTAGCCACTAGTGAGAGAAGAGAGGTGGATCCGAGTGGAGAAACATGAGGGGTCCAGCATGGCCTCCACGAGTAAAGACCATGGGTGAACAGAGAGGCCATTGTTATTTCTGAGTGGGAATTCCCCATTTCTGGTCAGTTTCTTCACTTGCCGGAAGGAAGCTGCTGCAGGGGCAGTGGATGAGGATGGCCTCCAGCCCCGTGGTCCTGCAGTGCAGTGAATTTGCATTCATCCATGTGTGCCTCAGAACTTTGGCCAGAATTCTGGCTGCAGGGAAACAGCCCTGCAGTAGACTCAGCTTCAGGGCTGCCATCTCTGCCTCAGGCGGAACATTTCCACCAGCCCAGCGTTTCCCAGAAGCAGCGGGAGGCAGATGTGCTCACAGGCAGAGGATGACAGCCTCATAAATAAGCTCAAAATGTCAGCTCAGGACAGGCACCAACCTAAGCTAGAACAGTCCTCTTGCTTTTCCTCCAAGATGTTTTTGTTTTGTTTGTTTGTTTGTTTTTAGGTAGGCTCTATGTTCAATATGGGGCTTAAACTCACCACCCCAAGCTTAAGGGTCACATGCTCTACTGACTGAGCTAGCTAAGTGCTCCTCCTCAAAGATGTGGGGTTTTAAGAAGATTTATTTATTTATTATGACAGAGAGAGAGAGCAGGGGGAGGAGCAGAGGGAGAGAGAGAATCTCCAGCAGACTCCCTGCTGAGCATAGAGCCTTGTCACGGGGCTCGATCCCAGGACCCTGAGAACATGACCTGAGCCAAAATCGGGAGTCAAGTGCCCAACTGACTGAGCCACCCTGGCACCCCCCACAAAGATGTTTTTAATTTCAAATTTTGAGATAATTATAGATTTACATTCAGTTTTAAGAAATAATACAGAGAGATCCCATGTCCCCTTTCCCTCGGTGGTAACATCTCACACAACTATTGTGCAACATCACAACCAGGATGTTGACATTAACACAGTCCTGATCTTACTCAGATTTCCCGTTTTTCTTCTACTCGTGTGGTTGCTTAGCTCTGTGTAATTTTAGCACCTGTGGGGGTTTTGTGTACTCCGCCCCAGTGAAGGTACAGAATGGTTCTGTTGCCACAAGAATCCCTCCTGCTGCTTTTTAGAACCACATACACTTTTGTTCCCCACTCCCCCACCCCAGCCCCTACAACCAACCACTAATCACATCTCCATTTCTGTAACTTTGTCATTTCAAAACTATTATATAAATGGAATCATAGAGTGTGCAACCTTTTGAGATTGGCTATTTTTTTTTTTAAGATTTTATTTATTTTTTAGAGAGTGAGCGAGAGAGAAACAGCATGAGAGGGGAGAGGGTCAGAGGGAGAAGCAGACTCCCCGCTGAGCCGGGAGCCTGATGCGGAACTCGATCCCAGGACCCTGGGATCATGACCTGAGCCGAAGGCAGACGCTTAACCATCTGAGCCACCCAGGCGCCCGAGATTGGCTATTTTTTATACAGCATAATTCTCCAGAGATCCAACAAGGTGGTTGTGCATATCAATAGTTCTTCCCTTTGCATTTCTGAATAGCATTCCATGGTAGGGATGGCCCATGGTTTGTTCAATCCTCTTTCATTCAAGGCCATCAGAGTTGTTTTCAGTTTTGAAATATTATGAATAAAGCCGATAAAACATTCATGCATAGGCTTTTTGTGAACATATGTCTTTAGTTCTGTAGGATAAATATTCAGGAGTGCAAGTGCTAGATCGTAGAATGCAAGCCCCATGATGATGGGGACTGTGTCTTTGTTATTAACAGAAGTATGTCCAGGGCCTATCTTAGTGCCCAACATAGAACCAGTAATCATTAAATTTTAAAGATCAATAAGTATGTATTAAATAAAAGAATAGACTAACTTTCAGTAATTTTTGAAGATTCATTTTGGGTTTTATCTCCTCCAAAAGTCTTCTGCACATCCCAGGAAACACTTTGCTTCTCTGTCGAAATTTGGATTCTGTATGAAATTACCTGTTTATGTGCCTGTGTCCTCCTATAGATAGTGACCTCTTTAAGGAACAGGGTTTTCCTGTTTATCTGTGTAGCTGTAACACTTAGCACATTGCCTGTCCCATAAGATATGATCAATAAGTAAATGTTGAAGGGGAAAATAACCCACTAGATTACCTGTCTCTTCCTTAGACACATTGCTCCCCCTGGAGCCATCAGGATCTCTTCTATTTCTGTAATTTTATAACCTGGGATGAAAGAACACAGACATTTCATAGAGGAGCCAAACCTTGAGTGGCAGGAAGCTGCTTCTGTCTTCGAGGGGTGGCATGATTCATATCATTGGCGTATTTATCTCTACATTGCTCTCTGTCACTTTCAAATAACAGTGGAAAGGGGAAAAGAAAAACTGATGTTAAAATCTGTTGCTTGTTCTTCAGGGCTATGAAAAGATTAAACAGATGGAGGTTATAGGTGTCAGTTACCTCTCCTCATGGTTTCTAGAATGTGAACTATAAATCAGTGAAAGAAATCTGAGTCAAATAGGTATTGCCACATGTATTCTTTTGTTACCCAAAGTGCATGACTCCTTGCCAAGTGCATGGAGAATGAAGCTGAGCTGGGGACTAAATGGGGGAAAAACAAATATTTTCAGCCCAGCAAACTCAGGATGAAAGACCCCCAGGAAAAGACTGATCTGAACTTTATTCTTGGTGGCAGCCAGAGAAATAGGAAAAGAGGAGACAGAGCCTGGGCCAAGACCACCAGAAGGAGGCCCTGGGTAGTCTGCCTACTACAAGGAGCCTGGAGGTATAAAAGGAGCGTGCAATGCCTAAGTGATGGCAGAGGCAGAGAAAGAGAAGACAAGTGAAGGGTTAGAAATTGGAACTGGGACCTCCTGAATAAGGCCTGACCGGTCCAAGAGTTTCCAGAGAAAATGATTCTGCTCACCAGCAGCAAACAAAAAGAACAAGAAAGATTGTCTACGGAAGAGGAGAAGACTTCCAAAGTCCTGATTCACATGTGTGTTGGATTTCAATTTATCTTTTGTTTGCTCTACTTGTGCAGTCTGGGGAACAGAAACTAAGAAACTAGGCACATCTTGGGTTGATAGTACTTTTGGGTAGCTGATGGAAGCACATGAATACCCCTGTGGTGGTGCACATCTAGACCCCAGTTTTTTTCAGTTTTGGTTATATAAGGCCAAATATTTATATAAATATATATGTATTCCTCATATACAAGGATTCTTTTTTTTTTTTAAGACGTATTTATTTCTTTATTTGAGAGACAGAGAGAGATAGAGAGAGCATGATGAGCTGGTGGAGGGCCAGAAGAAGAGGGAGAGAATCTCAAGCAGACTCCCCACTGGGTATGGAGCCTGCTGCATGGCTCAATCTCTTGACCCTGAGATCATGACCTGAGCCAAAACCAAGAGTTGGATTCTCAACCAACTGAGCCACCCGGAGGCCCCCTAGACTTCCAAGGATTCTTAAAGGTAAAGCCTCTCAGAAGATAAGCTCACAACCCAAAACAACAAGACGCGGGAGGATGTGTGTCACCATGGGTGTGACTCAGCAGACAGGATATCAGAATTAGGTTCTCTAAAGCTACAGACTTCAAACTGTTAAGATACAAAATATAAATTGTGCATTAGAAATGTTGAAAGAAACAAAAAATGAAAAACATGAGACAGAAATAATATACCATGAATAAAGCTCCAGGCATGTTTAAAAAGAACAAATAGATCCTCTAGAGAAGAAAACACGATCGTTGAAATTAAAAAAGTATTTTAGGCAATGCGAAGAGCAGTGGATTAGACATAACTACGGGAATTTTACAGATAGAGCTGAAGAAATTAGCAAGAGTGTAGAACAGAGAGACAAGGAAGTTAAAATATGAAGGAGAGCGAGAAGAAAAGCAGAGTAGAAGGAGAAAGTTTAGCTTAATCTAATTGTTCCAGGAAAAGAAGAACAGAGGACATTGGAGGAAAACATTCTTTAGAAGAATTGATGATAAAATTCACAAACACCAGGTGTAGGGAGCCGACCTGATGGGAGAGGAATCTATGTTTAGGCTCTTTATAGCCAAACTGCTGTACATCAAGGATAAAGATAAAAATCTTAAAGATAACCCGAGAGAAATGTCAGATTACTAAAAAGGGATAGCAGTTCGACTCATAGTTTTCTCTAAGGGAGCCAGAAGACAGTGAAAAAAAAAAAAATCTCTTCAAAGTGCTGAGGGGAAAAACTACTCCTATAACATTTCATGCCCAGCATTATTATTATTCCAGAGTGAAGGTGACATGAACCGACTGTCACCGAAAGAACTGTGAAAATTATAGCTCACAAAGAAAAAACCTGACCTGAGAGAGAAAGCCTGAGAAGCAATAAAGAAGTGATGAAAGGAAATTATATGTGGGCAAATCTATGTCAATACTGATGATCTAAAACAACAATAATGGTAGTTAAAATTGGCTTGGGCAAAGCAAGGTGAAACTAAAATACCCAACATTTTATATATATATATATATATATATATATATATATATATATATATGGAAGGAGATGAACTGGTTTTTGCATTTTGTGATAGAATAGCAGAGATATGATTAATTTTATATTTTATTAATTCACTATGTAGGTGAAAAATTTAAGAGAAATGACTGAAAGAAAACACATGCAGTGTATATATTTGAGAGCACTATAAAGAATAAAAACTAAAAATAAAAATGTTATTTTAATAGAAAATAAAGCAAGAAATAAGGAGAGCAAATCATAGAAAAACAAGTTAAGTAGAAAGCAAAACACAATAGTAGAAATAAGGCCAAATATTTATATAAATATATATGTATTCCTCATATACATAAGGGCAATAAATAACAAAATAAGATAATAGAAATAAGTTCAAATATATCAGTAATAACAAAAGCTTATTCAATTATTCACTCATTTATTCTTTCAACTAACTTCTTGTTAATAGCCTACTATGTGATTGGCCTGCTCTAGTAATGGAGAAAAGTTACTAGGTATTACGTATTTCCAGATAGGATAAAAAGCCCAGTCTAGTAATATATAATGTAACAGAGACTGATTCAAAAGATGCGTGAACTCAAAAGGTGAGGGATGAACAAACCTATACAGGCAAACCAAAAACAAAAGAAAGATATTGTTGTTATAATGCCATTAGACAAAATTAGCAGAGACACATATTATAATGTAGCAATAAAAGCTTCAACTTTGCAGAATATTCACAATTCTAAACTTGTATGCACTTGATAATGTATATATCTTGTATATATGTATATTTTAAAGATTTTATTTATTTATTTATTTATTTATTTATTTATTTATTTATTTATTTATTATTTGAGAGTGAGCACGAGCGTGTGCACGAGCTGGGGGAGGGGTAGAGGGAGAGAGAAGGAGAGACTCTCCAGCAGGATCCGTGCTGAGTGTGAAGCCCGACATGGGGCTCCATCTCATGACCCTGAGATCATGCCCTGAGCTGAAACCAAGAGTTGGATGCTTAACCTGACTGAGCCACCCAGGAGCTCCATAACTCAAAATATATTTTAAAAATGGACAGAATTACAAAAATGCATGTACAAGTCCAGATTAATAGTGGGAAGTTTTAATATCACTTTTTAAAATAAATGATATTTGAGGAGAAAACATTGTGTAAGAGTATAGAAGATTTAAACAACATAATTTATGAAATGATCTACTGAACATATAAAGAAACCTTGTATCCAAAAATTGGAGAGTTCACATTATTCTCAATATACAGGGAACACTTATGAGTATTCCCAATCCATCAGGCTATAAAGGAAAATCTTAACAATATTTCAAAAGTTCTTTAGCAAACACATCATTTTTATAAATTTGATTTAATTAATGTATAAATGAAAATAATTGTACATTTGAGAATTTAATACAATTCCTAAATAACTAATGGGTCAAAGAATAAAATACAAGAAAAATAAGGAAACACTGAGGACCAAAATGTGATTTAAATACTGCCAGAAAACTGAAATGGATATAAAATTGTGCCTAGAAGAAAATTCATGTATTCATCCATTCAATTTTTATTATGTGTCCATGCTTATTTGAGTCCATTCAAAAGCAGTTAAGATACATCAGTGAACCAAATAGACAAAAATTCTGCCTTCAAAGAGTTTATATTTTAGTGGGTGGACAGTTATCATGGGAGGGCATTCATCATGACTATATTTCCAGGTCATTAACTATAGACTAAAAGTCTCATTTTCAAAAGCCTGCATGGGATTACTTAGTATGCTTATTCATAACATTGTTTTAGTTGTTTAAAATATTTGCTGTCACTCTAAGTGGTATCTACGGAGTGCCTCTCTGCTCCCCTCCCTGAAGGAGGAGATTTTAATCCTGCTGCTATTAGGTCCATCCATAGGACTTGTTGTTGCCCGTTGTGTTGTGTATTGAACTGGGAAGCGTATATGCCAAGCAGAACCTTCATGAAGCATCACTTGTTTCTATGCCTGGTGTTTTGTTTTTGCCATAGCCCACCGTATCTCTGATTGAAGCTGCTTCTTCAGCCTGGATCCTGGAACAGAAAGTCTGAAGAGCAGAGCCACATCCTACTCACATGGACATGAATATGAACAAAATCTTTGTTTTGCTTTGCTTTGTTTTAAGCTACCAGGACTTTTGTGATCATCTGTTACAGTTGCATACCCGACTGAAAGCTGACTGATGCAACATATATCAAAAGACATTCAGCTGTTTTGCTATGATAAACTTATAGATTATGTCCATTTTCTACACTTCAAAAACCATGGCTTTTAAAATACAAATACTCTTCTATGTAGTTCTTTTTTGGGCTCATTTTAGAAACATTCTTCTTGTAGTTGCAATTGTAGTAAAAGGCGGGAGACTCTAAGTGAGAACTCCAGCTCTGCCAATTTCTTGCTGTGTAGCATTATTTAAGATTCTAGGCAAATAGAAAAGATACTTGGCTTCTCTGACCCCTTAGTTTTTCTCCTTGTGAAACTGAAATGGGGATAATCGTGATAACAACAACAACAATAATAATACGTCTTTCATGAAGAGGTTGTAGAGGTGAGAGACTATACAATAAAAGCCATTCAAAAATTGTGATGTAGATGTGTCAGTTACTGGAGATTCTTTTCTGAGTCACACTGTGGAGCTCTGTAAATGCTGGATGAATGGCCGTGTCTCCTATATAAATCTTCCTGTGAAATCATGATGCTTATAATACTTAAAGGTGATGTTTCCATCACAGTCAAGGGCTAAGTTATCTGGGGAACTTGAGAAGCTAGTTAATTCCTCTGCCTTCCTATGAATCATTCTGCTGGTGGTACCAGGGGATTAGTGGCTCCTGATTAGGATAATATAGGCAGAGCATTTGGGCTTATTTCAAGCACGGATAACAGGAGGAAGCTGAGCGAGATCACTCAATAATTCATCAGTGTTTTTCATGAAGAATTTAGAAAAGCACAGAAATTATTTAACTACACTTGTTAATGATAACACATAAAGTAATTCAGACACACAAAAGTGTTAAGGAAAAACAATCAGCTATGGAGAAAAAGTGTGCCTTTTCACTAATCATAAGTTATACTGTAGTTGGGTTTCTAAGTAAGATTTTTTTATCTTATTATTATAGATCAGTGGTTAAAATGAACTAGTATGATACACATATACTTTATCGGTGTTTAAGAGGAAACGTGGAATATCACATTATTGCAAACGTTTGTGCATGCCTGTGTGTGTGTGTGTGGTGGGGGCTAGAAGTCACCATCAATGTCTAGAACATCCAACAGATTTCCTTTCAATTTCTCTCTCATTCTCCATTCCAAAAAGAGGGTAATGATGTCCCTAGGATGTATTCCATTAATGCCTATCTACTTGAGTTTTGCATCAATGACAAACAAATGTTCTATCTGAGAGCTGTGTGTGTGTGTGTGTGTGATGGTTCACTTCACTTTGGCAAACTTCATATCCCTTTTTTTCCCCACTCTTAAAAGTATTAAACATTTAGGGTTTTTTTTCTTTTCTAGGTTTTCATAGAAATAGTCATGGGCTTACACCTGACTTTCTAAATCTGCATTTGTGGGCAGAAAATTGGTGGTCATCAGAGGAAAGAGAACTTAGAGGAACATGGGAAACACATTTTGTGTCTTATCCAGATAAATGTGCAAAACATCTAATGTTTGTGGGACTGGGGGCTCGCCACTGCAGTCCACCCCTATCCATCCACAGGTCTAGGAGGGTCGTCATGACAATGACCGTGGAGAGAGAATAGTGCTATGTCCCAGACAGGAACTGTAAAATTGTGCATTTGCCACTTGTCCCCTGGCCTGCTGACTTTTGGATAACTGTCCTCCACGTAAGGGAAGAGGCTTTTATTTAGTAGTAAATGTCTCTTTACCCTTTACATTTCTGCCAAAGATCATTAGTCCCTTTGCCCCTGCCTACATGTACTCTCATGCCTTCTTATCTTGGTGAATTCAATCTTCTCTCAGTCTGGTTTTTCACCACTGCTCCAAGACCCACAACTTCTCTCTGTCTTCTAGAAATTCTTCATTTCTTGAGACTTTATTCTTTAAAGTCTTATCTAATGCTGTCATCTCAGTAAATCCCTCCTTAGTCTAATATGATGCAAGACAAGAGAGAGGGCCACAAATTTTGTTGACCATATGTCCCCTCTATCAAAAAATTTCTAGAAATTTTCCCATTGGATGCATATTTATTTCTTTCAAATCATGTGCAGCAACTATTATGTATACAATGAACAATATGAAATTGCCAATGATCAACCTTCTAAATATGAGAGGTGGCCATTTCATACAGTTATAACAATGCCCCCAAATATAAATGGATAAGGAATGATACAAAGATGTAATAAGTGATGTTTTTAATTCTTTTTTTTAAATTTTATTATGTTATGTTAGTCACCATACAATACATCATTAGTTTTTGATGAAACAATGTCATTTCAATCTATTTTTCCTGGCACAGGAGCCTTTTTCTTTGTTAAGCATCATTATTAACACTGTTCTGCACATTTAGATGTTAAATGTCTTTCTCATTGTGATGGCTTTATACTCTCGTTAACTAATATCTCAAGGCTCACTCTTCACTTGAAGCAAGATTTATCATTAAGAGTAGTGGCTCTTAAATCCTTATTTTGAATAATTGTGCCATTTTCTCATTGCTCCCCCCCCTTTGGCATTGTTATTATTATGTTTAAGCCGAGATTTCTTTGCAGCAATTTTTTTTAAGATCACTTATTCATGTTGTGATAGTTAAGTTGTCAAAACTACATGTAATCAGGGAATCCTCCTCAGTAGGCACACAAAAATTGTAAGACAGCAGCGGAAGCTGTAAGTAAATTAATGTGTGGGCGCAACTTTTAAGTTCTCTGTGTGAAAGAATTGCCACCTGTCCCTGTAATATGTTATCATTTGACATATGAGCCAAGTCGAGGCTCAGTGAAAATCTGCACATTAAATATGTGTAAACTTCAATTTACTTTTTACTTACACTTTAAAAACAAAGAGGAGAAACATTTCTAGCATTTTCTTCATAAATCCAGTGGACTCTATAGCACACCCCACTTTGAAAGCCACTGACTTTTCTTCCCCATTTCTGCTATTTTTATTTTTTTAAGGAAATAGTGAGAGATACTTACAAAGCTAAGAAGGGCCAAAGGTGGAATCTCTTTTATGAGAATAGAGAAAAGACCAGACTTCATTTTTGGTAATTTCCTTCCTATTTAGACGTTGTTGATAATGCTGGATGACGTCCAGTTTTGAAATAACCACTCCCAGGTGTTGTCTACTCACACACCAAATGCTACAGTACTGACTAACTAGGAGCTCTGACTCAATAGGAATGGCAAGCTTTACCGTCAGACGTACCTGAGATCAGATGCGTACCCTCACCAGCTGGTGACTTGAACAACTTGCTGAAATTTTCTGGGCTTGGTTTTCTCCTTAGTACATGGTGGTGGCGGGGGGGGGATACTTGTGAAGTAGACCTCTGTGGGGAGTCTGTGCAGCCCCCAGATTCTCATCCAACAGCTATTTCTTCTGCCCACTGTGCTCCATGAATTTTCCTCCCTGGGCAGAACTGACTGAACAGGGGTGCTCCTGGCCCACGCCATGCTTACTAGAGTCTCTTTCCCTGGAATTTAGGATTGGAACATGGCATTGGGAAGCCATGTGGTTGGGTACCATGCCTAATTAAGAGTTGAGGCTGTTTCACGTCTGGGTTAAGGGGCCCATTTGCTTGCCATGTGCACAGAGAAACAAGAAAAGCTGGCTTGCAGAGAGATGTGGGTAGGGCAGATCCGCAGTGGGAGGCAGGGGGAGGGGCACAGTTAAACAAGCCTTCTGAACCAAGTTGAAGGACAAGTCTACAGCTCTCTTACCTTAATCCTTGCCTACTTAGCTTCTCGAGGGAAAATGATAATTTCTCTAAATGGACTCACTAGATAAGCGTCAGAAATGAAAGACTAAAAAGCTTTCATGGAAAGAGGCAAAGAGCACAAAATGATATTTTGGCTATGTCCAAAATCTAATCATAAGGTGCTTCCCCTGCAAGACTATAATTACAGCAGAGTTTACCCTGAGTTGCAGTGAGTCATTAAAAAAGCAATTATTGCCAGCAACCCTTGTTCTCTGGCTAAGTTGAATGGGAAATTTAATAGTATTATGAGAATTTTTTCCCTACTAAACTAATTCTAAGAAATGGTATAAATTGAATGTGTGTTTATTTTTTTTAAAGAGAAGCTTATCTTAATTGAGTTTTTCATAATTGTGTTCCACTGGTTACATCTGAAATGGAAATTGGGGGAATGGCATTAGGAAGCAAGCACTGGAGTGTCTAAATTATTTGTCTCCATACTTTGCCCGAAGCCTTCTCTCGCATCATCTCAAGATGCTCCAAGGCACTCAACATTGCACACAGGCATTGCATGGGCTCTGTTGTTGATTAGTACCAAGATAGTTATAAAATTCAGAATAATGACAAGAGAGTATTGTGGGAAGGAATGTTTCCCACTCTGGGTGACTGCTAATACACATGGGAATTTCTGAGTGTTTGTGTGTGTAACATCTGGGTAAATGACTGGGAATATCAGTGAGAACATCATGTATTGATCATCAACTAATGTGCAAAAGTAATGCTAAGAATATTGCTTACATTACTCAGTTAATCCTTATAATGTTGATAGTATCATGCTAATTTTAAAGAGGAGGAAAATTAACCTGAGATAGGATAATTAAGTTGTCCAAAGCCAAGACATAAAGAGATGATGGAGTAGGGGTCCTAATGTTTGTGAGGATAATAAATGTTTAAATTGGAAGACAATTAATAATGATGTATATAAAGTCTTCCTTTTATGGTGCTTCCCTCTTAGTTAACAGAGTTCAGTGGGTTACAAGTTTGGATCAAATTTTTCTATTGGTTAAAAAAGATCCATATATTACAATAATGTTACACTATCCATATATTGCACCGAAGTTCAATGACAAATGAAAAGAGGAGGGTATCTTTCCAGACTCCTTCATTTAGAAGTGACAAAAACATTTAAAAAAATCTTTTTTTTTAAATTGAGCTATGATTGGCATTAAGTTCTATTAGTTTCAGTTGTACAGTGTAATGGTTCGATATTTGTATATATTGCAAAATGATCACCACAGTAAGTCACCACAATAAGTCATAAGCTTATTCTGACGCTTATCTAGTGAGTCCATTTAGAGTAAGTAATTTAGTTACAAAAATTTTTCTCTTGTGTGGAGAACTTTCTAGATCCACTCTGCTAGCTCCTTTCCAATATGTGATACGGTCTCATTAAGCAGAGTCAGCACAAGTGCACTGCATCCCCATGACTTACTCATTTTCTTCCATTTTCTTGAGCTATCGCTGCCCTGCATCACTGTGTGAGTTTAAAGTGTACTACGTAAAGTTTTGACTCACGTGGGTTATGAAATGGTTACCATGATAAGTTTAGTGTCCATCATCCCATAAGATACAATAAAGCAAAAAAAGAACAAAAAAATATTTTCCTCATGGTGAGAGCTCTTAGAATTTACTCTATAACCTTCCTATATACCATCAAGTGGTATCACCAGGCTGGACATTGCACCCCTAGTCCTTCTCTATCTTGTAACTGGAAAGAAACCCATGGTTAGCCAGCTTCGTGAAAACAGGAATTGATTGGTAAGCTACTGGCTTGGTTCACATAATTGTAGGATGAGCCACAAGAGCTAAGAAAGCACTGAGGGTATCTGAGGCCAGAATCAGGGACTCAATGGTAGACTCATTTTGTCTCTTCTCCCTTGATTCTGTCTTTCCCTAAGAACATACAGTGGCCACCAAATGGTCCAGGGGATCCATCCTTGAAGCTCCAAAACTCCTGAGAACAGAGGCGAACATTCCTTGATGGTTGTGGCAGAAAAATCCCAAATAAGGACTCAGATTGGTACTAAAACAATCCCAGAGAGATGGAATAATGTGAGGGGACTATCCTGGGATTTGTGCCCGTATATGTGGGGGTCAAAGGAAGCGATTTCTAATTACCAGAAGAAAGAAGTCTTGTGTACTGGTTACAGACTGGTCTTTGATTCCCAACAGCACATTTACAGATGCTACTTAGTATACATTAAATTCCCAAAATGTTTCCATCTAATAAAATGCAGTTACCCTGTGTATAGAGAAACTAACGCTTCCAAAATCACGTCCATATGTTGCCTTCATCCCCAAATCCAGGATCTTTAAATTTGAAGCCTTTCTCTCTCTCTGGTAAGTAGTTAGAGCTTAGAAAGATTCTGCAAACTTTAGGCTTTTGTAATGATAAATATAACTCTTTGCTTCTTTTTTTTTTTTTTAAAGATTTTATTTATTTATTTGACAGAGAGAGACACAGCGAGAGCAGGAACACAAGCAGGGGGAGTGGGAGAGGGAGAAGCAGGCTTCCCGCCAAGCAGGGAGCCTGATGTGGGACTCGATCCCAGGACCCTGGGATCATGACCTGAGCCGAAGGCAGACGCTTAACGACTGAGCCACCCAGGCGCCCTAACTCTTTGCTTCTTTTAGTAAACAGCCCTGAGGTAAAACAGAATAGTCAAAATAAAAATCCACGGCTAAAAGAGAGAGGAGGAAGTGGTATTCGGTGGCCACAGTACTTCCATGGATAGGGATAGAAATATGCATCGGTCTGTTGTCTTGCTTGTCAGCAATGGCTTTGAGTTCCCTGTTCACTCAACGTGGTTGCCACAGCATCTGCCTACTGATGAATTCCCTCATCTGGTATCCTCCTTGGCCATTCCTAACAGGAGCAGGGCAGCAAGGAGAATTCCCCTTCTGGGGCTGAAACTTTTCTTCATGTGCTTTAATGAGCCTGGGCTTTATTTTAGGGAAGAAGCAACCAGAACACTTGGTATGACATTTGTTGTTTCTCTTGCCATAAATATCCCTGAAGACCCCTGTCAGCTATCTGACAGCTTCATATTCTGAAGACCACAGCACTGCCATGTCTGGTCATTATCTTTGAAACAGGACCCAACCCTTTTGATTGCTTATCAATAGACTTGGAGTTCTAGCCATCCTCCTTGGCCTCTGTTTAATGACTCCAGCCTTGGAGAAAAGTAAAAGACAGGATAGGATGATAAGGGAAAACTAATCCTCTTCCCTCCCCACAAAGGCATCCAAGTTGCTCATGCTGAGGGGAATTACTACCTTGTCAGACCGAGGACAGACGAATCTTCCGCCACATTTCTCACTGCCCTGTTTTGACTCATACTGACTTTATCATGGTGTAGGAAATTTAGTTTTGCAGTTCTCCAGGATACTTTACTGCCTGACCTTTACCCTTAGCATTGCTGGGGCCATCTCAAAAGCATTTCTTCTACCAAATGCATACGGTTTTCTTTTTGCTTCCAGATGGACCAGTGTGGCTCCTTGTTGTAGAAGTTTACTGAAAACGAAAAGACAGAGCTTACCATCCAATATCCTGACATTTTTCTACCAAGTCACTAGAAGTCCAATGGTGTCGGGCATGAGGTTGAAGCCTCAAGATACTCAGGAAGCCTGCAGCCAGATGCCATGTTGTATCACAACCAGTGTTCCCAGCATCCTGGTTGAGGGTGGTGGGGACCATGAAGATTCCCCTACCCTATCTTTTATTGATTGATTGATTGATTGATTTTTATAGGAGATGCCATAACAGCACAGAGGAGAGAGTGGGTGAGAACTTACCCTTCTGCTTTCTTTCTTTCTTTTTCTTAAGTAGGCTTCACAGCCAGTATAGAGCCCATCTTGGGGCTGGAACTCATGATCCTGAGATCAAAACCCGAGCTGAGATCACGAGTCAGATGCTTAGCCGACTGAGCCACCCAGGAGCCTGCCCCTATCCTATCCTGATAAAGCCAGGTCCAAACGTCGGTTGCCAAAGCATTCACCCCTACCTCTGATACAATCCCCCTATTAGTCAGGGTTCTTTCAGCTTAAAATCTAAAAAACCCAACCTGATCTAACTTGAACAAAACAACAACAACCAGTCATCCTATCCTCCCCCCACCCCCCCAAAAAAAATCAAAGCAAGAACTTATTGTAAGAATATTGAGTAGAGAATCCCAGGTTTATCAATCAGGGATGGGGACAAGTGACTTGATATTGTTGATCTCTTGCTGTCTGGTGCATGGCTGTTTTCTCCAGAGATCATCTTTATTCTTATGGGTTTGTCCAGGGGGCAGCAAATGTGCTGTCTGCTAGAGTCACGTCCTTGTCGCCCTACCGCATGCCAAGGGGGAGGTGCCCTGGGATGCTCGTTGTAATGAAATCACGTAGGAGGTGCCATAGCAACACCGAGGAAAGAGTGAGTGAGAACTTACTCTTCTGCTTCTCAACTAGACTGTGAGATGCTTGAGGTCAGAGCCTGGGTCACATTTGACTTTGTGTTCACATAACTTAGCACAGAGTACCTTATGGTAGGGATTTAACAAATTATTAAATGTGAAGAGCAAAAAGGCAGGAAGTGAGTAGGGAATGAGATTCTATTCGGAGAATGGTGTAGATCTCCCTTAGGGCACTCCTGGGACAGGGGCTAAGTGGATGAGCTTAAATTATTGGTCAGCGGAATCTGCAAGGAGAGGAGGAAGAGACAGCAAATGAGCCATAGCAAATCACAGCGTTTTCATAATTCCCCTTAATACCAGGCTGCTTGTGTCTGCTTTGTAGCTGCCAGTTGTACTGTGGTATGTCTTATGCAAAAGGCTCCCCAAAATCTTTTTTTTTAAGATTTTATTTATTTATTAGAGAGAGAGAGAGCAAGGGAGAGAGAGAGGGAGAGAGAATCCGAAGCAGACTCCGCACTGAGAACAGAGCCCGCACGGGACTCGACCCCACAACGGTGAGATCATGACCTGAGCCAAAACCAAAAGCCAGACGCTTCACTGACTGAGCCACCCAGGCGCCCCTCCCTGAAATCTTCTTGTGGTGCACTTGTGGTTTGACACACACTAAGCTTGTCTTTTCAAAAGTTGCTGCTTATGTCAACGCAATGGAAAAATTGAAGAGCTCCTGGCAGCCACTTCATACCTACCGTGAGTGGTTCTACCCCTGTTATTGACAATCTCCCCAAATATTTAGGAAGTGCTGATAGTAGATACCGGAACAGGAAAAGCTGGATTTGGGAATTGAGCAGAATCACCGAAGAACTTTGTGATACAAACTACACCCTCTTCATAAAGTTAATTATTCAATGAGTATAAAATGAGACTACCATTCTTGTCATGACAGAAGGTGGCTGACCTTCCTTTCTCCTACGACATCTGGAGAGTGATGGAAAGAAGCCCTTTCCTGACACTTGTATGCTCACATTTTCCCCTCTGTTCAGTGATACTTTTAATGTAATACTTCTTCCCCCAACCAAGGTAAGTGTAATAAGCACTTTTATAACAGGGACCATGATTGTCTCCTCAGTGCCTGTCATGGAGTGAAAAGTCAACAACACACATTTTATTTAAAAATAAAAAGGCAAAGGGTCAATGGGTAAATGGATTTAAAGGCAGCAATGTGTTATAAATACTGTTCTAGGTTTTTCCGGTTGTCATAACAAAGTACCATAAACCATGCGGCTTACACAGTAGAACTTCATTGTCACCCAGCTCTGGAGGTCAACTGTTCTCTTTGGAGCTTCAGGAGCTCGAGCAATAAATGGAAGGACAAGGGCATGGCTGTCCATCACACCCCCAAACACACCACGGGTGTCCGCTTGGACTTTGCATTTGTCTCAGGCTTCCCAGAGAATTGCCTTCTACACACCAGGACCCTGAGAGGTATCCTGGGCTCTTCACTCCCACTCACTCATCCACCTCCAATCAGTGAAGTTCCAAAGGGGGCAGAATTAGATAATGGGGCTGGGAGCAGGGAAAATGATTTTTGACTAGAGTTCAAATCTTGGCCATACCACTTACTGTGAGGTCTTGGGCAACTGTTTTTGCCCCTTTCTGAGTCTCGGTCTCTGTTCATTTTTAAAACAAAGCTAAAGATATATTTAGCTTAGCTCCAGGGATTATTGTAACTGATAAGTGGAAGGCAGTAAGCCAACTGCAGGGCATTGAATTGGATGCTATTATTACTTTGCTTTCCACTTCTTTAATTTCTTACTTCCAGTGCCGCTGCTACTTTGGATTTTAGAATCATCTTGGACTCAGAGAGGCCAAGTAATTTGTACAAGGTCACGCAGCCAAAGGGAGTATATAGGGATCAAAAGGCAGTTTTGTCACCTCAAGATCCAGCTGCATGCCACTATTCGCAGTGCAGGTGATGGCCCATGGTCAGCAGAGGGATGAGCACACAGGCGCGTTCTGGCTGCTCTGGGGTAGCAGACAGCCCACCTTCCTACAGGCATCTCAGAACTCAGTGCTTTCCAACTTATTTATGGGCTCTTTCCAAAAGATATTGCTGAGATAAAGCACTGTTGGAATTCACAGCAGGTAGAATGTCAACCATTTTCTTTGGAGCTTCAGGAGCTTTATATTCGCCACTTAGCGTCTAATCCATTATTAAAAGCAAACAAGTGTGTTGACCATCCTGTGTGCACTTTCTCAAGCAGCAAATGAATCTTGGTTCTCCACCGTCTTGACTGTTACTGATGCAGCTCCGTGGGCGCCAGGAAAGAAATTGGGTCTTTTTCTTGTAAAAGTCATGTTTGTTCACTTGCTTCGGACCTCTACTGCCTCTCCCTGACGGACAGACGCTTAGCAGCAACTCCGGGGTGGGAAGGAGTCTGTCCTCCCTGTCTCCAGCATGTTCCCATCTAAAGTTACATCCTCATCTACTTCAGGTTCTGCTTCTGCCTGGGCACTGCCTCTTGTCTTCAAGCCCAGTTCACACAAAGGATTTCTGAAAGCTCTTTGTAAAAACCCAGCAAAGTAGGGACGATGCATTTAAGAATTTTGCCCCACCTGAAGTTACTTAGTGAGCCAGACTGAGATTGACTTTTGAGCTTGAGCCTGTATCTTGGTTGCTGAAACCAAAAGGAGAAGTTAAGAGAATGGGGGCCACCAGGACTTAGGAGGCAGGTCTGAGATGGAACACTGGGGCTAGGAGGATATCTGAAAACAATCAGACTTTGTCTTTCTCTTCTGTACCTCCTCTCACTCTGTTTCCCATCTCTCCTGCTCATCTCCCCTCTCCCTGCTTTCTTTTGGCCCCCCTGTAGCCTCCTCCTCCTCCCCTCTTCTTCATCATCTTTGCCGTCATCAGGAAAGTTTACCTGGGCATCTACTCCACTAGTTGATTCACTCTCTCTCTCCCTCCACTAAAATTCAAGCTCCTTGAGGGCAAAGGGCAAAGCTGTCTCATTCATCAACATCCATGTATTTCTTGCACAAGTGATAGAAACTGAGTGACTATTTGTTAAGTGAATTAACAAATGGGCTTTTGAAAGTCAATGAGATGAAAACAATTAGGATAACCAAATGAACCTTTATAAGCTGGTCTTTGTGTCATGGTTCAACTGTATGCCTATGAAGACAAAGCCTCTGTGTCCTATAGAGCAGGTAGACATGACCATCAGAATTCTCTTCTCTCATGTCAAACTCTTCCTTCACTGTTGTTCTGACCTTGGATAAATTGTCCATCTTCTTCTTTTTTAAAATATGGGGCTGGTGAGATGATTGCATAATCAGTCTCTGGGACTGTAGTAGTTTCCCATCAAAGTGATTTCCTCTTGCCAGGCATAATGGTTAAGTTTCCCTGTAACTGACAGTCTCTCCCCATCATCCTCGTGCAGGCGTTGCCAGAAGGCTTGGGTCTGAAACTCATGTTCCATCGGCATCTGTTTCTAATGCTGGTCCATTATTTGCTAGTGTTCATTTTTTTAAAAAGATTTTATTTATTTGAGAGAGAGAGAGAGAGTACACAAGTGGGGGTGGGGTGGGGTGGGGAGGGGCAGAGGGAGAAGGAGAAGCAGACTCCCCACTGAGCAGAGAGACCAACATGAGGCTCAATCCTGGGACCCTGAGATCGTGACCCAAGCCAAAGGCAGACGCTTAACTGACTGAGCCACCCAGGTGCCCCAAGCTAGTGTTCATTGTCCTCTCATTTTTATAGACTTATTGTAGCTGGGATGTCTAGTATAAGCAGCTTTTCACTGCTCTTGAGAGTGAACGTCATATAAAATAACATTCAGGAATGTAAGTGCTCATGATTACTAATCCCTATTTGTGCAATTTTAATGTTATTATTATTTTTTAAATATTTATTTTTTAGAGAGAGAGAGTGAGCATGAGTGGGAGGGGCAGAGGGAGAGGGAGAGAGAATCTCAAGCAGACTCCTTGTGGAGCGTGGAGCCTGACAGGGGGCTCAATCCCAGGACCATGAGAGCACAACCTGAGCCAAAAGCAAGAGTTGGACACTTAACCGATTGTGCCACCCAGGTGCCCCTTAATGTTATTTTCAAAATGTTTAATGACAGGGCCAAAAGTCCGAGTGCTCCATCACCTCATTGCTTCAGTGAAGGGAGGAGTCAGCTGGAAATGGGAGCTTGTGGTTGTGCTGGTCCCCTCCTTGCCATCTGCTGATGGGCACCCGGTTTGACGAAGGCCATCATATGAGCTGGAACACCTGACTCTGGTCCTTTGC
Organism: Neomonachus schauinslandi; assembly: GCF_002201575.2. Classification (NCBI taxonomy): domain Eukaryota; kingdom Metazoa; phylum Chordata; class Mammalia; order Carnivora; family Phocidae; genus Neomonachus; species Neomonachus schauinslandi. Next base: position 179,844,523 of record NC_058406.1, on the reverse strand, counting down.
ATCAAGCAGCCTTGGATGGCAAGGCTATACCTTCAGCCAAGCTGGACTTTGGTTGGATCCTCCCCCACGTTTTCCCCCCATCTCTTGCTGTCATTTATCACACCAATTCTAGCATGGCTTGGCTCTTTGTGTCTTCTGTCCTGACACATGGCGATGAACTTTGGCTTGGCCCCTGAACTTTTGTTTCACTTCCTGGATTGGAATTAATAGTTGGCCCCTGGTGCAGATCCTTGAGTGCAGTGATTGCATCTGCCTCATGATCTCATTGCAGAACAGTAACCGCCAATCTGTAGGGCCCAGGTGGGAGCAAGAGTAAGCAGACGGAGGACTGTCCCAGCCCCCAAATGTCCCAGGGGGCCAGGAGTCCCAGGGGCCAGGCCAGGGCCTGGTAGATCACAGGGTGCTGTTAGTAATGGAAGGCAGGGGCATCCTGGAAGGAGAGATGCATTCTGAAACTTGGAAGGTGTCCGGGAACCAGAGGAAGGCAGGTTTGCATCATAAGGAAGGACAGCTTGAAATACAAAAGTTGATATCAGGTGCAGAAACACGGGGTCAAAGACTGAGCCCCACTCAGCACTTCGTTAACCACCACGGGCTGTGCTTTGATGGCTGAGCACCCTGTCTTTGCCAGTCTTGAAGAAGCAACACTTGGGTTGCTGTGTATAGACAACGTGTATGACTTGCACATCAGACCGAGAGATAAGAGCCTCTGGATCTATTCTGGTGTCTGAGCGTGCATCATAATGACTGCTTTCTTTTTTCTGTTTAGTAATATTTTTATTTAAAAGGTGTATATCTGTGTTACATTCAACCCAAGAAATTGAAGTTGGTAGCATTTCAGCTCTTTTTCTTTAACAGTGCAGATTATACATCACTATACATACAAGGATAATGCTAAAATCCCCCTTCCCTGACACGTCTCTTCTCTCTCTCCCCTCCCCCATATGCGCATAATGGGAGGAATTATTAAAATCATATTTCTGATACTGCAACATATTTTCTCTTTAAGATTTTTCATAGTATGACATTGTTCCTTTTTAAGATTGAGATTCCATTGTCCTATGATGCTGCCCCATTTTAGGAGAGTCTGTCTTTTGTTTTTATGGGTCTTCATATGAGAAAAAGGCAGAGGATTAGCTGCCCTGTGGCCTCTAGGTCCTTGGTTCCATCCAGGATGGTGACTTTATCAAGTGACGTTGGCCAATTCACTTCACTTCTCTGACCTCCAGTTTTTACCTGATAAACTAGAAAATATTATCTTTGTAGCAAGTTCAACGAGGATTAAATGAGAGAGCACAAATAAATACTGTGATGTCTGAATCACTGGAAATAAAGAGTAGTTATTAGGTTTAGATTATCAAAACTATCTGTGTTGGGAAAACAGTGAGAAATTCCATTTCTGTGTAGGGTTGCATGCTCAACTAATGCACTGTGGTGCAAGGTGAAGCCTTGAGTGAGTGAGATTTTTTTGATTGGTTTCATTTTATTCATAATCTAAGGAGTGTTCTCTGTCTCCTGACTTTTCTTTCTTCTTCCCAGTTTTGCTAAAGAAAATGAGGCTTGATCTCACCCTACTAAAGACTGATTTCCCTCTCAAGGCCAGTGGAAAGAAAAGAGTGCCACTCTAAAAATCTCTGTGCCAGGCACCTTCAACCATGATGCATCTGCTGTCCTCATATCTAGGAACACCATAGTGCATTCATTTTGTTGTGTGTTTGAGGTTCTCCTGGAGGACTCTGAGTCTTTCAAGGTATGGATAGTATGGTTCTGTCCCATTAATTTCTGTATATCCAGCACCTATGCCCATGCTCATTCAAGCCAGTGCTATATTCATCTCAAGTTTACCTAGAGTTTTTTGGTGAGCTTTTGTTGTTGTTGTTGTTGTTGTTTTTTAATAGGCAGCATCCATTCTGATGGGGCACTGTTCCTATTTTACTAGTTAGTAAATATTGTAAATACTGGTACTGGTTAGGTGTTCAGAAGGTGTCGAATGGATGCATTTGATTCTCACAGAACATACAGAGTTAATATTATTACTGCAATCTGCAGATAGGGAAACTGAGGCTCAGGGAGGGCTTATGCAACTGCCACATTCCCTCAGAGCATGGGACGGAGCCAGGATTTGAAATCTGTTCTGTCTATTCCAAAGTCCAAATGCTTTCTCTATTTTGTGTTGCCTGTTATGAATCTTTAATTTTTTAAAACAGATATTGAATACTTAGGGCATTTCATAACTCAATTTCTATTTTTTTTAACTCTACATCATACAGGAAAGAAAACAACAAATGGATTTGTGCACAGAGCTCGTTTCATATCTTACTGTCTGTCAGTCAGGCATAAGCAAGACTTCCAAGGCGTCTTTAGACAAAACACCCTAATCCATCAAGTTTAAGGCATTCATATGCAAGTGAAAAATCCCATAATAAATAATCAAAACAATTAACAATTAAAAATAAAAAAATTATTATTTTTATTATATTTTTATATTTTTTTTTATTCTTATGTTAATCCCCACACATTACATCATTAGTTTTAGATGTAGTGTTCCATGATTCATTGTTTGTGCATAACACCCAGTGCTCCATGCAGAATGTGCCCTCCTCAATACCCACCACCAGGCTAACCCATCCTCCCACCCCCCTCCCCTCTAGAACCCTCAGTTTGTTTTTCAGAGTCCATCGTCTCTCATGGTTCGTCTACCCCTCCGATTTCCCCCCCTTCATTCTTCCCCTCCTGCTACCTTCTTCTTCTTCTTTTTTTTTTT